>NC_136639.1:28347119-28397119 GCF_949748355.1 Melanostigma gelatinosum
CATTGAACGGTAACAATGTTTAGAGCACCTTTGCATTTAGAAATGTATGTTTTATGTTGTGAAACAGTTAGCTTACCACACAGTTACAAATATTTACCGTACTGCTGTTTAGCATTTAAATATATTTAGACAAAATGTTTCAACTGCTAACAATGTGGGTGTGTTGGGCTTAACACCCCCACCCCACCGTCTCAGACTGACATGCTGGACCGGAGCCAAAATTAATAATCTGATTCAGGGAGTTGCAACAGCCGTGGGCCATTGTAGGTTCTCGCCATGTGTGGCTGGGACTCCCATGAAAGGACCGGCATGATCTCCCAGGAGCCCCCGTCGCAAAGGAAAGGCTCTTTGGATTTAATTTGTCACTCAGCGCTTTAAACGTCTGGATGAGGAGAAATCACAGTTAAGCCGCCATTTGCCGCTCGCTCACGCTCAGAGGAAAGAGACAAAGCATAACAACGCGATGGTGAGAAGAAAGGAGCGCTGGCAGGGTAGGACACCCATGCCTCCGGCCACATCCACTTCTGGAGCCACCTCAGCAGAGGCACAGGAGCATCGCCCACCTTAAGGTCGAGGACAACATGTCAGGATCCAGGATTCCCCTGTCTGTTGTGGTGTGCCATGTGCTCTGTTTGTCCTCTGCCTTCAGACACCTCCCAGGGCCGCACCCTTAATCGTGCACGGCTGAGGACACTCAAGCTGATCACCTCCTGCAGCCTGACACACCAGACTCAGGGCCCCTTAATGAGTAGCCTGCCACTATATAAACTCTGGTCCTGCAGTCTGGGAGTGTCAGGTCGTACCGTCTTCTCCCGCTGAAACCCCGTGGTTCCTCTGCCCGCCTTGTGTCTGTGGATTACACTCCGCTCCTCTGCCCTCCTTGTGTCTGTGGATTACACTTCGCCGCTCTGCCCTCCTTGTGTTTTGTGGATGCGCTCTGCCGCTCTGCTCTCGTTGTGGTCTACGGATTACACTCTGTCGACTCCAGTATCGAGCCACGGGACTTCACGCCGTCAACTCACCAGCCCTCCAGTGTCGAGCCACGGGACTCACACCGTCGATCTGTCAACTCTCCAGTGTCGAGCCACGGGACATCACACTGTCGATCTGCCACTCGGGTGTCGGACCACGGGCTCCACACCTGCACCCACCTGTCTATAAATAAAGCCTGTTTAACATTCACTTCTGTCTCCTGTGGTCTTGCGTTTGGGTCCTATCTGTGAACTCCCGTGACAGAACGACCTGACCATAATGGACCCAGCAACCACAGGAGCAGCTACGCTGGCCGGACATAGCACGCAGCTGGAGGCACCCCAGCAGATGCTCATGGAGATGCGTCAAGCCCTGCAATCCATGGAAGCTGAGGTCTCTGGGGTTGGCCGCATCTTGCAGGGACTGGTTCGGACAGGCCAGCTTCAGCCGGCTCCAGCACCGGACCCATCACCTGCACTCCCCTCTCCTGTCCTCGCTCCGCCGGTCTGGGAATCCCCCGTGCCGGCTCCGAGTCCCTATGATGGAACACTGGGGAGGTGTCAAGGCTTCCTGTTGCTATGCCAACGGGTGTTTGACCGACAGCCCCTGACTTTCGCCTCAGACAGGTCCAAGGTGTCTTACGTGGTCTGCTTACTGCGGGGAAGGGCTTTGGACTGGGCCATGTACACAGTGAGCAGCGACCAGCCTAATACTGTGGGGTATGTGGACTTTGTGACTGCTCTGATGAGAGTTTTTGACCCTCTGGGGAACTCTGAGTATATGGTCAAGCGCCTTCTCAGCCGGAGACTGAGCCATGCAAGGGTAGCGGAACACTCAGTGGCCCGGTCGACTCCGGCTCCCCGTAGTCAGACTGCATTGCAGCCGGCTCCTGTTCCTGTCACCTCTTCGCCGCAGCTAGCTCCGGTTCCTACCGCCTCTGCGGCACAGCTTTCGCCAGTCCCGGCCGCCGCCGTCTCCGTACCGCGGCGACCTCCAGTCCCGGCCGCCGCTGTCTCCATACCGTGGCGACCTCCAGTCCCGGCCGCCGCAGTCGCAGTGCAGCAGCGACCTCCAGTTCCCGCCGCTGTCATCCCGGAGCAGCAGCGACCTCCAGTTCCCACGGCTGCCGTCCCAGAGCAGCAGCGACCTCCAGTTCCCGCCGCTGCCGTCCCAGATCAGCAGCGACCTCCAGCTCCCGCCGCTGCCGTCCCAGAGCAGCGACCGCCAGTTCCCGCCGCTGCCGTCCCGGAGCAGCAGCGACCTCCAGCTCCCGCCGCTGCCGTCCCAGAGCAGCGACCGCCAGTTCCCGCCGCTGCCGTCCCGGAGCAGCAGCGACCTCCAGTTCCCGCCGCTGTCATCCCGGAGCAGCAGCGACCTCCAGTTCCCGCCGCTGCCGTCCCAGATCAGCAGCGACCTCCAGCTCCCGCCGCTGCCGTCCCAGAGCAGCGACCGCCAGTTCCCGCCGCTGCCGTCCCGGAGCAGCAGCGACCTCCAGTTCCCGCCGCTGTCATCCCGGAGCAGCAGCGACCTCCAGTTCCCGCCGCTGTCATCCCGGAGCAGCAGCAACCTCCAGTTCCTGCCGCCGCAGCTCCAGTTCCTGCCGCCGCAGGGCCAGCTCCAGTTCCTGCCGCCGCAGCTCCAGTTCCTACCGCCGCAGCTCCAGTTCCTGCCACCTCTACGCCAGTTCCTGCCGCTGCCGCCTCTACGCCGCAGCCCGCTTCAGTTCCTGCCGCCTCAGCGCCGCAGCCCGCTCCAGTTCCTGCCGCCTCAGCGCCGCAGTCCGCTCCAGTTCCTGTCGCCGCCTCCGTGCCGCAGCCTCTCCCACACCCGGCCGCCGTCCCAGAGGCGCAACGACCTCCAGTTGCCGTCTCTGAGCGGCAGCGACCTCCAGTGCCCGCTGCCGTCTCTGAGCAGCAGCGACCTCCAGTGCCCGCTGCCGTCGCGGAGCAGCAGAGACCTCCAGTACCTGCCACTGCGGCACCAGCATCCTATTCTCCAGAGCCCTTCCGCCCGCCCGGCCGCCCGCCGGAGCACCCGGGGCCGGAGCCCTTCCGCCCGCCCGGCCGTCCGCCGGAGCACCCGTGGCCGGAGCCCTTCTGCCCTCCCGGCCGTCCGCCGGAGCACCCGTGTCCGGAGCCCTTCTGCCCTCCCGGCCGGCCGCCGGAGCACCGGGGGCCGACGCTCTTCGGCGGCCCCGTGGCGGGTCAGAGCCTGTCACCCCTCCTCCGGACCCCCGCCGCCCACCCTAGTCGGCCTTATAGCTGTGGGGACATCCCTCCTCCGGACCCCCTCCACCCGCCCTGTGTTGGGTCTTGTGTTACGTCTGGAATCCGTGCCTTAAGGGGGGGGTACTGTCAGGATCCAGGATTCCCCTGTCTGTTGTGGTGTGCCATGTGCTCTGTTTGTCCTCTGCCTTCAGACACCTCCCAGGGCCGCACCCTTAATCGTGCACGGCTGAGGACACTCAAGCTGATCACCTCCTGCAGCCTGACACACCAGACTCAGGGCCCCTTAATGAGTAGCCTGCCACTATATAAACTCTGGTCCTGCAGTCTGGGAGTGTCAGGTCGTACCGTCTTCTCCCGCTGAAACCCCGTGGTTCCTCTGCCCGCCTTGTGTCTGTGGATTACACTCCGCTCCTCTGCCCTCCTTGTGTCTGTGGATTACACTTCGCCGCTCTGCCCTCCTTGTGTTTTGTGGATGCGCTCTGCCGCTCTGCTCTCGTTGTGGTCTACGGATTACACTCTGTCGACTCCAGTATCGAGCCACGGGACTTCACGCCGTCAACTCACCAGCCCTCCAGTGTCGAGCCACGGGACTCACACCGTCGATCTGTCAACTCTCCAGTGTCGAGCCACGGGACATCACACTGTCGATCTGCCACTCGGGTGTCGGACCACGGGCTCCACACCTGCACCCACCTGTCTATAAATAAAGCCTGTTTAACATTCACTTCTGTCTCCTGTGGTCTTGCGTTTGGGTCCTATCTGTGAACTCCCGTGACACAACAGGTGCAACTGAGCAGATAGAGAGCTCTGTGTCAACAGAAGGTTCCTGCTTGAAACGGATCGACATCGCAGTAATGACTGGGTATCATTGGGAGGGAGCGTCCCGATGAATCAGCAGAGATCCAGCAACTGTTACAGAATAAGGCTGTGTGTATTGTCCCCACTCCTGACACACAGAAAGGGTTTGACAATTACTCAATTTATTTTACTGTGCTTACTTGTCAACAGGCAGGCAGAGTTCAGTCCACTGCCCTGTTGAGGACTGGGGAGAGTCAAGGTTGTGGTCCTCAAAGCACCTGTTGTGTCTGAAGGCTCTCCACATTCCGGAATTGTAAACAGGGGTACCAACATCATGTGGAGGCGGACCCCGACAAGACAAGTGGAGGCTTCACCCTGATTTGGACCAGGTTTGAGAAAGCAGAGGGGGATTTGTTCGCCAACTGACACAACATCCCCTGCCCGCTATGTCGTCCCTGGCACTGCAAGAAGATCCACCCTGGTGGTAGATGTGAGCGTCCCGGGACAGACAATGTCACACGTGTACAGAATTTAAAGCCCTCTGATGCAAATTTGTGATTTGTGATTTTGAACTTTACAAAATAAATTGAATTGAATTCTCTCATTTTTCCAGTGCTTGGTGGACAGAGGGCTGTCTCATGCCACTGTCTAACTGTATGCAGCATCCATTTCTACCTGCTGCAAGGGTTTAAGGCCACAGACCAGTGTTTGGCCACCTCTTGCATGGGCAAAAAACGCTTCATGCATGATGCATGCCAATGATGCGTGTCATTGTAGCACACTGTCTCAGCTAAGAGAGTGTGAACTAACTGCCATGCCGTTGCACCCCAGTTGCTTGCTGCTCTGTTGTGGCTACCCTCAGACCAAATCGCAGGTAGCATTTCTTGGCCTCCAGCCACTGTGCCCACAGAGTAGAGAGCAAAGCCTGTGTGAGTTAGAACAAAGGTTACAATTATGTAACCATAGTTCTGGTCACAGCCCTCTACCAGCTCGTACGCCGCTCGCTGGAGAGGGTGTCGGATGGCTGACGGCAGTGTGTGCTGCTTTGTGTACGGGGGGGGGTCGGCATATATTTGGATAGGCATGTCTTGATTGGCCGGCTACGTGAATGCATATTGTTTTGTGATTAGCGGAGAGTATTACAGATAGAGTCCAGAAGAGGGCTCCGCCTGTGCTTAGAGAACTAGTGTTACAATATGGCAGTGGCAGCCGTGTGTTTTATACCTGGTACTATACCAGTACTGAATACTGTCCTACTCCTACCTCCTAGCCACCTCCTAGCCACCTCCTAGCCACCTCCTAATAACCTCATTACGACGCCTCAGCTACAGGTTATTAGGGGTGTAACAACACACATTTTCATATTAAACCGTTCGGTATGAGGCTCCTGGTTCGGTACGCATTACGAACCAAACAATACGTTTGAATAATACTTATGCATTTGGAAAATGCAGACGCTTAAATTGTGTGAAATATAATTAATGTTCTCTCGGTGGAGCCACTGCCCTCAACCTGGCAACCGACCCGACGTAGCAGACAACATGCTGTCTGACACGCCCACCACAGAGGAACAGCATCGTACTCTGGTGAGGCGCGTGTGTTCTGGGAGGCGTGCTATGCTAACTAGCTTAGCAGGAAACCCAACAGCAGCACACACGCTACACTACAGCTACTCTCCCCGCAGCGTTCAGCTGTTCCTACTGATTCAGACAGGCAGCAATCACCTCACCATCCACATTTCTCCAGACCATCATTCCTGCTTTATTAAAGAAAACACCTCAAACAGAGAATCACATGTCAGACCCTAACCCTACAGGTTATTATTTGTTTTGTGTAAAAATGAAGCTCAACACCAACAAATACACAAACTGCAGAGTGCAGATACGCGCATGACGGGATGCTTCATCATTAACGGACAATGCATAGAGTCAAAATCCATGAACACAACGACAACAACAGACTCACAAGAACCAGTCACATATATTCATATGACAACAAAGCAACAAATCAATCCAGCAGACCTGCAGCGCTAACACACGTATTCGTCCTCACACTGAAGAGCACCATTCAAATATTACTCACATCAGAGGAACAACATTAACCAGATCATAAAAACACCACCATAGACACATGAACACAGTAGTAACGCTACTGCAGATGTACAAACACAAGCAGTTCACTTACCAGAGCTGCTGTTCACTTAAAGACAAAGTCCATCCTCCTTTCTTTGATTACAAAGAGTTTAATGATGTGGTTGTACAGAACATCGGTGCGGGTCAGTTCCAGCCAGAGGTCCTCCTGCGAACGTGTTCGTTGAGCTTTAGATCCACTCTATGGCGCTATGGTGTCTGAGCCAACTCAGGTTAGCAAATCCAGCGTAGCTCCAAACACCAAGATGCTCAGTCGCCAATGAAACGTATTCCCAGCCATAGATTGTGCAACACTTCTCCGACGGTGTCAGCCAGGAATACCGTTGGTAGTTGACTGAAAGTTGCGCTCAAATCCTCTTCCTGGCTGGGTCAGGGCTGATGTCCAGCTTTTCTTGAAATGTCCTTCTTGAGAAATCCGTTTCTCCTCCTTCAGCCATTAAGTGTTAAAAAAAACAAAGCTACACCAAGCAAAACGCTAAAAATGTCATAACTTCTTACATAGCTTTCAACTTGAACTCTTACTACTACTCAGTTCTGCTCGCTGCTTCAGTTTCACAACAGTCACGCTGGCCCACTGACCAATCACAGCGCATGCTAATGCTGATGTACTTGTAGACGACCTCAGCAGCTCTGACACACCAAAGAATACGCCCAACATGTCAAACTAAAGATCTGATTGGTTGAACACTATGACAATCAACAATATCGTCCCCGTTCACTTAAAGTGCACATGGATGCACTTGTGAGGCTGCAGCCTCTGGCTCTGTTCTACCTAGAGACACAGAGGTGAGATCTGATTGGATAAAAGCTCTACTTAAAACAAGCTGCACTGGAAGCAGAGCAACTGAGGAAGACAGGAGCTGTGCAATGAGAACATAAGATCATGGGAAAAATATTTATATCAATTATAATACATGTAGTGTAGTTAAGAAACATTATTAAATTATAAAATAGATATAACTTAGTGATTGTGTTTAGGCCAGCAGAGAAGGCCTTGCAGGCCCTGACGGCCCACCACTGCAATATGGTAACCTTTGTTTTGACTGACGGGATGAATATTTTGGGAATAAGTCTGCAGTGTATTAGTTGCGCTGAGATGCGTTATCTATTTTGCAAGGGCATCATCGATGCATTCTGTGCCTAGCAGCGCCAAAGACGATTGTGATTGGTTGAAAGTAGATCAACACTGAGACTTTGCATGTATAGACCACTCAAAGCTCTTTACACGACGTCATCATTACATCATCATCCATTATTATTATCATACAAGGTGCCACCTGCTCATCGGATTCTGATGTAATCATTCACATTCACTCACATAATGATGACACAGTCTCAAATCTCATTTTGGGGTAAATTTGAATCATTTCTTTTAAAGCCTGATGGAGGGAACGTTTCAGCATCATACAACCTTACCTTTACAATTCAGCTTGCTCGTCCTCACTACTTTGAATTCTGACTTGCTGCACTTTCCATTACATGAAGTCAGACTCTTCTGCCATCTCTGAAACAGAAATGAGCATGAGCAGCAATAGCCAAGACACAAAAGTGTGCTACTTACAGCAACTCAAACTTCAAAAGTCCAAGGTGAGAGACGTTGGAGTACCAGACATCTCTGGGGTACGCAGAGCACAACTGCAGTAATGAGCACTTAGCACCGAACATGGAGACAAAGGAAAAAGGGAAAATGACAGAACTTCCAGGTTACCACTTTAACAGCCTATTGAGATGCAGAACAATCAGCAGCAGCAGAAATAGAGCTGTGTTGTGTTCATTGTTGTGAAGGAGGCGAGGTGAGAATTGACTCTATGGTGCAGGGAGCAGGCTCTCCATGCCGGTAACCACCTCTCATTAGCACCCCGTTGACACCAGTGTTCACCCACTGAAATATATATCACTTTCAAAAGCATGACGCCTGCTCTCCAAATATTAAATTTTCAACTTGAGGTGTACCTCTTGTTTATATAACAAAGGCCTCCTCTCAATTAGAGCACCTGGGTGGGAGGAAGCGAGGGAGCATATCTGTAAACCCGTACCCCCTTCAGGCTCGCCCTCCCACCTCGCTCCTCTCTCCTCTCTCCCTCTCAAACACACTCACTTATAAAGAGTCACACACGCTCTCTCTCTCTCTCTCTCTCTCTCTCTCTCTCTCTCTCTGTCTCTGTCTCTGTCTCTGTCTCTGTCTCTCTCTCTCTCTCTCTCTGAGTGGAAGGAGGTGTGCGGAGCTGCAGGAGCGGAGTTTTGAGAGCGATAATTAACGGTTTTTCCGACATTTTTCTTCGTTGGGTAATGTTGGGTATGATAGTGTAGTGGGGTGTGCAGGGTTCACGGGGTTTTTTTTTGCGTACTTTTATCAGTTTTTTGGGTCTTTTTTGAGCGGAGTGCAGCCGGGCAGCAGGTGCTGTCGGCGTGCTAAACGCTAGCATGCGCCTGGCGGAGCTAACCAGGGAACACGGCGTGAAGGTCCCGCCGCTGTTCGGGTGTTCGGTGGAGGAGATCAGCCTGGGAGTGGGTGAGCTTGTCGGCCACAGCCACGTGAAGTCCGCAGCACGGATGAACAGCGCTGTGGTCATCTTTTTGGACAGCATAGAACTTGCGGAAGTGGTGTTGACGAGCGGGATCTCCATGGGTGAGCACTTCCTGCCCACGTATGCTCTCGCCTCACCGGAGGTGAAAGTCACTGTGTCCAACGTGCCGCCATTCATAACGGGCGCTGCCATCGCCAAAGAGCTGTCCAAACATGGGAAGGTGGTGTCTCCGGTTATAAGGGTGACCTCTGGTTTTCAGTCTCCGCTGTTGCAGCACGTGTTGTCTCACAGGAGACATGTCTTCATGATCCCCAGCGACAGGAGCAGAGTGGTCAACCTCAGCTTCAAGATCACTGTGGGCGACTTTGACTACGTCATCTTTGCAAAGACGAACGATTTTAAATGTTACAGCTGTGGGAGAGAAGGACATCTGAGCAGAGCTTGTCCTGGGGAACACGGCTCAAACAAAGACCAGAACCAGAGAGGTACTGAGGACAGAGGGGACAAGCAGGACGGACAAGAGGGAACAAGTGGAGCACGGGAGGTGAGGGTGGAGGAGACGGGTGGGGCTCAGGAGGGGGGAGTGGAGGTGACAGGTGGGACCCAGGAGGCGAGAGTGGAGGAGGCGGGTGGGGTACAAGAGGTGAGAGCGGAGGTGACAGGTGGGGTACAAGAGGTGAGGGTGCAGGAGGCGGGTGGGGTACAGGAGGTGAGAGCAGAGGTGACGGGTGGGGTACAGGAGGTGAGAGCGGAGGTGACGGGTGGGGTACAGGAGGTGAGAGCGGAGGTGACGGGTGGGGTACAGGAGTTGAGAGCGGAGGTGACGGGTGGGGTACAGGAGGTGAGAGCGGAGGTGACGGGTGGGGTACAGCAGGTGAGGGAGAGTACTGGAGGACAGGTGGAGGCAGGTGGGGTGGTGGCCATGGAAGCGGACGAGGAGCAGCTCAAGGCCCCTCAGCTGAAGAGGAAACAGCGAGGAGGCAGAGGAAGCTCACAGGCCAAGAAAGTGGCAACTACAGACAGTGGAGGAGCAGCCGAGTGTGAGTCCAGGCCGGAAGAGGACCCTGAGTCTGGTTGGGAGGACTCTGAGTCCAGTCAGGAGGAGAACTCTGCTGTAAACAGTGAGCCCTCTACACACGGTGCTGGCAGCTCTAGGGGCTCTGGAGGCTACAGCGTGGAGGAGATCAAGGAGTTTCTGAGGAGGAGTAAGAACGTGAGAAAAGTCAGAGTGGAGGACTACCTCTCGGACAAGGAGCAGCTCTCCAGCTCTGCCAGATCTCACATGAGGAGCAAGGACAGAGGAGGTCTCACGAAGCAGGAAGGATACAGACTCAAGAAGATAGTTCACAAAGTGAACAGAGAACTGGACAAAAGTGGGCGCTGAGTGAGAGTCAGATCTCAGCCTACAGACAATTAAAGACACGTTCATGTTTGGTGGACCTTATTCGGTTAACCGTTTCAAATGATACCGTATCGTGTTCGGAAAAAAATCGTTTTTTTATCTCAATGATGGAACTGGAATGTCTAAAAAGCGGTGTCAATAAAGTGGGTTTCAACAGTCTCTCTGTCTCTGTCTCTCTCTCTCTCTCTCTCTCTCTCTCTCTCTGTCTCTCTCTCTCTGTCTCTCTCTCTCTCTCTCTCGCTCTCTCTCTCTCTCTCTCTCTCTCTCTCTCTCTGAGTGGAAGGAGGTGTGCGGAGCTGCAGGAGCGGAGTTTTGAGAGCGAGAATTAACGTGTTTTTCGACATTTTTCTTCGTTGGGTAATGTTGGGGATGATAGTGTAGTGTAGTGTGGAGGGTTCACGGGGTGTGTGTGCTCTTGTAGGGTCTTTGTTTGGGGGTGTTTGTAGCCGATCAGCGCGAGCTGTCGGCGGCTAGGCGCCGCCATGAGCCTCATTGATTTGACCAGGAAGCACGGGGTGCGGATCCCGCCGCTGTTCGGGTGTTCGGTAGAGGAGATCAGCCTGGCAGTAGGTGAGCTTGTCGGCCACAGCAGCGTGAAGTCCGCAGCACGGATGAACAGCGCTGTGGTCGTATTTTTGGATTGCGTAGAAGCTGCGGAAGTGGTGGCGGAGACCGGGGTCGAGGTGGGCGAGCTTTTCCTACCCGCTTACGCTCTCAGCTCACCGGCAGTAAAAGTCACCGTATCGAACGTTCCTCCGTTCATTAGGAACGAGGACATCATCAGAGAGCTGGCCAAACACGGGAAGGTGGTGTCTCCGGTTAGGAGAATGTCCTCTGGTTTTAAGTCCCCGCTGTTAAAACACGTAGTGTCTCACAGGAGACATGTCCGCATGATCCCCAGCAACAGGAGCAGGGAGGTGAACCTCGTGTTCAAAATCACTGTAGAGGACTTTGACTATGTCATTTTTGCGAAGACTGATGATTTTAAATGTTACAGCTGTGGGAAAGAAGGGCATATGAGCAGAGAGTGTCCTGGGAAAAGCGGTTCTCATGAAGACCAGAACCAGAAAGGCACTGAGGAGGAGGGCAGAGGGGACAAGCAGGACGGACATGAGGGAACAAGTGGAGCTCAGGAGGCGAGGATGGAGGAGACAAGTGTGGCCCAGGAGGCGAGGGGGGAGGAGACGGGTGCGGCCCAGGAGGTGAGGGTGGAGGAGACAAGTGTGGCCCAGGAGGTGAGGGGGGAGGAGACGGGTGCGGCCCAGGAGGTGAGGGTGGAGGAGACAAGTGTGGCCCAGGAGGTGAGGGGGGAGGCGATAAGTGTGGCCCAAGAGGTGAGGGTGGAGGGGACGGGTGTGGCCCAGGAGGTGAGGGTGGAGGAGACGGGGGTGGCCCAAGAGGTGAGGGTGGAGGAGACAAGTGGGCTGCAGGGAGTGAGGAAGAGTACTGGAGGACAGGTGGAGGAAGGTAGTGAGGTAGATATGGAGGAAGACGAGGAGCAGCTCAAGGTTCCTCGGCTGAAGAGAAAGAAGGGGGAAAATCGTGGAAACTCACAGGCCAAAAAAGTGGCGATGACAGCAAGTGTAGGTGCTGCTGAGAGTGAGCCCAGTCTGGAGAAGGACTCTGAATCCAGTCTGGAGAAAGACGCTGCTGCTGAAAGTGAGCCCTCTAAACACGAGGCCGGCAGCCGTAAGGACTCTGAAGGATACAGCGTGGCGGAGATACAGGAGTATCTGAAGAAAAGTAAGAACGTGAAAGGAGCCAGGGTGGAGGACTACCTCTCTGATACGGAGAAGCTCTCCAGCTCGGCCAGATCGCACATGAGGAGCAAGGACAGAGGAGGTATCACGAAGCAGGAGGGCTTCAGACTAAAGAAGATAGTTCAGACAATAAGGAAAGAGATGAACAAAGATGGAGCTAAGTAAAGAGACCGGGGCCCACGTCCCCACACCGGCTGTTTCACGGACCGCTGGGGGACGGAGCAGGAGCAGGAGCATCCTGAACTCCTGACTCTACAGATCAGTTTTCAGATCTAGGATTAAGTACAGAGCGAAATGAACTCAACGATTCTTGGACATATTGTGAAAAGACACTCTTTTGTTTGTTTTTTGTTTTGTTTTTGTTGTGAAGAGTTGCTTCTAATCCATTGCCACGGCAACGATGTTTTGTTTGTTCATATTACTTGAGGAAAGACCAAAAAAAAAGTAAAATAAAGGTTTTCTAAAAATCAAAAAAATCTCTCTCTCTCTGTCTCTCTCTCTGTCTCTGTCTCTCTCTCTGTCTCTCTCTCTGTCTCTGTCTCTGTCTCTCTCTCTCTCTGTCTCTCTCTGTCTCTCTCTGTCTCTCTCTGTCTCTCTCTCTGTCTCTCTCTGTCTCTCTCTGTCTCTCTCTGTCTCTCTCTCTCTCTCTCTCTCTCTCTCTCTCTGTCTCTCTCTCTCTCTCTCTCTCTCTCTCTCTCTCTGTCTCTCTCTCTGTCTCTCTCTGTCTCTCTCTCTGTCTCTCTCTCTCTCTCTCTGTCTCTCTCTCGCTCTCTCTGTCTCTCTCTCTGTCTCTGTCACATTGGTAGATTGCTACTTGACCTCGTCTCTTTGTGTTCAAACACAACATTAGATGGACTGGAACACTAAAATAATATATGTATTTAAATAATACAATAACTGGCAGTTAAGCATTTTACATTACAGTAAACACAACTATTTCACAATCCGACCAGATGAAGTCATCAGAAAAGTAAAGTATTGATATATCATACGCAGCTTTTCCTCTTTGACTCTATGACTGTGACTGTGCACACAGGTTATATTGTGCTTCACATACATATATAGCTCTGAACAATTACTGCTGAGCATCATGAATATTACACTGTAATCCGGTCAGGAAAGGTAAACACAGGAAAGGGTCATTTTAGGTAAAGTCTCCTGAACGCCTCATACACTAACACAATAAAGACTTCACCTCACTGGTCCAGGGATGTTCATGCAAACTGTCCCATAAAGATCTCTCTAGTGAGCTGTTCATCATACACTCATATTGACTGTTGGTCACAGTGACCACACGGTTTGGCCGTCCTCACAGTAGAGTGGTAGGATTCACACACACTCAGTTCAGTTGGTTTCTGGATATTCACGTACCAGTGGTTATCTAGCTGTCTGAAAAGACACCAATGTAAGCCCGTGTGTCAGGCCAACATGGAGTGGACCAGTGGAGACTGATAACCAGGTATTCAAGGTGAAGGGACCCTGAGAGCCTCAGACTAACTGAAGTACAACTGGCTCCATCGCCAACTTCAATTGGGCCCTGCTTTAATATCTGATACTGAGATCCTGTCTTAAAGTGATTCATTTTGCCCAAATCTAGTTTCAGAACCTCCATTATTTCAGTATTGTGGATTGCTTTTGGCATTATCATGAATGAATTTGTTTTCAATCATTTTGATCTCTCAGCAAACCGTAGCTTGGACAGTAGACCCACATAAAACACCTGTAGACTGCAGAGACTGTAGGAACAGGGGATTAAAAACAGACCATCTTTCAATGTGGCCATGCTCAACAGACTGATATCAATAACACTGATAACGTGATGAGGGCAGATACACAACTATACTGTCGACCTTTAGCATTGGCCACCCAGTCAGTTAACTTCACCAACATTCGAGTCATGAGCATCACAGAGCCAGCAGGTTCACCTATGTGATGATCCAGCTGCAGCCGCTTCACATTATGACAGGTTGTGATAGTTTGTTCTGCTTTGAGGTGATGCATTGTATTAGTATGAGCACTGAGCAGCAAGCTGTGCAAACAGAGCCGGCAGGATGTGCAGCGATTGATCTGAGGCTAAAGGTGGGGAAGTGGTGCCAACAGGTCTGGACCCCACAGAGTGGAACCAGTCAAATGTGCCAGTATTTGAGTTTAAACTAAACAAAGGTGAATGGAGTTTATGACTTTGGAAATGTAACTTTATTGTTCTTATGTCAGACGGTAAAGGGAGAAAGTATTGCAGTAATTGCTGCTTTCTGCCTGTAGCAGCTGTTTATAAACCATAATGCTGCATTCACCTGGTCGACACAAGGAACACAAAGGAACCGTCCAAAGACGTGGCAGGACAGCAAAACACGCATGACAATAAGCTTTGGTGATAGAAAGAAAGATAGAACGGAAATTATTTTGTGTCATCTATTGCATGTAATTATTCTAGTAATGCTCGTAGCTATAAAATGCAGCTTTCTCTTAATATCCTATTGCTATTTTTTCCGGTTAAACATTTTAGCTTTGGACAGCAAACCATTGTCGGTATTCACAGTCCCTTCCCAGTGTTCTAATGTCATTTGACACTTGGTAGTTTGTTGGCCAGTAAATACCATGATCATGTATCATTTATGTCCAAACCAACAACTAAGTTAGTCTACTCTAGCATCTGTAACTGTCACTATATCACTGCACACCAAACTGACCGTAACGATGGCATATTTTAGACAAGAGATGATAACAAACCTATGTATCTAGTTCCTGGCTCAAGAAAACTTACAGAGACTGCAACCATGTACAGACCCCCTTTCTGTCTTTTCTACAACCATGAGGACATATTTCTGTGGGCGGAGCCTAGTAGGAGGCAGAATAATTCTCTGAACACACCTGCTCAGGACGAGTGAAGAAGAGCAAATGAAGTAATGTCAAAAGTGGGACGGGGGGGGGGGGGGGGGGGGTCAAACAAATACAGGACTTTCAGCCAGGAGACCAACGTTCATGTCCTGTGTGAACCCAAAGATGCTGTTGATGTTCATCACACGAAATGTCCTTAAAGGTGGTGTGTTATTGATACACCTTCCTATGAGATCACGCTCGTTGTTTCAGCTTTACAGCCTGCAACTTCACTGCATGTATTTACTGATTCCAGCAGCAGCAGGCAGACACAGTTAGCAGCTGGTGAACATAGTGGCGCTTTCAGCAGCTAAAGAACCAGATGTTTAGAGTTTAGTAGGAAGTTATGAGAGTAACTTTTGAACTTCACCATCATCAACAGGTGGACAGAAACACGACTCCAAATGTATGTCAATGTGCTCCGAGTCTACTGAATGTGTAATCAGGCAACTGTATTATGTGTTATTGCGTGTTTTTGTGTGCGTGTTTTTGAGTGAGAGAAATAAATCATCTTGGTTTGCAATATAACTCTGCTGTCCTGAGTCCTGTTGTTGCTCGTAGCTCTGCTAGCTGCTAGCACAACAGCTACGGTATTCCGAAGCTACGAGCTACGAGCAACAACAGTTAGTGCCTCGTTGGTTTTAGATTCTAATGAGAAGACACGCTGCTTCGTTTTACTTCTTCCGTTTGGTAGCCTTGAGAGACCTTAGTCTGTAAGTATGTCTGCATGAAAAGATGTACGAAGATATATTATATTCGCCAATGCTAATCGCGGTTAGCATTTCCCCATTGGCCGTAATGTTAAAATTAGCTTAGAAGCTTGCGAGTCGGACATGTACATACCGGGTACCTACCGGTTCAAGGACCCAAATGCAGACTCAGGACAGCAGAGTTATATTGCAAACCAAGATGATTTATTTCTCTCACTCAAAAACACGCACACAAAAACACGCAGGATCGCTATTGATCGCTATCGCCTTCGTCCTCCTGTGCACTAAAACCATTGAAGTCCTCTTCTTCAGTGTCGGAATTAAACAGCCTCAGAATTGCTTTGTTCGTGCTTGCAGTTCGTCTGCACCCTGAGTGTCACTTTGCTCCCGAGGCAAATCCGCCCTTGAGCTTGCACTGTCCTCCTCATTGCGCTGTCATCTTCATCTCGCAGCAGTCCAACCTTTCGGAACCCGTTGGTGATGGTGGATTCTTTCACACTGCTCCACGCTGTTAGGATCCACTGGCAGACTTGAGAAAAAGTTGCTCTTATGCAGCGTGTCTACGTTGCTCATAGCTCTGAATAGCATTTACGGCTAACTAGCTTGGCCAGTTGCTGCTAGCAGAACAGCTATTCAGAGGTATGAGCAACAACAGTTATTGCCTCATTGCTTTTCGTTTGGTAGCCGTGAGAGACCTTAGTCTGTAATGCAAGTATGTCTGCATGAAAAGATGTACAAAGATATATTATATATTTGCTAATGCTAATCGCGGTTAGCATTTCCCCATTGTCCGTAATGTTAAAATTAGCTTAGAAGCTAGCGAGTCGGACATGTACTGTTAAAAGCATCTTGCCGTTCAACCTTTTTTGTTAACAGTCCTAGTGAGAGGTAGGTCAAAGGTACTTCATCCATATTGTAGCGACCCTGTCAGTAACAGCTGGTAGCAGAGGGGTTGCTGGTAGCAACTGTTCTGTGTCGGGAGCTAGTAAATGTTGTGTTAGACCGGAACCGGAAGTTGCAGTTGTTGTGGCGGAGAAAAGCTACGGAAAAATCCGTATATAAAGCGCACCGGACTATAAGCAGACGCCTCAAAGCGTAACGGCTTATAGTCCGAAAAGTACGGTAACCATTAACAAGAGGGAGGGAGGGTGGGGTGCAGAAAACGCGAGCGTGCCGAGGCTTAGAGTGGGTAGGTAGTTATAGGAGCGTGGCCGGAAGTGGGCGAGTGGCTGAGGTGTGGTCCTGCTCCTGAAATTCAGCTAAGTTTTATCTCCAATTATTTGGGTTTACAATATGGTTCTAACTTGTCCTGAAAAGTCTCTGATTCAGCCTCCACCCACAATGTTCAGCTACAAGACAGGTTTCAACACCGGGCTGATCATCAACCCCCGTCATCCTCTTCCATCTAGTTTCACCTCAGTATTTCATCTCCCTCACCTCAGGCATCAATGTTACATTCAACTTCTCAAATGAGAGTTTATCTAAAATGCAGCCATTATGGGAAGGTTTAGGAATAAGCCATACCTACAGCGCTAGACTTGTTGGTGTAGTTTAGGTTTGAAGTCATGAGTTCAGCTTAGGTGGTCTCGGGTGTCAGTGGGGCCGTGGGCTGAGCAGGCAGCTAGGGGAGCTTAGCTGGGAGCGAACTGCTCTCCTGCTGCCTCACCGAACAGCAAATCAAACCAGATGGGCTCATTTATGGCCAATTAGCAGTGTGCTGTGAGGGAGCACCACTGACTCACCTAGTGTTGTTATTATTACAGCTTTCATCTGAGCTCAAGAAAAACCTGGCGGCTACTAAGTTGGGGTTTGATGCATGTTTGACCCCAGATGCGTGAGGAAATTGGAGACTTGGTCTTAAGAATTGGAAGAGAGGCAGAGCGCGATAAATAGCTCCAGGAATGTTGACGATTATCTGTGCTTTGCTGTCGGACTGGATCTTTAGAAAGGGATTGAAAACTACACACACTTGTAACAAATGTGAAAACTCAGCATTTCCAGCTTTACCACTGAGCAGGAAAACACAGCAGAAGAGGAAGCAGGGCTGCCTCGACTCGCTCTGGACGTTTCTTGTGCGACGCCCCCACTGCAGAGACAAGAGTGTCCTGTTACTGAAAGGGGGGGTCAAGTCCTATGCAGGAATGTTGCTCTGCCTCCCCCCGCTCACTCTCCTCTAATCGTTGCCTCCATCACTTATTTGGCCTTTGCTCGACTCCCTCTGTGATGGTCCACTTCACTGAGCTCGTAAACAATGCCCCAGCCCCTTCCACACCTTCATATTTCTGCCTGCCTTCCAGCTCCAGCCTTCCTACCGAGTCATATCAGACCTTTTTACAGTAATTAGTTGAGGGACTGCAGCGCAGCGAGATATTTCCCTAAATTATCACCATCTCTGGGAGAAGGAGACGGGGAAGGGAGAGCCGTGCTGTAGGAGCCTGCTGAGATAATGACCGGCTCATCATACACATCCAAACAAAGACAAAGCTGTTTGCTCTCTTTATTGTGTGCAACCTGCGTCACAAGTGAACAACGTGAAAAGGAACACAAAGGAATGAACCCAGCTGCTGCACACATCTATTGTCTGTGTATATACTGAGGGGCAACGCTGTTCAGATCAATGCAACTACAATTGAGAAGGTTGTGGCTGCACCCGAACACTGGACTTCACCTCTGAGCAGGGGTGTTCCCTCTCTGAGGAGGAGGTCCCGAGGGATATCAGCCACCAACCACAGCTCAGCGTTGTTTGAAAGCCTCTCAATGAAAACTCAGACATCTAATTGTCCCTGCAGTGCTTATCAACGCTGCCAATCCCAACTAGAGCGGAAAGACAGAGCAATTTCCCCATTACAGCGGGAGCAGAAGATGGAGGAGAGACGAGGAGACGAGGGAGCGGGGTGTCTCCAGAGAGCAGTGCAGATGGCTTCATCTCCAAGTTCAAAAACACAGACGGGAGGGATGGGGGCGCGGGACGCCGTGCATGCACTCTCACGGGCACTTGTAATGTCCTTGTGCACAGAGTACGTTCACACACACAGGGACGCGATTCATGCACTCTGACAACATGCAACCAATTAGCTTTTAACCTATGTCGTGCAGCCAGTTTCCTTCAAGGCCACAGTGGCACCGAGTGAGGATTCATTTCAATGAGCACTGAGATCATAGCTGTTTTAAGCTCGCTGACCCCCTGCCACAGTGGTTAGATAAGCCCACTTCAACCTCGCCAGTGCTTTCATCTCCCACAACCAGAGCAGAGGCTCCGCAGACCTGCACGTGATTCGGATTTCCTCTCCCAATATGGAGAGTTACATTCAACTTGAAGGAAGAGACAGAGTTCCTCTTCAGACTGCTGTCGTTGGAGCGCAAGAATGCAGCGCCACTGTGCTCAGATGGTTACGATAACGTCACGCAGGCCAGCATTCACCCTGAGCTCTCACAGTGAAGAGACCTATCGGTGGACCTGCCTTCCTGAAGGAATGTCTGTTCAGACACATGCAACTGTGTGTACAGTTCACCATAGGAGCCCATGTTCACAACAGTGCTACAGTGAGTGTGTGTGTGTGTGTGTGTGTGTGTGTGTGTGTGTGTGTGTGTGTGTGTGTGTGTATGTGTGTGTGTGTGTGTGTGTGTGTGTGTGTGCGTGTGTCTGTGTGTGTGTGATTGGAGGAGAGGTTGCCTTTACTAAACTCTCTGTTCATTATCAACGCAGACATCTTTAAGTGTCTAGCGTCTGGCTCCACTCGGCTTATCAGTTCCTCATTGGCTTACACAATTAAAGAAACACACACGAACGTGTGCGGCCATGCACACACTCAAAGCCATGCCTGTGTGTGTGCATACACACATATGCAAAGAGGCATTTAAGAGCCCACCTAGATCCAAAATAGATCAGCTGAACCTTCTCGAGGCAGCAGAGTGGTTGCACAGACCATCACAGGCCCAACAGACAGCAACAGCTCTGTGCTTGTTTCTTTGGTTCCATCAGAGCGTTGACCTTCCATCACAGAAGGCAGATGTAAACATTCTAGGCTCAGCCCAAACCAGCTATATGCAATATCTTTTGAAGTCATGGAAGTATGCCTCCATCCTTTGTTGTATCTAAGTGTTCTCCACATGTCTTCATTGTTCTGAAACCATAACACAACAAATGTTGACGTGACTAATTTTCACCCCTGAGACCAAGAAGGAGGCAAAAATAATGTGATGCTATCGTATCTATTTGTTACTATCTTTAAGTTACATAACATGGGAAGGGGAGGAATTTGGACTGAATGGTATTACCAGTCTTGAAAGCTATTTTTGTTTAACAGTGCTGGAGTAGAGTTTACACAATGAATGTTTAGCTGACAAAGGTGCTGCATTTGAATCCAAACCACACTCATCTGCTTTAATTGTAAATCGAGGATCCCTGAACTGAGCAGTGGTGGGCCGTCAGGGCCAGCTAAGCCTTCTCTGCTGGCCCAAACAATCACAAAGTTATAGCTATTTTATAATTTAATCATTTTTCATAAATACACTGCATGTATTATAAATATTGTTCCCATTATCTTATGTTCTCATTGCACAGCTACGGTCTTCTTCAGTTGCTCTGCTTCCAGTGCAGCTTGTTTTAAGTAGAGCTTTTATCCAATCAGATCTCACCTCTGTGTCTCTAGGTAGAACAGAGCCAGAGGCTGCAGACTCTCACCTGCAGCCATGTGCACTTTAAGTGAATGAGGACGATGTTGGTGATTGTCATAGTGTTCAACCAATCAGATCTTTAGTTTGACATGTTGGGCGTATTCTTTGACGTGTCAGTGGTACTCAGGTAGCCTCTAAGTACGTCTGCATTAACGTGCGCCGTGATTGGTCAGCGAGCCAGCGTGACTTTTGTCAAACAGAAAGCCAGCTAGCAGGTCTTAGTGTTCACTAAGAGTTCAGGTTGAAACGTATGTAAGAGAAGTTATGACATGTTTAGTGTTGTGCTTGCTGTAGATTCTGTTATTTTTTACTTGCTGTGTTTTCTTAACACTCAATGGCTGAAGGAGGAGAGACAGATTAGTGAGTTACTGACTTTAACAAAGAAAGGAGGATGGACTTTGTCTTTAAGTGAACAGCAGCTTTGGTAAGTGAACTGCTTCAGCGGTAACATTACTACTGAGTTCATTTGTCTATGGTGTCGTTTTTATGAATAATATGATAGTATGAATAATATGATAGTATGAATGGCTCGTGCTGTAGCGCTGCAGTGTTGCTGGATTGATTTGTTGCTTTGTTGTCATATAAACATGTGTGACTGGTTCTTGTGAGTTTGTTCTCTTCGTTGTGTTAGTTACATTGATTCTGACTTGTCCGTCAATGACGAAGCGTCCCGTCATCGTCAGGTTATTCCGGACGTTTGAGTCTCTGTTGAATCAGTAGGGAACAGATAACTGCTGTTGTTGCCCCGCTAAGCTAGTTAGCTTAGCCTCCCTGAACACACGCGGGGCCGCAGCTGTTTCTGTTCTTGTTCCGGGTTCAGAGGTCACAGCCCGTTGTCTCCTACGTGAGAGCAGTCCACCCAAGACATTACGTTTCCCACAATTTAAGCTTCTGTATTTCCAAATGCACGAGTATTATTCAAACGTATTGTTCGGTTGGTAAGCATCATACCCAACGGTTTAATACGAACACGTGTATTATTACACCAATAGCTGCACCATGACGAACCTTCACTGCGAAAAGAAAGATCAACAGCAGTTACTGTCAGAGACACAGTGACTTGACAAACCTCAAGCTGTCAGGCCAGGTTCTGTGTGAAAGACGTGTTCCTTCAGACATCCAAGAGTTCAGCAGACCGGTAAGAGGCCTCCTTGTCTTCGAGGCTTTTCTCAGTCTGTCCATCTGTAGCACCACACATCCATGGCCCCCGATCGTAGTGGCTGTGCAGCTGTATGGGTGCTGATAAGAGGTAGAGGTGCCCCATGGTTCATCACGGTGAGGTTGCGTTGGGGGAACTCTGCCCCCGGCCCTGTGCTGGCATTTCCAAATGGGGGAGAATCTACCGAGGAGGGCAGGAGCGATGCTGCTTATCAAGCCAGCTGACTGAGTACCAGGTTCCCCGCAGAGCCACGGGGCCATGAACCCCCAGACTGCAACACAGCATCTCACCTAACGTCTGGCAGCAAGGCCCTGCTTGACTGAGGAAAACCACAATCCGCCATTGTCAGGGTGAGCCTGAGCCCTCCCTTTCTGAATCAGGGCGGACACCTCTCACCCTGTTCTGCAATGATATCTCTGACTAAAATGCCAAATCTCTACACACACACATACAGACACATACATGCACACACACTGACATTTCAGCCTCACCTCTTCGCACTGGGCTCTTCAGAATTGTTTCGGTGGTTGAGTGTTAAGTCATCGCTCCATCAAATGTATGGGGCCGTCATCAAAGGGACGTTTTTTAAGCTGTATTTATTTGATAAAGGCTCAACAGTGTCTACTGATTCCTCGCTTCGTGCTTCTATTTGGAGCCCGTACACTATCAAGCTGATTTGTAATATAATGAAGCACATTTCTAGATGTGATATCCTGCTTGCCAATCATACAACACCAGTGAGAGTCAGCTCACTAACTGTACCCCAGGTGATGAAATGGTGTAACGTTATGAAATCACTGTGAACTTCAAAGCTGCTGGGATGCACCTTCGTCTGCATGCTCATTGTCTGAGAACTCATGGCCAGATTTCAAAATGACTGCTTGCATCTCATACATTGTTTCCTGTGCTGATGCTTCAGTTTGCTGAGCTCAGGGGGTGCTGAGTCTAAACCCAACGTGGCAGTCTGAACCCCACCTGCTCCCCCAGTTCAGAGGCCTCAATTAGGGAACAAGGCTTGGGATGTTGTGAGTTAACTTTAATGGGCAGTGAGGGGATTGTGGCTTTAAAGCCCGGCCCTCTGGTAGAAAGCAGTCAGGGCTGGAAAACTCACGGGGCGGGATTCTAGACAAAACAACCCACTGGTTCAGAAAACAGATGTGTTTAAAGAAGGTTCATGTTGGTAGCAGTGTGGTAACTGCACTCTGCCATGTATTGGTACTGATCTCCGTGTTCGGGACACGAGCTGATCTACGAGGTACCCGTCTGCCATGAACCTCGTTCTAAAGTTGGGGCGGTTGGATAACCTCTGAATGCATCAGCATTTGGAGATGCAAGACTTTCACTGGAGAGAGAATAGCTCAATAAAATAAATATGATGTTGACTTAGAAGTCAAATCTACAGTTCAGGACCAGTGTTACCGTCAAAGAAAGAATTCAGCGTTTGAGAAGTGTGATTATTTACTTTCTCACGAAGAGTGAAAGAAAAGATCAATCTCACAGCTGGAGTCAGGACATGGTCAGTTCATCATAAAGATTGGAAACAGAAGCTCACAAATCAACATCCACGTCTGTGCAGCTTCTTTGACTTCAGCCACGGTTGCCAGATACAGTTGGAGACTTTTGGTTTTGGTCTTCTGAGAATCTCACTGAAACAACTAACCACAGATTAAACCAACCAGAAGTAATTAACAGTATTAAAGTATCATTATCTTCATCAACGAGCATCCACCGAGTTGTGTCTAACAATCAATCAGATGATAATAATATGTACCATCACTATATGTCTGTGTTTCCATCCCATCTGCTTCTGTAGTCCATGATGAAGTTCAGCCTCTCACTCCAGCAGAAGCTCAACCCAGATCCACAGATGAGGCATTTTTCTGACTTCCTCCAAGATAAATAGTCTGACATAAAGGGAATGATGTATGATCTCAGTCATTCATCTAAATTGGACAAATGAGGCTCACACGTCTGAGCTGTGAAAGAGCCCCCCCCCCTCAATAGGACTGGATGAATGGGCCAATGTATGGGAGGTGGGGTGTGAGGTGTACATGCACACACACATGTTTAATGTGGATTTCATTTGTGAGAATCTTTCTTTGTGAATACCTACCAGTGTGTGTGTGTGTGTGTGTGCACGTTGTCATTGCCTCCATGACCTTCCGTCGCATTAACAGGAGTATCTGGATCTCCAGGATGTGTGTGTTATGCACAGCTCTGTGTGTGTGAGAGCGAGGGAGTGAGAGGCAGCATTGTTGCATCTGCTCCTCATTAAAGGGCGCTAATGAAGGCACGTGTGTTCCACCTGGTTTGTGGAGGGGGGGGGGGGGTTAACCCTAACCCCTAACCCTTTCCCAGCTCTGCTGTCGTAAAAACTGTCTCAAGACAAAGAGGCGAGCTCGATCCCCAGACGCTCATCTGACAACAGTTTGGCAGTTCCTCCTCTAATGATGAAGGTGATGAAGGTGATGCTCGGCGGCGGCCCTGCTGGGCAGGACTGTGACTCTACCTGGAGAAGAACAAGACTCCTCTTCCACAGGAGGACCTGAAGAGAGCCAGGGAGAGGTCTACGGGATCTACACTTACTACTATCTGCTCCTACCGGCATACAAGCTTCTCACACTAACACTGATTATAACAGAAATGATCTTTTCTCAGTTGTGGTCTCTAGACGTGTGGATCGTTTTGTCTTTACTCGTCCAGGTTTTGAGACAGCTGTCGTCCAAACATCTGCCTCCAACAACAGAGCTGAATGGATTCAGTTTGAGTCAGTGAACAACTGTGGCCACGGTTCAAAGCAACTCAGTGAATATGGATCGGAAATAGCAAACAAACAGCAAAGTCCTGTGACAAAGTCCGACTTTGTCGACACATGTACCCACCTCAACAACGTCCTGCTGAGATTTCACAAAGAATCATAAATATCACAGCTGCTGGAAGTCATTGACAGGAAACTTTAAAATATTCAGTTTTAGGAATAACTCATGACCTGTTTGTTCTGTTTGCTGCCCAACGTCCTGTGACAGGTGGGACGCTGCTCGGCTCATCTGGTGGTCAGTGGATCAGACTTTAACCTCACGGCACGTCTACAATGTGTTGTTTGGCTCTGCAAAGTCCAGAACACGGTCAGTCTGATCAATCACACCACTTCCTGTCTCTTTCCTCCTCAAAGACAATCTGCTCATTAGCATGTTAAACACGTCCTGCATTTCATTCCTTCTCTCGTCTCTGACTGTCCCCGGCTCTGAGAAGGTTTGCTTCTCACTGCGTCTTCCTGAAGAGAGAAACAGCAGGAATGTGTTCTGGAGGTTCAGCTTTCCACCACATCACAGTGGGAAAGAAAACACTGTTTGACACAAAGTTACAATATGAGAGTAAAAGCAATAAACCAAAAATGAAAAAGTGATACAACTGCATGATAACATGAGCAGTTTATAAATCACAGAGAACAGCAATAAAATGAAGACAATAATAAGATAATATAATAATAATGATAAGATAATAGAATGACAAGCAGAAAGAGGACGGCGATCAATCACAGCACAGTAGAGGAGACTTTCTGCACGTTTAGCGATGTGCAGGAAGTGACTGAGGAGGTTCGGCTGCTTCTTCACAGAGCGGCGCCCTGCTGAGCAGCCCGCTCTGTCCACCGCTCTGTCCACCGCTCTGTCCACCGCTCTGTCCACCGCTCTGCTCTGTCCACCGCTCTGTCCACCGCTCTGTCCACCGCTCTGCTCTGTCCACCGCTCTGTCCACCGCTCTGTCCACCACTCTGCTCTGTCCACCGCTCTGCTCTGTCCACCACTCTGTCCACCGCTCTGCTCTGTCCACCGCTCTGCTCTGTCCACCGCTCTGTCCACCGCTCTGCTCTGTCCACCGCTCTGCTCTGTCCACCGCTCTGTCCACCGCTCTGTCCACCGCTCTGTCCACCGCTCTGCTCTGTCCACCGCTCTGTCCACCACTCTGTCCACCGCTCTGCTCTGTCCACCACTCTGCTCTGTCCACCGCTCTGTCCACCGCTCTGTCCACCGCTCTGCTCTGTCCACCACTCTGCTCTGTCCACCGCTCTGTCCACCGCTCTGCTCTGTCCACCGCTCTGCTCTGTCCACCACTCTGTCCACCGCTCTGCTCTGTCCACCACTCTGCTCTGTCCACCGCTCTGTCCACCGCTCTGCTCTGTCCACCACTCTGCTCTGTCCACCGCTCTGTCCACCGCTCTGCTCTGTCCACCGCTCTGTCCACCACTCTGTCCACCGCTCTGCTCTGTCCACCACTCTGCTCTGTCCACCACTCTGTCCACCGCTCTGCTCTGTCCACCACTCTGCTCTGTCCACCACTCTGTCCACCGCTCTGCTCTGTCCACCACTCTGCTCTGTCCACCGCTCTGTCCACCGCTCTGCTCTGTCCACCATGAACAAAGTCGTTTCTGATGAAGTTACGATGGTCTGCTTATTCCAATATTCATTTGCTCTGTTTTAAGAAAAGTCTCAAAACAGCTGACATTGAAATGAAAACACAACAAACTCAACTCTTTCCACTGCTGTAAAGTAACTCAGGAGGATGAAGCTAATGTGCGTTATCGCGGCTGCACAGAGGCTGAGCTGACGGGGTTTCACTGTAAACTGGTGTTTCATCACATCAGACAGCCTGTACGGACACCTGGCACCTGGCTCTGCTGTGCAGGTGGAACCTTCTTCTGACACAAGTGGTTTTGTGATGACCAAAGTAAAGATATATATATTTGTATGCTATTGATAAGGCGAGCCCATACTGAGTATGTTTAAAGTGGTGATTCTTGAGATTGCTGCTATGTGGTCATCACTGTCACATCACACCAGGACCCAGCAGGGTCAGCAAGACCTTCAAGGCTCCAGGAAGTGGTCTTTGACTTTTAGAGACGGGACTGAGTGTGATTCTTGCAGCCCTTTAAAGGACCAGTGTAGCGTAAGTGTACGTTTTAGTTCCTTCTACACTCGTTTTAGATTTTCTTGTTTGCATTTCCTACAGTTTCAGGTTTTCATTGACTTTGTGCGTTTGTTTGTGATTAGATGTGAAGTGAAGTCAAGACTGCATTATGTTTTGTCCATTATTGGGATGTGATAATGCAGCTTAATCACAGATTGATTTGAAAGGTCTTCACCTCATTATTATACAATCTTAAAGTCATATTGACAGTTATGAATGCAGATCAGATCAGCTGCACAACCATCACAGAGGAGCAGTCACTGGCAATGGAACACGTAGAAGTATATAAAGCTGCAATATAATAAATGAGATTTGCTGTGCTGGTTTTAAAGTGATCATTTTATCCATCAAGGCAGTTGATTTGTAACTGTGCTTGACGCCATTGTCTTATCTAATTACATATTTCTTGGACTTAAAGATAAACATTCCACATTGTATTTGTAGATCAGGACTCAGCTTCAGGAGATGACCACTGCTGCCTGTACCAGCTGCTGATAGAACATACTCACGGCTCATTACAGGGTCTGTCCACAGACCACAGTGAAGCACCGATCATTTCATAATAACTCCATCTCATGGACGACACTGACTGATTGTAATGAAAAACCAGTATCGGCCTTATTATCATGAAAGCGATGCATCATTCTAACCAGAGCTGGAACAGTGGAGGTGAATGAGACGATGCATTTGTTGACTCTGTCACATTCATCTGTGTGTGTGTGTGTGTGTGTGTGTGTGTGTGTGTGTGTCTCTATCTCTGTACACACCATTCCTCAACCGTGTCCGACGGTGACAGCCGTCGGTAATGACAGTCGAACGCTCGCTCGCTCCTCATTTACTCTGAGCTGGCGGTGTAGCTCTTCCTTCACAACTCTTAAGTGCTTGTTAATTTAACATGCAAATACGTCTCCTGACAATCTGAAAGCATTTTAATGAAAAGGCTGCTGCCTCCACGGGCTGGGCTGCTGGCTGTGAGTGGGGGGGGGGGGGTATGTGTGGTGAAGGATGGCAGTAAGACACTGAGGTACGCGGTGTTAGGGACAGGGGATGGAAGCCCAGATGGCACCGATTGAACATGCATGGCGGCTGAACATGTGCAACACATGGAGGTGATGCCGCCGTCACCTCGGCTCTGGCTTCCTCTGATCTGTGTCAGCCAGTGTTCCCAGCAGATAGAGCTTCAGAACTAAATGTGGGGTTATGAAAGGGAGCAAACACAAGCATCAACCTGCACAAACATGATAGAGTGAACCACACACACACACACACACACACACACACATCCCTCTGTTGATGACAGCCCTTTGCTCAACCTTTGCCTACATATGGGTGGCGCAGCGTGCTGAAAGGAAGGTGAGCGTGTTATTGGGAAGGTGGGGGGTGGATTGCAGGCGGTGTTAAGTCAAGCAGGAACCCTCAATGTTGCTAATTTATTTACAGATTTAATTAGATGGATAGAGCCCTCACAGATACAAGGAAGAGAGGAGAGATGTTGCCAGCGTTACAGCACTTTAATTATGGTAGCAGGCTCCTGATCCCTGCGCTCCACTGTCTGGGGAGCCAGTTAATTAAAATCCTCATTATTTTACTTTTAATTAGTTCCCCCCTCTTTTGTTTCCTTTCACCATATGGCCGTGTTCCGTGGTCAAATTAACGTAATTGAGCTAATTAAGCCGATCACTTTAATTATTCAAAGCGTTGCGATTGGCCAGGAGAACTTTTCTCCCTCTCCCCTCCCTGACATTCCTGCATGAGGTTCAGAGCTGTGAAGTCGCTCTCGTTGTCATTATGCTCTCCTCCCATGCTGAAGGCACGAGTTATGTCTGCAACATGCCTCGCTTCCAAATGTTCCAGTGGCTCATGTTTCACTCCCGTGCCATGCAGGGAATGCAGTGCAGCACTGGAGACCTCGGTGGATTCAGAACCCGTCAGAACATTGACCACACTGTGGTTAACACAGACGAGGTGCATGCTAGCAGCAGCAGCTACATGTGGTGCTCAGGGAGCGGAGCTGCCGTAAACAGCTTCGGCAGGCCGAGCAGCTTTCAGAAGGATTGTCAGCAAAGCTAAATGCCAGCGACTCCTTTCATCACTATCACTGCATTTACATCTGTGAATTGTGAAAAACAACCAGATGGTGGTTTGATAGCAGACATGCTGTCTCTCAGCATTCACCTGCAGCACACACTGCCTCTCTGCAGCCTCTCTGCAGCTCACCGGCCCACTCATTCACCATCCGACAACCATTCATATCAATCATCTGTTTAAAAACCAGTTGTTATATTCATGATGTGATGATGGAGGTAACAGCCTTCATCACACTATTACATTGAGGGTTGCCCGGTTTCCATTGGCAACGATTTAGAGAAATTTGCCACCAATTTTTGGCCGATGGAAACCGCTTCTTAATGTTCAGCAAAATGTGCTGCCAGAATGAATACATTCTGAATATGTGTTTCATTGACGATATTTTAAAGGGATCGCTGAAAGCAAACACTCATCCTCTCATTGTGTTGTGTTGTACTGTGTTGTACTGTACTGTGTTGTACTGTGTTGTACTGTACTGTGTTGTACTGTGTTGTACTGTGTTGTGTTGTACTGTGTTGTGTTGTACTGTGTTGTACTGTGTTGTACTGTGTTGTACTGTGTTGTGTTGTACTGTGTTGTACTGTGTTGTACTGTGTTGTGTTGTACTGTGTTGTGTTGTACTGTGTTGTACTGTGTTGTGTTGTACTGTGTTGTACTGTGTTGTACTGTGTTGTGTTGTACTGTGTTGTACTGTGTTGTGTTGTACTGTGTTGTACTGTGTTGTACTGTGTTGTGTTGTACTGTGTTGTGTTGTACTGTGTTGTACTGTGTTGTGTTGTACTGTGTTGTGTTGTACTGTGTTGTACTGTGTTGTGTTGTACTGTGTTGTACTGTGTTGTACTGTGTTGTGTTGTACTGTGTTGTACTGTGTTGTGTTGTACTGTGTTGTACTGTGTTGTGTTGTACTGTGTTGTACTGTGTTGTGTTGTACTGTGTTGTACTGTGTTGTGTTGTACTGCGTTGTGTTGTACTGTGTTGTACTGTGTTGTGTTGTACTGTGCTGTGTTGTACTGTACTGTGTTGTGTTGTACTGTGTTGTACTGTGTTGTGTTGTACTGTGTTGTGTTGTACTGTGTTGTACTGTGTTGTGTTGTACTGTGTTGTACTGTGTTGTGTTGTACTGTACTGTGTTGTGTTGTGTTGTGTTGTATTGTGTTGTACTGTGTTGTACTGTGTTGTGTTGTACTGTACTGTGTTGTACTGTGTTGTGTTGTGTTGTATTGTGTTGTGTTGTACTGTGTTGTGTTGTATTGTGTTGTACTGTGTTGTACTGTGTTGTGTTGTACTGTGTTGTACTGTGTTGTGTTGTACTGTGTTGTGTTGTACTGTGTTGTACTGTGTTGTACTGTGTTGTACTGTGTTGTGTTGTACTGTGTTGTGTTGTACTGTGTTGTACTGTGTTGTGTTGTACTGTGTTGTACTGTGTTGTGTTGTACTGTGTTATACTGTGTTGTGTTGTACTGTGTTGTGTTGTACTGTGTTGTGTTGTACTGTGTTGTACTGTGTTGTACTGTGTTGTGTTGTACTGTACTGTGTTGTACTGTGTTGTGTTGTACTGTGTTGTACTGTGTTGTACTGTGTTGTGTTGTACTGTGTTGTGTTGTACTGTGTTGTACTGTGTTGTACTGTGTTGTGTTGTACTGTGTTGTACTGTGTTGTACTGTGTTGTGTTGTACTGTGTTGTGTTGTACTGTGTTGTACTGTGTTGTACTGTGTTGTGTTGTACTGTGCTGTACTGTGTTGTGTTGTACTGTGTTGTACTGTGTTGTGTTGTACTGTGTTGTACTGTGTTGTGTTGTACTGTGTTGTACTGTGTTGTGTTGTACTGTGTTGTGTTGTACTGTGTTGTACTGTGTTGTGTTGTACTGTGCTGTACTGTGTTGTGTTGTACTGTGTTGTACTGTGTTGTGTTGTACTGTGTTGTGTTGTACTGTGTTGTACTGTGTTGTGTTGTACTGTGTTGTACTGTACTGTGTTGTACTGTGTTGTACTGTGTTGTGTTGTACTGTGTTGTACTGTGTTGTACTGTGTTGTGTTGTACTGTGTTGTACTGTGTTGTGTTGTACTGTGTTGTGTTGTACTGTGTTGTACTGTGTTGTACTGTGTTGTACTGTGTTGTGTTGTACTGTGTTGTGTTGTACTGTGCTGTACTGTGTTGTACTGTGTTGTGTTGTACTGTGTTGTGTTGTACTGTGTTGTACTGTGTTGTGTTGTACTGTGTTGTGTTGTACTGTGCTGTACTGTGTTGTGTTGTACTGTGCTGTACTGTGTTGTGTTGTACTGTGTTGTGTTGTACTGTGTTGTACTGTGTTGTACTGTGTTGTGTTGTACTGTGTTGTGTTGTACTGTGTTGTACTGTGTTGTGTTGTACTGTGTTGTACTGTACTGTGTTGTACTGTGTTGTACTGTGTTGTGTTGTACTGTGTTGTACTGTGTTGTACTGTGTTGTGTTGTACTGTGTTGTACTGTGTTGTGTTGTACTGTGTTGTGTTGTACTGTGTTGTACTGTGTTGTACTGTGTTGTGTTGTACTGTGTTGTGTTGTACTGTGCTGTACTGTGTTGTACTGTGTTGTGTTGTACTGTGTTGTGTTGTACTGTGTTGTACTGTGTTGTGTTGTACTGTGTTGTGTTGTACTGTGCTGTACTGTGTTGTGTTGTACTGTGCTGTACTGTGTTGTGTTGTGTTGTGTTGTACTGTGTTGTACTGTGTTGTACTGTGTTGTGTTGTACTGTACTGTGTTGTACCGTGTTGTACTGTGTTGTGTTGTACTGTGTTGTGTTGTACTGTGTTGTACTGTGTTGTACTGTGTTGTGTTGTACTGTGTTGTACTGTGTTGTACTGTGTTGTGTTGTACTGTGTTGTGTTGTACTGTGTTGTACTGTGTTGTACTGTGTTGTGTTGTACTGTGTTGTACTGTGTTGTGTTGTACTGTGCTGTACTGTGTTGTGTTGTACTGTGTTGTACTGTGTTGTGTTGTACTGTGTTGTGTTGTACTGTGTTGTACTGTGTTGTGTTGTACTGTGTTGTGTTGTACTGTGTTGTACTGTGTTGTGTTGTACTGTGCTGTACTGTGTTGTGTTGTACTGTGTTGTGTTGTACTGTGTTGTACTGTGTTGTGTTGTACTGTGTTGTACTGTGTTGTGTTGTACTGTGTTGTGTTGTACTGTGTTGTACTGTGTTGTGTTGTACTGTGTTGTACTGTGTTGTGTTGTACTGTGTTGTACTGTGTTGTATTGTACTGTGTTGTACTGTGTTGTACTGTGTTGTACTGTGTTGTGTTGTACTGTGTTGTACTGTGTTGTGTTGTACTGTGTTGTACTGTGTTGTACTGTGTTGTGTTGTACTGTGTTGTACTGTGTTGTGTTGTACTGTGTTGTGTTGTACTGTGTTGTACTGTGCTGTACTGTGTTGTACTGTGCTGTACTGTGTTGTACTGTGTTGTGTTGTACTGTGTTGTACTGTGTTGTGTTGTTCTGTGTTGTGTTGTGTTGTACTTTGCTGTACTGTGTTGTGTTGTACTGTGTTGTACTGTGTTGTGTTGTGTTGTACTGTGTTGTACTGTGTTGTGTTGTACTGTGTTGTGTTGTACTGTGTTGTACTGTGTTGTGTTGTACTGTGTTGTGTTGTACTGTGTTGTACTGTGTTGTGTTGTACTGTGTTGTGTTGTACTGTGTTGTACTGTGTTGTACTGTGTTGTACTGTGTTGTGTTGTACTGTGTTGTGTTGTACTGTGTTGTACTGTACTGTGTTGTACTGTGTTGTGTTGTACTGTGTTGTACTGTGTTGTGTTGTACTGTGTTGTGTTGTACTGTGTTGTGTTGTGTTGTACTTTGCTGTACTGTGTTGTGTTGTACTGTGTTGTGTTGTACTGTGCTGTACTGTGTTGTGTTGTACTGTGTTGTACTGTGTTGTACTGTGTTGTGTTGTACTGTGTTGTACTGTGTTGTGTTGTACTGTGTTGTGTTGTACTGTGTTGTACTGTGCTGTACTGTGTTGTACTGTGTTGTGTTGTACTGTGTTGTACTGTGTTGTACTGTGTTGTGTTGTACTGTGTTGTACTGTGTTGTGTTGTACTGTGCTGTACTGTGTTGTACTGTGTTGTACTGTGTTGTACTGTGTTGTGTTGTGTTGTGCTGTACTGTGTTGTGTTGTACTGTGCTGTACTGTGTTGTGTTGTACTGTGCTGTACTGTACTGTGTTGTACTGTGCTGTACTGTACTGTGTTGTGTTGTACTGTGCTGTACTGTACTGTATTGTGTTGTACTGTGCTGTACTGTACTGTGTTGTACTGTGCTGTACTGTACTGTGTTGTGTTGTACTGTGCTGTGCTGTACTGTACTGTGTTGTACTGTGCTGTACTGTACTGTGTTGTGTTGTACTGTGCTGTACTGTACTGTATTGTGTTGTACTGTGCTGTACTGTGTTGTGTTGTGTTGTACTGTGTTGTGTTGTGTTGTACTGTGCTGTACTGTGTTGTGTTGTGTTGTACTGTGTTGTACTGTGTTGTGTTGTACTGTGCTGTACTGTGTTGTGTTGTACTGTGCTGTACTGTACTGTGTTGTACTGTGCTGTACTGTACTGTGTTGTGTTGTACTGTGTTGTACTGTACTGTGTTGTACTGTGCTGTACTGTGTTGTGTTGTGTTGTACTGTGTTGTGTTGTGTTGTACTGTGCTGTACTGTGTTGTGTTGTGTTGTACTGTGTTGTGTTGTGTTGTACTGTGCTGTACTGTGTTGTGTTGTACTGTGCTGTACTGTGTTGTGTTGTACTGTGCTGTACTGTGTTGTACTGTGCTGTACTGTGTTGTACTTTAGTGTTTGCTTTGGCGTTGTACTGATGATATTCGGCCACTGAAGTGGAATAACCTGCCCAGAGACGACCGATGACAATTCGCTCTCCAGCTGACTCCGGCACATTTACATTGAGCTGGAAACTGAAATGCTGATTGATTGATTGTCAGTGGTAAAGAAATACATGAAGGATATTTCAATATTTGTGTTACAGCCAGAACCAGACAACGCTGCATGTGCATTGCTGCGTTTATCTGCTTTAGAGGCAATGAGCAACGCATCTGACTGTGGGTTGTGAGGTTTAGTCCAAATTAAAGTGAAAATAAAGCAATAGGTGAATAATTCCATTTTGTAAAACAGCAACTAGCCGATATGAGACCCGAGTTCTCCTGCTCAGACTTGACTCGTTTACATCTGGTGACACAGAGCAGACTGGACCACCACGTGTAGGCTCACGCCAACATGTCGTCTCATTCCAACAGTTTGAAAGATCTTCAGACCAGCGGATCAGCATCAGGAGGCAACTGGGCTGGAGGAGGTCAGCCATCTTGGATCGATATCACGGGAGTGTCTGGAAGAAGGCGTTTCACCGGTCCTCTTCATCATGAGCGTGTAAAAATACCCCGGCATCATCTCGTGTCTTCACAGTGTGAGGTGAAGGAGCTTGGGCAATTACACTCATCTGCATGTGTTAATATGATTAATTAGCAGGAATAAACACTTTCCTATGTCACAGGCTGCACGGTGAGCAGCACACCTGCAGGAGCTGTGATAAAAGACAACGCCTCATGGCAAAGAGCCTTTTCACCAGACCTGCTAATTGGCATCTGAGAACGTTCCGGCTAATTAGGGAAAGGCAGATGAGGCTTGATTAGTTTGAATGCAAAGTGTAACTTGTGGTGCGGTGGGACTCGGGAATGTGCCGAGGTTTTATTTCTCCACCATCACGACACAAAGATAATTGTAATTGTGATCATTTGCATACGTTAATGAATTTGCGTGATGCTTCTTGATCAGACGTGGAATAAATAATTGATGCAGTATCAGCACCTACCATGACAAGTGGGATGTTTTCTCAGCGCATTAAGGTGTGAGTGTGATGGCTGCTCTGAGGAAAGGTGTGAAATTGGAGCAGATCTTCTGCTTCCTACCGCTGCTGAACTCACAACTTCGGATGCTGCACGAGACTAGCAGTTCTCACCTAGCATTAACACGGCGCGCAGAACTGGAGCCAACGACACGCAGCTCACGAAATGTTTCTTTCAGGAACCACGCAGAGCGGCGGAGAACAAAGAGCCGAACCGGTCTGTGTTTGGAGCTTTAATTGGAACATGGTAAACAGTAAATACATCAGATTGTTTCCAATGCCCTGGATGTAGAGGGGGCCACTCCCCTTTAATTAGGCTGCTTTCAGATTAGGCGTTATTAGAGGCAGGCAGCCACGGGATATGCCCCGAGTTCAGCCTCCCAGGAGCTGCAGCAGCACAGATACAGGGCTCATGTTTAATTGCTTCTGTAAATGGTCAGAGCTCAAGCCTCCTAATTCCATTCCTCGGGGTAATCAGGCATGTTTTCACCATACAGGGCTGAAGAGAGTGAGTCACATCCACCATGCAATACAAGGCCACTCTGCAGCCTCTACGGCGTCAGAGTGACCGCAGCCCGCTCCGTGACATGTTACAGGGAAATCATTTTAATGGGATTCTTGATTTGAACGCCACCATTTGTTTTTCCACACATCGAACAGGTATCTGATAAAGAAATCAAACAAAACCTTCACTGGATCATTTTAGTTGTGGAACAGCAGCGACATTCCATTTAGTTTTCCTTGTAAGAAGTCTCTGCTGTGGGTTTGAGTCTCACTCGAAGGTTTCCCAAGACTCGACATCTTCACACACCAAACCATTCCTTAACTATTCCTCAGTGTGTAAGATCTCAGATTAACATATACGAGAGAGAGACAAGAGTTCATTAAAACACTGATGCTCGGGGGAAATAATGCTGCACGGGATAAGCAGAGCTCCGTCCATCAAACGTTCACTCAAGCATCTGTTGTTCCCTCTTCAGCTGGCGCAGGCTTTCATCCGCATTGTTCTGCCACAGCTCCCTCTTGGTGCCGGAGAAGCCTTTTGCCAGTGAAGTCCACACACACTGCAAATCTTTGATGACGCACAGAGAACTTTAACATTGAACACAACATGAATTGGTATGCGGCAGATGGTCTCTGATACGCTGACGGACGGGGACCTCGGTGACAAACTGCGTCCCCCCCCAGGGGAGGAGAGCCGGGCGGTGATGAGAATCCACAACAACAAGGACAGAAGCTGGAGAAGAAGAGTTCACCGAGGAGAAGTGAAGCTCGGGGGGGGGGGGGGGGGGGGGGGGGCTTCTGCCGCTCAGCATACCTGCAGACGACAGAGAGGGAGAAGGGTCACAAGGGTCTCTGTGTGCTCAGTGCCCCCACATGAACAAAGAGAATGAAACACTAACAGGAGCATCTTAATGAAGCCGGTCAAGGTGCAGCCAATTTTAATCCAACAAATAGAAACCCACCCCTACAGTACAGTACAGTACAGTACAGTACAGTGCAGTACAGTGCAGTGCAGTACAGTGCAGTGCAGTACAGTGCAGTGCAGTACAGTGCAGTACAGTACAGTACAGTGCAGTGCAGTACAGTGCAGTGCAGTACAGTGCAGTACAGTGCAGTACAGTGCAGTACAGTACAGTGCAGTACAGTACAGTACAGTGCAGTACAGTACAGTGCAGTACAGTGCAGTACAGTACAGTGCAGTACAGTGCAGTACAGTGCAGTACAGTACAGTGCAGTACAGTACAGTGCAGTACAGTGCAGTACAGTGCAGTGCAGTGCAGTACAGTACAGTACAGTGCAGTACAGTACAGTGCAGTACAGTACAGTGCAGTACAGTGCAGTACAGTACAGTGCAGTACAGAGTCATTCGCTGTGAGCTGTTCTTTATACTGTTTCTTCAGTCATATACAGTGTGTTCTTCATTCATGACGATATCACCTCTGAGATCATGTATTTCATTGCTTTTATCCACATGTTGTGTTGTTGACGTTACAGCGCAGCGACGGTGAGGACACCGTCGCTGCGCTGTAAGTGCAGATGCTTCTGTAGCATCGCAGCAGCAGCCCCGGTGTTCACCTTCTGGTCTGTCAGCACGGAGCTGCTCTGAAGTGGAGGCAGGTGGCTGTTGAGCAAGACGCCGGGTCTGTCGTGCTCACAGAAGATTGTCCCGTTGATGTAATGGAAGCGATCGCCTGGCATCAGTCTGTTCCTACAGGTGGCACAGCTGAAACACTGCAGGGGACGGAGAGAAACACAGACATGGATCCGATTCAGGCCGCTACAGCACATTCATACATTATTATTAGCATGATATCAAGAGTTGAAACAAGATGTTGTGAGCACCTGATGTGAGAAACTGAAACTGGATGGATAAATATGAATTCAAATATGAAACACGACAATGGAATATGTGGTAGAAACACCTTCACACTGTGTCTTCACCAGAGTTTAACAGTAAGTGAATGAGGTAAGAAGATGGAGGGCACAGCGCTTCTCGTCTCCACCAGATCCCACATGTTCCTGTCAAACAAGCAGCGGGACACAAAGTGCGGTGATGTGAGCGCTGGGGATTCACCTTGAGGTGGTAAACATTTCCCTGCGCCCTCATCACCATCTCGTTGGCTGGGATCGACTGACCGCAGGCGCTGCACGCCCCGCTGTGCCCGAACAGCCTGCAAACACAGAAGCACAGATTGCTCTGTCTGCACAGGCTCCAAAATCTCCTTCCTCTCCTCCTCCCTCCTCCTTACTCTCACCTGATGTAGTCGCTCCGACACAGAATCATGCCCCCTTTGCTGTAGCAGGTGGTGCCGATGTCCCCCAGCTGGGCTTGGCAGCAGGAGCACTTGAGGCAGCGAGTGTGCCAGTAGCGCTCCATGGAGAAGAGAAGGAAGCGGTCGGCGATCTTGCCCCCGCATCCTGCACAAGACCTGGGGGCCGGCGTCCCGCCTGACGCCTGGCTGTTCACCATTGTGCCGTGGCCCTCACAGGCTCCTGCACACGGAACAGAGGCTCCACAGTTGAGACTGGAGTAACGGTGAGTAAGGTTCACCTTCGTAGGATGAAACACTCAGATTCCTGGTTAAACGTCTGGAATAAAACAGGTTTGTGTAAACTGGATCTATCTATGTTTCCATTGTTGGATAATTACTTTTAATAAACCTCTTTTTGTAGTTACGACACATCGGCCATTTCCACTTTCCACACAAAGCAGACAAAGGTAGACGGGCTCCAGCTGTAGCTGCTGGTGAACATGGTCACAGGTCGACCAGGGACCACACAACAGATCATATCAGTGTTCATATCTCCTGTGCACACATCAAGCAGCACATGACACGCAATCAGTACTGTGGACTATATTAGAATCGTGCTTACTGCACCTCTATAACGTCAATATAGCACAAGTAACAGCTTGTTTGTGATTTTGAAGTATTTACAGCAATAAGATGAAGGTGCGGTGTGATGGAGAGGAGGCTCCAGCACGAGTGTAGATGGAGAACACTGTGTTTCACTCTGCAGTGAGGCTTAGTAAAGTATCTCCATGCTTAAGCTCGACTGACACAGTAACAAGGAGGTGCTGCTCACGAGAGAGCTGGACCGATATTCAGAGAGAAGAAGAGGACCGACACGTTACCTTCACGAGCGCGAGGCTTTCCTCCTGCGGGAACTTTGAGAAGGTGCACAAATGTTCAAAAGAAGCTCGACACGCGCCGCTTTTCAACACTCAGACTTGTTCTGGTCTGCATAGCGTTCCGGGGCAAAAGGGAAACAGCTCAACATTGAGCCCGGGACGGACGGCACGGTGTCGGTAAGAGTTGGACAAACTCTCACCGACATCCAGCTCCAAAGATGAGGAAGCAGCGTTACACGGAGCCGCGAGGAGGAGACATGACGCAGCTCCTCTTCCTCTCCTCTCTGTCACAGCCGACCATCGATCAACATTCCTTCATCTCCTTCCAACGCTTTTGACAGCGACTCTATTCATCAAATTGCGCAAGAAGCGATTTCAATTACCGAGAGGGGACGTAACCGACGAGCAGCGCGCAGCAGCCAATAGGAGAGCAGGGGGCGTGTCCGCAGTCAGAATGATTTATGAGTTTATAGTGGCTTATTAGTACCTTCACTCTCTAAGGAGTGTGGTATGCAGGGTTCACATACATGTAATGTATTTAGTTCATAGTTTACATGGATGTAAATCATACCTTATATATACTATATATATATATACTATATATTATATATATAGTAATATATAGTATATATATATATTACTATATATATACTATATATTATATATATAGTAATATATATATACTATATATATATATATATATATAGTATATATATATATATATAGTAATATATATATATATATATATACATATATATATATTACTATATATATATTACTATATATATGTATAACTATATATATATACTATAGACATATATACAGTTTGAGGAGGTAACATTGTTTTATCAAGAAATCAGAAATTAACAGAAGCATATACAAGTTATCATTATCAAATTATTCATTTGAAGAGGCACATTTTAAAAAGTCAGCACTTAAATGTACCCATGCTTCAGCAGATTAATGTAGAAATCATTTCCTCCGGCACAGGTTCTGCTCCTGACATGAAGGAATTATTTGATGAAAAACTGAAAAAATCAAAGTCGGGTTAGGGTTAGACAGCCCGCCACACATTCGTAGTATAGTAAAACTAGGCCCAGAACACCTGCGACATCATTTATCGAGTATTATAGGTTCTCTAGATGGCGTTGCGCTGGCATCCAGCAGCACCGTAAAGAATCTCAGTTATCTGCTGGAATCAGTAAATACATGCAGTGAAGTTGCAGGCTGTAAAGCTGAAACAACGAGCGTGATCTCATAGGAAGGTGTATTAATAACACACCACCTTTAAGGACATTTCGTGTGATGAACGTCAACAGCATCTTTGGGTTCACACAGGACATGAACGGCGGTCTCCTGGCTGAAAGTCCTGTATTTTGATATTACATCATTTGCTCTTCTTCACTCGTCCTGAGCATCACTCATTATTCTATGTAACTCGCTTCGTCCGTTTACTTTGCAGTCGGGACCGACTACGTGGCCTGAAATGACTCGTCAAAAGCATGAATGGAGTTGTGATAGCACGCAACATGACTGAAGAAATGCATTCAATAACTTTTCAAAGATCAGGCACATCCTGTTTTAAAGTGATGCAGAGTGCATGCATCTGTTACCTCTAGACTAGATTACTGCGATTCCTTATTATCAGGCTGCTCTAATAAGTCTCTTAAATCTCTCCAGCTGATCCAGAATGCTGCAGCTCGTGCACTAAGAAGAACTAAGAGGAGAGATCATATTACTGCTGTATCAGCTTCTCTGCTCTGACTCCCTGTAACATCTGGAATATCATTTAAGATGCTTCTCCTCACCTACAAAGCCCTGATTGGTCAGACACATCATATCTTAAGGAGCTTATAGCACCATGTTACCCCACTAGAGAGCTCTGCTCCCAGAATGCACGGTGACTCCAAAAGTCTCCAAAAGTAGAACAGGAACCAGATCCTTCAGTTATCAAGATCCTCTTCTGTGGAACCAGCTTCCAGTTTCAGTCCGGGGGGCAGACACACTCACCACATTTAAGAGTGGGCTTAAGACTTTCCTCTCTGATAACGCTTATAGTTAGGGCTGGTTCAGGTTTATAGTTAGGACTGGCTCAGGTTTATAGTTAGGACTGGCTCAGGTTTATAGTTAGGGCTGGTTCAGGTTTATAGTTAGGACTGGTTCAGGTTTATAGTTAGGGCCGGTTCAGGTTTATAGTTAGGACTGGTTCAGGTCTATAGTTAGGACTGGTTCAGGTTTATAGTTAGGACTGGTTCATGGTCTATAGTTAGGACTGGTTCAGGTCTATAGTTAGGACTGGTTCAGGTTTATAGTTAGGACTGGTTCAGGTTTATAGTTAGGGCCGGTTCAGGTTTATAGTTAGGACTGGTTCAGGTCTATAGTTAGGACTGGTTCAGGTTTATAGTTAGGGCCGGTTCAGGTTTATAGTTAGGACCGGTTCAGGTTTATAGTTAGGACTGGTTCAGGTTTATAGTTAGGACTGGTTCAGGTTTATAGTTAGGACCGGTTCAGGTTTATAGTTAGGACCGGTTCAGGTTTATAGTTAGGACTGGTTCAGGTTTATAGTTAGGGCCGGTTCAGGTTTATAGTTAGGACTGGTTCAGGTTTATAGTTAGGACTGGTTCAGGTCTATAGTTAGGGCTGGTTCAGGTTTATAGTTAGGGCCGGTTCAGGTTTATAGTTAGGACTGGTTCAGGTTTATAGTTAGGACTGGTTCAGGTTTATAGTTAGGACTCGTTCAGGTTTATAGTTAGGACTGGTTCAGGTTTATAGTTAGGACTGGTTCAGGTTTATAGTTAGGACTGGTTCAGGTTTATAGTTAGGGCTGGTTCAGGTTTATAGTTAGGGCCGGTTCAGGTTTATAGTTAGGACTGGTTCAGGTTTATAGTTAGGACTGGTTCAGGTTTATAGTTAGGACTGGTTCAGGTTTATAGTTAGGGCTGGTTCCGGTACAATCCAGACTTTCTTAAGTCCGGCTTTGTGAACGGAGGCAACGAGGCAGAGCCGAGTGCTCAGTGTGTGGAATGTGAGCTAATGCTATCAAACGAAGCACTGAAGCCTTCAGAAATAAAGCGACACGTAGCGACGAAACATCCAACGCTCGTGGGAAAGTCTGTTGGGCTTCTTGTTGTGTATGCAGGTTTCCATACACATGATAATAAATGTCTTTGTGATCATCACATTCTATCATCTCATTTATTTAACAAGGGTTTTGCCTGTTCAACACCGGCAAATACGTCACAAAACATGTCCGTGTTTGGTATCCCAGCATGCCCAAAATCCTCATCTTTGCAAAGAAATCATCGATTTTCTTTCATTTCTTATGGTTTCTGTTGAGAATAAATCTCATGTTGAGGAGAAAACTCAGGTGAACAGACTTAGGTCGAGGCGTTTAGCTCAATTCAAGCAATAAGGTTTATTTGTGACAGAAGTATTATGTCCAGCAGTTAAACGTGCACGGACCTAAAAAGTTCACTCTGTAGGAGTGAATGAAAAGCTAAAAGGCGCTTAGACAGAGTGCGCATGCGTTCATATATTAGGTCCTCCTTTTGGAGCCTATTGGTCAAAGCAAAGTAGGAGGCGGATTTGTTTCTAGCATTCAAATGGCCTGATGGAGCACTGAGCATCTCCGCCCACACTGGCTCACGTCCGGGATCCGCCTTCTCTGGAACGTCAGTGTGTGTGAGATGTTGATTCAGCCGCATATTGTTATGTTCGGCCAACTAGATAAGCTAGGCGCTAGATATGCAAGGGCGCCTCTTTCTATCTCTAAGATGGAGCAGGCAGTTGAGACTGGTTCTCTGTAAGACTATGTGACATTTAACTGGGGCAAAAGCTATCCTTCAGAGTTCTAGTATTTTCCACTTTGTTCAGGCGAGTGCGAGAGTGCCCCACCTGGCGTTTTTGACCTTCGTGTACTAGAACTCACATATCCGCGTATAAGCTGTGTTTAACATTGAATGAATGTATATTTTTATTTACATTTCTCCACAAAAGGAGCCCACACACACACTGTCCAAAGTCGCCATAACCGCTGCAAGTCGTATCTTGCAGCATTTCGACGGAAAAAGACACATTACAGACCTGACAACGTGCTAGCGGATGTTACCATGGAGCTACTGCCTTCAGAAAACGCTAGTACTTATAGTACAAACCTTATCCTCCTCTTATATAAGCCGTCAAACAACGTTTGCGTAACTGAGCTATTCTCATTCTCGTTAGTGCGCTCGGTCGCATCCATTAAGCACAGCAAGTCCGCTACTCACACACCATGTCTTCGACCTTATATACATCGTTTTTGCAATTTGCAAAGGCTAATAATAAAAGGAAAATAATATAATATCAAAATATAAAGGGAGAAACACCTTTAGTGTGTCAGAATATCATGTGGTTACCATGTGTCCATTTGGGTCTCCAAATGTCCTTTTAGAGCTCCGCCTGGATCTCTTCATGAAGAAACTCTGTAGAATGGTCATACTTTGTCCAATCTTCTTCAAATGTGAGGCAGTTGTTCACTGATAGTGTAGTTACAGCCCTACACTGTCCTTTACCTGTACAGATACAGCCACCGGCAGTTATTTATACTGAAAGATACTTTTTTATTTTATGCGGACAAAAATCTTAAATTTGTACTGACTCCAAAGGCCCACTGCTCTGTTTCTGTATGACCTACAGGTTGTCTGACACTTTTGATGCATATAGTCAGAGTGGGCCCCGGGACACTTTGTACTTGAAAAGTTGGGCCCCGAGGTCAAAAAGGTTAAGAACCCCTGCTCTCTAGAGGACCTCGAGCCTCTCTCCCGACCTAGAGACACAGAGGTGAGATCTGATTGGATAAAAGCTCTCCTTAAAACAAGCTGCACTGGAAGCAGAGCAACTGAGGAAGACAGGAGCTGTGCAATGATAAAATAAGATGATGGGGAAAATAATTATCATACATGTCGTGTATTTATGAACAATGATTAAATGATAAAATAGCTATAACTTTGTGATTGTGTTTGGGCCAGCAGAGAAGGCTTAGCTGGCCCTGATGGCCCACCACTGGCTGGCGTTGATGAAATTCATTGTTGCTCAAGGACACTACAGCAGCAGGTTAGATCTCAGTAGGTCCTCGGTCTTAGTTCGGAGCAAGCCTAGCACCCTGCTGTACCTCCAGCTGAGAGCCAGCAGAGGACAGCATCTTATAAGGTTGCAACAAGCAGACATTGGCAGGTTTGTATATTGTACGTCCTGATATCTGAGGTTAGATATGATGGAATGAGCAGAAACTGTCACTGTGAATAGTTTGTCTCTAAGGATCAAGAATCCGCTTTATTTTCATGATCTAAACTGGGCTTCACAACTCTGTTACATATTTGAATCAAATGTATGAATGTTGGTGTTGCAGAAATGTCGAAGACACGGGAAAATGTTTTCAACAAATGAATATCTGTTTACTCTCTATTGAAGCTGCCCACTCAATTACTCATCACTGTCATGAACGGACAGGTCAGACTGCTTATTGATGCAGCAGCACTGCAGCCATATGCTAAACGTAGAGGTGCACTTCCCCAATGCGACCACTAGAGGGAAGTGAACACTCATGATTGTAAATACACTCATCAACACTGTACTGACATCGTCTGTGTCAAGATAAAACAAAGAAGGTGATTATCGAATCTATCACATTTAACAAGACATTTTACAATAAGAGGAATTTGTAGAAAATAATTCTATGAGAATTGGAGTCAAAGCTCATTTATGGCCTCTCACGACAGGGCAGTGACCCCACAGATCTGATTTAGTTGTAGGAACAGCAGTGCCGGCACTACAGTACTAGTGGTAGTAATAGTACCTTTCAAAGCAGTTACAGTTACACATTGCTTTTCTAAAGATATGCTTAAATATAAAGCTGTTATATTTTAGAAATATGATAATGAAAACAAGTTTATACAGTTTGTTTTGAGGACGGTTAAGATCTGAGACTGACAGGGAGCAGAGGAAGAGAAGGACCCGTTCCATGTGTGAACAGTGTCACGAGAGGTTTCTGCTGATTGGGCCCCGTGTGTCGGTGTCTCCGCTAACCTGTGGAAGTCGAGCAGTGACAGGCTCAAGACCTTTGCTGGCTCTGGAACAGGGGTTGTCTCTGTCTGACTAGCTGATCCAATTACATTTCCTTCAGTGCCACTGCGAGATTGGCATTTGTGGGTTTGAGTGAAATGTCTCCATAACTATTGGCTGCAAGGCAGTCATAGTGCCTGATGATCTAGCAGAATGTTAATGTCTCCAATACTTTAGTATTTAAATGATATCTGCACCAGCATATCATCACTGTCTGAGCTGCTGTCGCTGTAGACTTATTTTCTCACACAGTGTGGCTACTGCATCGTCTACTTTCCTAAACTGACTGTTGTCAAAGGCATCACATTAGTAAGGCATATCTACACGATGACATGTTATGGGGAGCAGGGGAGCAAGGTCAGAAACGGATCCCAGAGTAGCAGCAGTAGTATCAGAGTAGCAGCAGTAGTATCAGAGTAGCAGCAGTAGTATCAGAGTAGCAGCAGTAGTATCAGAGTAGCAGCAGTAGTATCAGAGTAGCAGCAGTAGTATCAGAGTAGCAGCAGTAGTAATAGCAGCAGTAGTAATAGCAGCAGTAGTAATAGCAGCAGTAGTATCAGAGTAGCAGCAGTAGTAATAGCAGCAGTAGTATCAGAGTAGCAGCAGTAGTAATAGCAGCAGTAGTATCAGAGTAGCAGCAGTAGTATCAGAGTAGCAGCAGTAGTAATAGCAGCAGTAGTATCAGAGTAGCAGCAGTAGTAATAGCAGCAGTAGTATCAGAGTAGCAGCAGTAGTATCAGAGTAGCAGCAGTAGTATCAGAGTAGCAGCAGTAGTATCAGAGTAGCAGCAGTAGTAATAGCAGCAGTAGTATCAGAGTAGCAGCAGTAGTATCAGAGTAGCAGCAGTAGTATCAGAGTAGCAGCAGTAGTATCAGAGTAGCAGCAGTAGTAATAGCAGCAGTAGTAATAGCAGCAGTAGTAATAGCAGCAGTAGTATCAGAGTAGCAGCAGTAGTAATAGCAGCAGTAGTATCAGAGTAGCAGCAGTAGTAATAGCAGCAGTAGTATCAGAGTAGCAGCAGTAGTATCAGAGTAGCAGCAGTAGTAATAGCAGCAGTAGTATCAGAGTAGCAGCAGTAGTAATAGCAGCAGTAGTATCAGAGTAGCAGCAGTAGTATCAGAGTAGCAGCAGTAGTATCAGAGTAGCAGCAGTAGTATCAGAGTAGCAGCAGTAGTAATAGCAGCAGTAGTATCAGAGTAGCAGCAGTAGTATCAGAGTAGCAGCAGTAGTATCAGAGTAGCAGCAGTAGTATCAGAGTAGCAGCAGTAGTAATAGCAGCAGTAGTAATAGCAGCAGTAGTAATAGCAGCAGTAGTAATATCAGCAGTAGTAATAGCAGCAGTAGTAATAGCAGCAGTAGTATCAGAGTAGCAGCAGTAGTAATAGCAGCAGTAGTAATAGCAGCAGTAGTAATAGCAGCAGTAGTAATAGCAGCAGTAGTAATAGCAGCAGTAACATGATGACAGCATGTCAGCAGGAGAGTGTCCTGCTGACACTGCCTGGCCTGATGCGCGCCCTCCCGTCTTCCATTCGGCAAATTATCGTTCATGTGGGAATCAACGACACAGCCCTCCACCAGTCCGAGTTGACCAAGATGGATTTTACAAATCTTTTAAGCTTTTTAAACAGCTGTGGACTGTCTGTTTTTATCAGTGGTCCAAGTCCAACACTCGGCCGTGGATCACAGCGGTTCAGCAGAGTCCTCAGCCTCCACACCTGGCTCCAGGCCGCCTGCAGGACCAACAACGTGAGCTTCATTGACAATTTGAATCTGTTTTGGGGCCGCTCTTCCGCTTTTAAGAAGGATGGTATTCATTTTAACAAGCTGGGTAGCCGCCTGCTAGCGGCTAATTTACAGCATGCTGTTCACTCCCATTCACATGATTGACTGTCTACACCTGGATCCCCTGTCCGCTGTCTTCACGCATTGACTACTGCAACTCACTTTTCACATCACTCAGTGTATCTGCTCTTAACCGTCTGCAGGTCATCCAAAACGCTGCCGCCAGATTACTCACCAGGACAAACCGACGGTCTCACATCACCCCCATACTCCGATCTCTCCACTGGCTTCCTGTAGCATCTCGGATACACTTTAAAATTCTCACCATCACTTACAGAGCACTTCACGGTCAGGCTCCGACTTATGTAGCTGATCTACTTCACCCCTATTCACCCGCCCGCACTCTCAGGTCAAATGCTCGAGGTCTTCTGTCCCACGCACACGATGTAAGAGCCGTGGTGACCGAGCCTTTGAGGCAGTGGCCCCTCTGGAATGCTCTGCCTGCAACTCTGCGCCTCGCAGATACTGTGGATACTAATTTTAAGAACCAGCTCAAAACCCACCTGTTTAGGCTGGCGTTTGAGTAAAAGTAAACCCATGTCCTAGACCTGCTCTTAAAATATGTTTTACATTTTTATTTTATTTTTTATTATTTAAAATGTTTTAATTTTTCTCTGTGTAGATAATTTATTGACCCCAGGGTCACATTGTGTTTTATGCTTTTAAATGTCTGCTCTGTTAAGCACTTTGTGATACCACTGTCTGTGAAAAGCGCGATATAAATAAAATTCATTCATTCATTCATACTCTTTCTCTCGAGGGAAAGCACCTCAGTGTCATCTGAGTTGTGTGGTATTAGCTTAGCATTAGTCATCCTAAATGCTAACTCCTCAGTCCACAGGTAATGGATTGTTATTTCTCTTTGGAAATCAATGGAAATCACCGGGGTTCTTTATGGTGATGGTATTTGAAGAATGTTTTCACTCTTTGACTGCATCAGATAATCAGTAAAGAGCTAGTTATGGAATGTGCAACTTCTTTATAAAACAACAAAGTTCTATTGCTGAGCGGACTCCTTCTCTTCATTGTACCACCTGTCTGCTGTGACCCTCTAAAGCTCGCTAGTTACGTTGTATCATGCGTTGTATCACATGTATTCATGTGTTCAAAAACCAGAGTATAAATAAAAACAACAGCTGGTTATTCCGGGCGGCTGGAGGAGCAGAAAGCTGGAGTCCTGCAGCTTGCCTTGGTCATGTGCTGGTGCTGGTAAGTCGGTCTTTTACCTTTGGACCGAGCTAGGCTGACCGATTCTCCCCGTCTCCGGTCTTTATGTGAAGTTATTTGGATGCCTGTGTCCACAAAGCGCCTTTCTCTCAGCGCCAGCGTCTTTGTTCAACTCTTCCCAATGAGGACAGAGTGTGTTTTATATTATACTACATATTATTACATGATTTATATATTATGATATTATACTGAATTCCCTGTGAGGGTGACAACAATAAGATGTCCTGACGTCAAAGTGTTATTTTTGCTTTTTTTCCTGTTGGAATAAATGTTAAATATTTAACTGTAAAGTAGTAATACATGTTTGATACCTTCATGTTTTTGCATTAAATCATTCTGGGATGTTTGCTGACATTGATGGATGTGGCTCAGCCCTACAGAGAACATCTTCCACTGTTCAAAAGACAAATTAGCCAAACTTTGATTCCCTTCAAATCCAGGTTATACTGTATGTTCTGACCCGACATTAAGTCCAACTATTCATCATTGGAAAGCAGTTTATGAATATGTAATACAACTGTAATGTAGTTGTAAGTAGATATAAGTGTTTATGATTGTATGCAGCACACAGGCTGAGGCTGCTCTATGACAGTGATGTCATAGAGAGGAACTGATGCCCAACTCTAGTTTCTCATGACTGTAAACTTCCTGTTTCAGCTAAAGAAAGCTTTACTCACTGCACTTTGAGTAAAGCGTAGACAGACGGACAGACAGAGAGATGAGAAACAACAGAAATGAGTTCCTAATATCTGTTCTAAGTGCTGTTGGAACGTAGAACCTGAAATGCCACGATGACTCCTAAAGAAATGACCAGTCAAGCGTTGTTGTGGGACACCAGATTGTGTGGAGAACAACTCTGTTGGAGGGATCGTTTCCTTGAATTTACACCAACCAGACAGTTCAGACAGACAAACATGGTCATGGAGTGTATTGTTGAGCAGTCAGAGTAAAGTGGGAACCCTGGGCCTCCTCAGTGACGACAGCAGATGGTGACTCTGTGTGGGCTCATGGACAAACAGACTGTGTGAGTGTGAGCACTAAACATGTTGTAAAGTCACGATTACAGCATCAAACTGCAGTTGACCATCTCATATAAACAGTAATTAACACACTTTATAAAGTTGTTATGGTGAAGATGTTGGCTTGCACACACACACACACACACACACACACACACACACGTATCTGAGTTACATGTTGATTCTCCTTTCTGCACTGGTTTGGTTTCCACACAACTCCTGAGAATTTAGCTGCCAACGTGCTCCTCACTAGTCACTACGTGTGTGTGTGTGTGTGTGTGTGTGTGTGTGTGCGTGTGTGTGTGTGTGTGTGTGTGTGTGTGTGTGTGTGTGTGTGTGTGTGTGTGTGCGTGCGTGCGTGCGTGCGTGCGTGCGTGTGTGTGTGTCTGTGTGTGTGTGTGTGCGTGTGTGTGTGTGTGTGTGCGTGTGTGTGTGTGTGTGTGTGTGTGTGTGTGTGTGTGCGGTTTGGTGCTGAGCAGGTTGCTTCACGATGGATCTGTCAGAGCTTTTTTTACTGAAAACAGCCGCCTTTTGCTGGAAAGCAGCAGCTGCTGTAAAGACTCAGCCTTACTGGTACGCGCTACCAATGCAAGGGTCAACGCAGCCCGCAGGTTGGCCGGTTCACGCCGAGCTTACTAGAAAATATCACGGGTCGGGGGGGGGGCGGGGGGGGGGACGTCCAAAAGTGGCAAAGCAGCATTCCATGTGAGTTATTTATAACTTACAGAAACATTGTGTGCAACAGTCCATTATCTCGTCCCCTCTCTCTGATCACTCTGCTGTGAGCTGCGTAGCTCGAGTCCTCTTCTCTCGGTCCTCGTCTCAGACCTCAGCCCGGACAGGTATGCTGCTACGGCCTAAAGCCCAGTGGTTTGTGGGTAGGTTGACGCATATCTTTGCCTGTACAGTGGTGCCGATTGGCTCTCATATGGGTCGGGTGCGTGCGGTTAGTACAAAATACTGACCACTACACGCCCTACCCGGTGAGCTGCCAGGGTGCCCCCATTTGATCCATTGTTGATGTCGATAAAGGATTTTGATTGGTTCAGTGTTGACTTTAAAACCAAAGAGTATCAGGGCATTCATCAGACTGTCCATCAACCCAACAACATAGTTAAAGACAATATTCATTCTTTGGCGCTTGAACTCGACGAGGAGGTCTGTGATGGAGTTGTGATCGCCCTGAGCAGCAACAATATGAATCCCCCCGTGAGGCCAGACACTGGTGGTGATGGTGGCCGATGAAGCCGATGAGCTGATGAATCTGCAAAGATTGGGCGGAGTTGGGGAGGTGGAGGGGTGCGTAACAGCTGCATGAACGTACTGAAGACGATCATATTTAAAAGAGACAGCAGCAAGATGATAGGCCAACCATGTCATTGTGTCGTGCTATTGGACAGAGAGACCAGCTGATCTAGACAGCTGATATCATGATCGACAGCCCCAAAGAATAACAGCAATGAATAATGAGTGTGCCTGCGTGAGGAGTGATGGCAGATGTATGAGGAATAAACTACGGGCATGCAAGACTATCGTCTTCCTGTCTGAACATACGCGAGAGCTACATTTCTAGTGGCCCATACTGAAACACTGACCCTCGAATACTCAGTACCAATGGGTACGTTGACGTTACATCTACTGAACAGCTGCACACTTCCTGAAGAATGAACCCTTTCTGTATAGGAGCCATCAAGCAGTTAAGATGAGTGCTCATCCCACCATATCTCAGGAGCCTGGAGAGTGGTAGAGACGAGGCCCACTGCTTTAGTACTGACTGGGCAGTCAGGAGTGTTCCTCCCTCCTTTCAGAAGGAGGCAGAGGCCAGGGTGAGGAATGTAGTAGTCCACCGTCATGTTTGTGGTCCAGAGCCAGCCGGAGCATTGTGTGAGGCCACGCTGCCTCACGAAGGCAGAGCTGGAGATGTTTGTGGAGGTCTGAGAAGCTCTAAACTCCAATAAAGGGTTAAGGGTTCCATTGGTAGAACAC
>NC_136639.1:28402119-28494619 GCF_949748355.1 Melanostigma gelatinosum
CTCATTATACTGCCTCGCACAGAGTTTACAGCAGCCACAGTGGTCGGTCACCCAGCTGACGCCCGGCGGGCACGGCAGGGGTGAGGGGGGGCAGGAGCACTCAGCCGGGCACTCGCTCTCTGCCTGAGGACCAGGGTCAGAGGTCAGGGCAGGACGGGTGTGAGTGTAAGGATGACAAATCGAAAGAATAAGATGACAGTTCATCTGATATTACATATAATGACGAGATAATGAGACATTTCAGAAACAGGAAGGAACAGAGAAGGTTTAAAAGCATGTGGCCACAAGTCAGAGCAACTCACCATCACTGCAGCGCTGCCGAGCACAAACAGGGTGGAAATGATCTGCTGCACAGTAGCAGGGCTCAGCATCCTGCTTACAGCACTGAACAGAAAGATCAAACGGCTAGAAAATGTATTCCAAAGGAATAAAGATTGCAGAAGTAAGAAGTTTTAGATGGAACATCCGAAGTCGCGAGAGGAGAGAATTCTGGTTTGTTGGTTCAGGATAAAAATGTATCCACAGTTCAGAGTCTGTGCACAGAGAGGTGCACCCGTCTGCTCTCGCTCTCCCACAGCCACTTGTTGTTAGGTTTCCCTGTGCAGGGCCTGTTCTTATAGACACACATGCCCCGCCCCCTCCGCCACACATCATTACCTCTCCTCTCAAGACGGCTGGACAGCGTCCAGAGGGAGGTGGTGTGAAAGACGGACAGAGACTGCTTCAAATCATGTTATTGTGGACATGTGACCCCAGGGAGAGATGTCAAAGTGTCCGAATGTATGCAACTGTTTCGGAATTAAGAGTGGCTGGTGAATCCAGGCAACCAAATAATGATTCAAATATATTGAGCTTTAGGGCTCAAGAGTAATCTTAAGTCTTACACATACCGGCAAGAACAAGAGAGGAAACGATCAGGGGACAGGAGTAATGGAAAGCCGGGGAATCCCACACCATCACGGCTGTGTCTTTGACAGCGGAAGCAGGGATGTGGAGCCCAGCTGGGCTCAGTCCTCTCCTGCAGTGTGCTGTGGGACACTGTGCTCAGGACATCCTGTGTTCCCTCCATCTCTTTCCGATTGGGCCACATTCCAGGAAACACAGGCCTGTCCTCGGGTTCCCATGATTGGTAGGAACAACTCTGCATTCTCATTGTCATCGCTGAGCACGTAAAGAGTGTTTTGTTGGAGCAGGAAGGTCCTCACATTCAGCGCTGCCTCACGCTGTCATGAAACACGGGATCATTTGATAACACTGCTGAAGGTCTCCCCTGGCAACCCTGGAGTAATTGTTGGAATGCTGTTAAGCATTCCAACGATTGGTCTTCGAATCTTTATTGTTGGAATGCTGTTAAGCATTCCAACTATTGTTATCCTGTTTTTTATTGTTGGAATGCTGTTAAGCATTCCAACTATTGTTCTTCGAATCTTTATTCAACTTCTTCTATTTCTTCCGTCGCACCGCTTCTCCTCCATTTTTTAAGCTACAGAAACCGTTCAACTATTAAAATGTTCAGCTCTTTCACCAGAGGGGTGCTATGACTTTTCATATTTCTAACCTTTAAACTTTTTGAATTTTTAAGCTTTTTATTTTCAATGGGATCTCTATGGAGAATATTTTCAAATGGCTTCAGGCACACAGGTGTTCGCGATTGAGCCAATTAGTGATGTTGATAAACACACAGACTCACAGACACACGCGCACACACACCCCATTTCAAAATAAAAGCCGCACACACATGATTTGTTGCAGCTGTTACGTGTTGCATCTCGGCCAATCAGACATGAGTATTCTGATAAGTTTCCTGATTCGAGTGACATTTACACACACCGCGACACAAGAGGGAGAGACGAGGAAAGACATGGCAGAGCAGGACAACAGTCATGTAAGCTGTAAAAGATAAAACATCAGACAATCTCCAAATGAGAAAGTTTGCCAGAGATATCACAGCCTCTCTCTCTCTCTCGCTCTCTCTCTCGCTCTCAAATTCTTTCTTCTCTCTCTCTCCCTGTCTATGTCTCTCTCTCATACAGTCATTCAGGTCTTAGAGACTTTTAGAGGACCCCCCCCCACACACACCCCATTTCAAAATAAAAGCCCCAAAGAGTGAATTATAATTGAAATGCTTGTGATGAAGCCAAGCATTTAATAACCTCTGTTTATGTGTGTCAGACATTATGATTATGTCTCCTCTCCCCCTCACCCAGCACCACCCTTTCAAAATGAAAGCCCCATGGATTAACTGTATTTAAACAAGCTCAAAATTAGGCTTTTTTGTTAAAAAAATGAATGCTCTTACTAATACTGCGACGACTGCTGCTGCTAATATAGTATTACTACTTCGACTATAACTTTTGCTGTTGCTACTATTACTGCTACTACTGCTACCATCAATAGTATTACTACCACTACTGCTATTACTACCACTACTACTATTACTTATACGACAACTGCTACTACTACTACTACTGCTATTCATGCTACTAAAAGTAGTAATACTACTACAGCTATTAGTACGACTGCTAGTAGTACTACTACTACTGCTACATCTTCTACTGCCATTACTATTACTACTACTACTACTACTCTCTCTCTCTCTGTCTGTGTCTCTCTCATACAATCATTCAGGTCTTAGAGACTTTTAGAGGACCCCCCCACACACACACCTACACACACACACACACACACACACACACACACACACACCCCATTTCAAAATAAAAGCCCCAAAGAGTGAATTCTAATTGAACTGCTTGTGATGAAGCCAGGCATTTAATAACCTCTGTTTATGTGTGTCAGACATTATGATTATGTCTCCTCTCCCCCCCACCCAGCACCACCCTTTCAAAATAAAAGCCCCATGGATTAACTGTATTTAAACAAGCTCAAAATTAGGCTTTTTTGTTAAAAAAATAAATGCTCTTACTAATACTGCGACAACTACTACTGCTGCTGCTAATATAGTATTACTACTACTGCTACTACTACTATAACTTTTGCTGTTGCTACTATTACTACTACTGCTACTGCTACTCCTGCTACCATCAATATTATTACTACCACGACTGCTATTACTTATACGACAACTGCTACTACTACTACTGCTATTCATGCTACTAAAAGTAGTAATACTACTACAGCTATTAGTACGACTGCTACTAGTACTACTACTACTGCTACATCTTCTACTGCCATTACTATTACTACTACTGTCATATTAAATACTACGACCAATACTATAGCAATTTTCAGCAATGTTTTTGCGATTAATTTCAGTTTTCAGCATTCCAACGCATTTTCAGCAGGAAATGCTTTTTCTAGTTATTTATCACATCCTTTCAGAAGAACTGAGCAGCTGTGCTTTCTGTGGGACCTCTGACCAGGAAGAACTGTCGTAAAACAGCAGCAGGGATTCCCAGCCTGCTTAGAGACGTCTAGAAGGGCACCACACGCACAAAAAGGTCTGAGGTCCACTCAGTGGCTGTTGTGGAGCTTTTGATCATATCGCATCGTCTTCCTCAGCAGATGGAGTTGCCCTGTTGTCAAGGGAACGTCAATGAAGTAAGGGCGTCATGTCCATGTTGGCTCAGCAGCTGGTCTGCAGAGGCACAGCTTAGACTTCTGAAAAGAAGTCCTTCAAATTTCCAGAAAGCAATGGAGATTTCAAAGTCTACATTATCTCACTTGTGTCACTCGATCGATTGAGGAAGATCATGTGATGAGATGGACTTTGTGGCAACATGGTTTTAAACAAGAGTCAAGGTCAAGAATGAATTTCCAGTGGCAGAATGATATTGATATTGATTATGTTGTGACTGGATCCTCCCTAAAGTCTGTCATAACCCATCGCATGAAACGACCCCAAGCTGGTTGAACTGCTCACAACTCTGAAGAAGCAGAATCAATCAAACTGAATTCACAACATATTTGTGTTCAGCAAGTGACGTGTCTGTCCCACCAACACCATCTCCAGTCAACATAGAAGCTGCAACATAGAACATGCAGATGCAGAACCTGTACAGCTGCATCGATCATTCGTCCCTGTTCATCCTGGATGTAGCTCAGCTGTTTGCGAAGATGACCTCATTACAAATGCTGTCCAGTGCTTCAAGTGGAAGACAATCAGTGGCAGTCCTGCTCTTAATCACATCTTTGCATGTGTATCATTATTAGCCTACGTTCTACAGATATTTCTATAGTAAAACATACTAAGAGATGTTGGGGTCAAAGGTTTTTGGACCGATATTACTCGGCCTAAATAATGGAAGAAAGCTTCAAGACAAAATCATTATTCTACTACACATACCACAGCCTTCATCGGAACATTTCATTCTTCTGGAAATACAGAATACAGGAGATACAGAAAACTTCTCAATAAAGTTTCATTGCAGCCTTCTGGTTCATAGATGGGACAAACAGTATAATAATTATTTCACAAAAAGGACGTGAGCACATTTCTTATGTTCATACGGCTTGTGAGGTTCTGCGCGTATGATTATGAATCGCCCACAGAAGCTGATATGGAGAGACAGAGAGGACGAGCACTGATGCGGTCTACTGAGCTCTAATTGGTCAGTTGCTCCCCTGACTTGGAGGTCTGAAACCAGCCTATGAGGAGTCACACGGACACATCAGGAAGTTAGCATCAGGCTGTTCTTCAAGCCCCAAGTCATCCATGCTGGGTGAGGTCAAAGTGTGCTCTGATGTACCATGACCACACCCAACAGTGACGTCACGGTGCACTGACACACCTTTGAGTGCACATCTACATCGTGCAGCTTTCATTTGCTGTTAAGTTGCTCTTTAAACCTGAAATCAGTTCTTTTTGGGCTGCTTCGTGGCAGCGAAAGACATATTATCACTTTTTAAGTTGATTTGGAGAACTTCTTGCTGAGGGGCCACAAACCACAATGTGTTGTGACTATTATCACCATCAAAATATGTTGCAGGTAGTAATATCTTTGTGTATTTCAATAAAGAATTTGAATGCCCTATATTTCACAAGCACTGCCACAGTCACTGGTATTAAAGAGGTCACATTTAGAGATGGAGGAAGACCGGCCTCCGACCCCACAGCACACCCTGAGACCTTCATCAAAGCTGTGCATGGCCTTGAGGTTGAGTTGGTACAACTACACACAGCTCACTTCCTGAGGGCAGGTGTTGTTGTAGCTCCAGACTGTAACTCTGATGTTACTGTGCAGCAAAAACACAACATCAAACCACATGCAGGCAGCCAGACACCAGGCCGGCTCGGCTGTAAAACCACTGGGACGCTGGGGTGAGACGGGATGAGAGGGAGGTGAGGGGAGAGCACCTTGTTGGGCAGCAGTCTGGATTCTTGGAATTCCTGGCCTACAAAGGCAGGATGTGTGCACACTGATGGAGGAGCGGGAGGAGGAGGGAGTCGCAGAGGGGTGGAGGGGTTGCCAGTTTGGCAGCCTCCTGCCTGGCCATGTGCCAGCCATTGTTTGTCAGCCGGGCAAACATTTACAAAACACATGGAGGTCAGGAGGCGGTGGCGATTCATCACGCAGCTCTCAGCTATCCGACACCATCCACCAGTCCACTGATGAACATTTTCATACAAAACACAAACAAGGAAACTTGTTGCTGCAAGAACCAATCCTCAATGATTCTGTACCCATGGACGCGACGAGACTCTTTCCACTCTCGGGTTTCCTTGAAATGTAAGAACGGAAATGGCAAATCCTGCTGAACTACTCAGATTCAAACTTCCATAGAACAAGAAGTGTTTGCAGCAGGAGGAGGTGCTGACGCTATAAAGAGCTCACAGACATCCAGGCCGGTGTTTCATCACTGAGCAGCCAGTTCAACACTGAAGAAGGCCATTTGGATTTTGCACTTTTCAACTTGTTAAAGGATTTTAGAAGTTTAAGGAAGTTTAGAAGATCTTTTTTCGCAGCATAGATGCCTTTTTAATGAAATCACAGATCGTTCACTGATTGTTAAGTGACTGCAGTTTCAAGATAGTGTCATAACCAATACTGCGTGATCAGTAGCAGGGAACACTATCTTTCTACTGTATTGTCTTAAAAAGCCTTGCATCTTATTGAGTTCATGATTCATACAAACCCTAACCGCCTGAACACGGCCGCTTCTGAGTCACTTTGTAATCTTACTTCCGTTATAGAGTGGAAGCGTGATTACTCTGCCCTCATACAGCCAGAGTCCACCTCTGTGCAGTCAGGTACATGTACATGTGTTCAGCGTGGAATCAGCTGTGTGAGAGCATGTGAGGTGTGTGTGTGTGTGTGCCTGTGCTGTGAGGTGTGTGTGTGTGTGTGTGTGTGAGGTGTGTGTGTGTGTGTGTGTGCCTGTGTGTGTGTGTGCGCCTGTGCTGTGAGGTGTGTGTGTGTGTGTGTGTGCGCCTGTGCTGTGAGGTGTGTGTGTGTGCCTGTGCTGTGAGGTGTGTGTGTGTGTGTGTGTGTGTGTGTGTGCCTGTGTGTGTGTGTGCGCCTGTGCTGTGAGGTGTGTGTGTGTGTGTGTGTGCGCCTGTGCTGTGAGGTGTGTGTGTGTGTGTGTGTGCGCCTGTGCTGTGAGGTGTGTGTGTGTGCCTGTGCTGTGAGGTGTGTGTGTGTGTGTGTGTGTGTGTGTGAGGTGTGTGTGTGTGTGTGTGCCTGTGTGTGTGTGTGTGTGCCTGTGCTGTGAGGTGTGTGTGTGAGGTGTGTGTGTGTGCCTGTGCTGTGAGGTGTGTGTGTATGTGTGTGTGTGTGTGTGTGCCTGTGCTGTGAGGTGTGTGTGTGTGTGTGTGTGCCTGTGCTGTGAGGTGTGTGTGTGTGTGTGTGTGTGTGCCTGTGCTGTGAGGTGTGTGTGTGTGTGTGTGCGTGTGTGCCTGTGCTGTGAGGTGTGTGTGTGTGCCTGTGCTGTGAGGTGTGTGTGTGTGTGTGTGTGTGTGTGTGTGCCTGTGCTGTGAGGTGTGTGTGTGTGTGTGTGTGTGTGTGTGCCTGTGCTGTGAGGTGTGTGTGTGTGTGTGTGTGTGTGTGTGTGCCTGTGCTGTGAGGTGTGTGTGTGTGCCTGTGCTGTGAGGTGTGTGTGTGTGTGTGCCTGTGCTGTGAGGTGTGTGTGTGTGTGTGTGCCTGTGCTGTGAGGTGTGTGTGTGTGTGTGTGTGTGTGTGTGTGTGCCTGTGCTGTGAGGTGTGTGTGTGTGTGTGCCTGTGCTGTGAGGTGTGTGTGTGTGTGTGTGCCTGTGCTGTGAGGTGTGTGTGTGTGTGTGTGCCTGTGCTGTGAGGTGTGTGTGTGTGTGTGTGTGTGTGTGCCTGTGCTGTGAGGTGTGTGTGTGTGTGTGCCTGTGCTGTGAGGTGTGTGTGTGTGTGTGTGTGTGTGTGTGTGTGTGTGCCACCACCATTACATATCTGCTACATTCCTCATGCTGGTGTCCTTAAAAAGCTCCTGGTACACTGCAGTCATCACTCATCCCACGTATCCCGAATGGGCTCCATTTTCCTTCAAACACTTCCTGACCACAGTGTACACACTGGTCACCAGCTGAGAATGAGAACTCATAGATGAGTGTGAGCAGATTATGTCATGAGCTGTGGTGCGTTTGGATGCCCATGACTGTCAGCAGGCCATGTCTGCCCATCAGCCCATCAGCCGTCTGACATGAAGCTCAGCTTTCCGTCATCGTGGGCATTTTCAACGACCCCTGAATAACAGGGCTGCTGTGTTGACATGTAGCCCCACTGTGGGCTCACGTTACATGCACCTGAGGCATGACTATGTTAGCTCAGGTTAGCTACACATGTATGACACAATCTAAAACACATCCCATGTCGTTCTTAAAAAGAGACTCCACGACACTAACAACATGAGAACAAAGTGAAGTGCTGCTATATTTAAAATCATTTTGACAACAGAGCAGTCAACTTACCTCCATGTCACCGTAACACCGTCCGTGTTGAGATGACGCAGATACCGAGAGACAAGTCAAACCGACCAATAGAAACTCCTGGCACATTCAGCAGCGTATGCCCCGCCCACTACACCCAACTCAGCTTTTCGTTTTGAAGTTGTTTTTTTTAACCAAAGATTTTTTTTTTTAACCAAAAATTCTAGTTTCATCAGCAAAACTAACAAATAAATTATTCTCAGTTTATATATTTTCACTTACAAACTTGATTTTTGATTGCAGTGCGAGAAATTTGCTATTAAAACGTTTTATACCTTATAAATATACCTTCATATCTCTGTGCTATGACGCTTTCTCTCATGAAGCATCACTTTGTCTTTGTCGTTTTTACAACAAATGCAGTCATCTCTGCTGTCTAAAACCTTCTCCAGCGTTCACTTTTCTCTGTCCTGCTGTTTTTACACACATGGAAATGGGGGTTTGTTAAAGGCCTCTAAAAATACACACGACTGAATAAACATCATCATTTATTTAAAAAAACTATCACCCTTACTAGAGAAGCAAAACAGTCTCCACTCAATTGATTTATTTTATGAACATTCACATTTTTTTAAAAGTTCAATGTGGGGCCCAGTCCCAATCTCCACACTCACGGAATTTGAGGAGTCCGTGAGGGTTCAGGGATGTCCCACAGTCAAATCATCGAGTGTTTGAGGCTCTCTAGCAGACGTCTTGAGCCCGTTATGAACACTTTCTATAAGGCAGCATTCAATGCAAACTTTGATTTCATTTACTTTTCCCAAATCAAGCATTAGGGTTCACGCCTTCATTAAGTAATTGCAGTAGTAGTAAGTTGCAGTTTAATATTTGAGCTTCTGTGTGTTGACAATAAAGAGAGGACCCTCTTTAGATCAAATGTTGGTATTAGTTTGTGCATCTCTAGGATGTAGAAGCTGTTGGACCAGAATAATATTCTACAACTGCAATGTGTGAAAATGGAAGATGGATACTTGCTCAAATGTAAAAGCACCCGTTTGGACGAGTTTGTTACAAAGAACTATTCCCATGATCTTGAACAAGGCTTTGATTGGCTGGGTTTTCATGAGCAGTCCCACAAACTCCTGGTGAATAAAAGCCAACGATGAAGGAGGCTGGTCGTGTGTGTGGTGGATGCAGAAGGGAGCCATGAGGTGAGCTGGCAGCTGCCCGAGCAGCAGGCAGAGGGAAGCTGTGGCCTGCACATTCCTCCAGGCAGCACCGAGCAGCAATAACCTGGCCGCTGTGTGTCTGGCATGAGCAGGTGTGCTGCAGCTACTGATGGACACATCCCTTCCACAGAGACGCTGAGCTGTGCATCAAGTGGGTTTAAAGGTGCCCTGTGGAGCCTTCTAGTGAACAAACTAAAATAATGTTCAGCTAGTGTTTCTCACCAAAACCCATCGTGTGTATCCTTGAGGTCCGATAGTAGTAGTGGTAAAGTAGTATTTGTACTTGAGCATTGTTTACATGTTTACAAGCTCCAGGTCTTCTTCTTCTCTTCCTGCCTTTGTCGGCACATTGCAGCCATCTTGGCGTGTTACCGCCACCTGTGGATCGGTGGAACAGTGAGACACCAGACTGTGTCAGTCCAGTCCATTTAGCAAAGCACGAATACTGACACGTGGTAGCCCAGGGGTCGGCAACCTTTTCTAACCAAAGAGCCATTTTGTTCTATTTTCCACCAAATAAAATTAGTCTGGAGCCGCAAAAGCTATTTGATATCACAGCTTATAAAGTTGTATATATCTAGTTATATTATATGTACAAAAACTATAGTTTGTTGTATTTATGAAAATATAGAACAAGAATAAAGACAATTCTTGACATTTTTTTGCAATTTTACCTGATACAACAATATCAAGCTCTTATGAAGAGGAGAGTTTTCTGCAGCAGCTGAGAGTTCACTCTTTGTCGCTCATCTCCAGCGTGACACTTTTCAGCACATGCTGTGTTTGTTCTGGAAGCACGCAGTAAACCAGCATCGTTGGCAGTGAAAGCAAATTAAGACGTCCACGCAGAGTTAAACTCTCTATTTTCCTCTGTGACTTTTCTTTTTTTGGATTTATCCATTGATAGTGTACAGAGGCCGGGTCTGAACATCATGATCAGCCACGTGCATGGGAAAGCGCTTGACAGGGGTAGAGGATTTAACTGCCTGTGGGAATAATTAACATAGAAGATTCTGTTCATTCATGCTTATAAATTATATTCTCTCTGAACACGTTTCCCTTTTTGGAGAGATTCATGTGAGATAACTTCTTCGATCAGCGCAATGTTCCTGCTCTTCTTTCTATTTCCTCGTCTCAGCCCCGTGTGTCAGGAAACTTGTCAGAATACTCATGTTTGATTGGCTGAGCTGCATCACGTGATGTGATTTGCAACGCATTGGTCGGTGTGTTTCCTGCACCGCCGAACAAGTGCTGTAACGGCTGAATAAGAGTCGCCGGTTAAAGTTTAAACTCGGTGCCCAATATGTAGAATTCCGAATTATCGATCGGTTTTTAGTTCCTGGGTCCAGATCCGGTGTGCCAGTTGGGGACCTCAGGGAGCCGCAACAGAGGCTAAAGAGCTCTTTAGCCTAAATAATCAACTCATGAGGATCCTCCACAGGTGTGCTCTCAGCAGGAGCCCACTGACGACATATCACACAGGTGTGCACCTCCTCCTGTGGAAGCTGTCACACAGAGACAGAGAAACAAGGCACACAGCATTCATTCTATGAGGAAACTTAAAAAGTGAATAAAACACAGTGACTCAGGGCAACCGTGACTGATCCATTGAATGAGGACGTGATCGATTTGTTAGGTTTCGACAACACCACACAAAAAACACAAGATTAAAACATGGTTTAAAAGCAGATCTAGGACACGAGTTTTACCCAAACGCCAGTCTAAAGAGGTGAGTTTTGAGCTGGTTTCTGAAAGTGTTCACAGAATCTGCGAAGCGTAGAGGTGCAGGCAGAGCATTCCACAGCCTCGGTGCTGACCTGACCTGAGAGCGTGGGCGGGTGAATTTGGGTGAAGTAGATCAGCTACATATGTAGTCTGACTGTGTAGTGCTCTGTAAGTGATGGTGAGTATTTTAAAGTGTATCCTAAATGCTACAGGGAGCCAGTGGAGAGACCGGAGTACGGGGGTGATGTGAGACCGTCGGTTTGTCCTGGTGAGTAATCTGGCGGCAGCATTTTGGATGACCAGCAGACGGTTAAGAGCAGATGCACTGAGTGATGAGAAAAGTGAGTTACAGTAGTCAATGCGTGAAGAGATAAATGTGTGTATGATCATCTCTAGTTCAGGTGTTGATACTACAGATCTCAGTTTACTGATATTTCTTATCATGGAAGAAACATGATCTGGACAGCTGCTTAACATGTTGGTCAAACGACATGGATCGATCACAGAAAATCCCAAGATTACGCAGGTTGCAATGGGCCGCAGAGGAGAGTGGACTAATACTCTGCCTGATCATGGGGACAAACTCCTCTGGAGCAATAACTAGGACCTCCGTCTTAGAGTCGTTGAGTTGTGAGCAGTTTTCTGCCGTCCAGTCTCTGATGGCATTGACACAGTCCAGGAGCCGAGTTAATGTGAATGCCTCGCTGGGTTTGAATGTCAGATGGAGTTGGATATCATCTGCATATAAATGATAGGACACATGCTAACTTTTTATAATCGGTCCCAAAGGTAACAGATGAAGGGAAAATAACCCCAGAACCGAGCCCTGCGGTACACCACAAGACAGTGGAGAGGTAACAGACACAAAATCACCCACAGAGACATTGAAACTTCTGTCACTGAGGTAAGATGTAAACCAGTCTAACGCTATGCCAGTTATGCCAACCCAATCACGAAGCCTCTTAATCAGGATGGCATGGTCTACAGTGTCAAATGCAGAACTGAGGTCCAGAAGAACTAACACCTGCATCAGAAGATGTACACTTTACATAGACCACAATAGAATGCAGACCATGTGGCCTTCGACAGTTGGGCAGAAATTGGAGAAGCTCTTCTCGTTGAGTCGGAGAGTTTGTTTCGTTTTTTATTGGCGTGTGTGGCTGAAGGCCTAAAGCTGAGGTCATCCGAGTTAAAAAGGTGGCCGATGGGTGGAGTCACCCTCTATAATAATATCCCACTGGATGGAAATTAAGAAACAGAAAGACAAAACGGAGAAAGGAAAACAGTGTTTGGAGATACAGAACCAACAAGAATGTTTGTATGAAAATACAACAGAAAACAGCAAGAATGAGCTGATGACAGAGGCCCGAGCATCAGCACAGATGCTGCCTGTCCCTCCAGGCAATCTGAGGGTTCTTAAACAGCACACTGCATATTTAGTACACAAGAATAAACAAACTGGTATTTCAAAGAGACTTTAGTGTGGGAGCTGGCGGTGTAGCCGACTGACAGAGAGTGTCCTGTTCGTGGACAGGGGAGGTGGCACCTCCACACAGCGCTGCCTGTGATTCAGAGGCAGATGTTATCACAGCAAGGCCGTCAACAGAAAATGTTCCAGCACTCCCCGACAGCAACTGGGACACAAACACATGAAGCTCACCGAGTCTGAGGCTGCTGGAAAAGCAATATACAGTCAATGGAAATGAAGTCACTCTTGAAATGACAGCACAGAAGGGATAGTATGTGTGAGTGAACTCCACCTTGATGTTGCTCACTGATAAATTTGGCGCCTGCAGCAAACTAGCAAGATCATTCGTTAGCTCAGCAGCTAGCGGGCTGCGCTAACACCCAAGGGCAGCTGTCCTGTTACTGGAGTCCAGAATGAGTGTTTGTGCTGATATTCAACTGGGGATCAGGTCATTGATTCAAAGAACTCTTTCTTGAATCGTCTTCAGGTGAACAAAACAAACCAACCTGAGCAGACAATATACAGCATCTAAAAGTGACAAATAAAGTTCCATAAGAAACACATTAATGTAGCAAGAGTCACCGGATACTTAATGTATGAGGGTCATTGACGAATAAGGCTTCTAAAAAGGTCATTTTAAAAATGATCTTCAAAATGGATGTAATGCATATTTTTGTGTCTGGAACAATGTGGTGAAACAAGTCTAAGTTGTGAACCAACTTTTCATAGTGTTTTAAATTGTTTTTAACAGTATTTTTTAACTTCACAGGCTAAAAAATGTCAGGTGGCGCAACCACGTATTTATAAATAAAATATATATTTCCCAAATATTTATTCAAACTGAAATTTCTGACAAGTATCCTAGAGTGTCTAACACATCGTATTTTGTGGTTGTGTTTTATATACACCCTACAGCTCTTAACTAAACCTGACCCACAGCAGTGACAGTCAACCCTAACCCTGACCCCCCCCCCCCAACCCTGACCCACAGCAGTGACAGTCAACCCTAACCCTGACCCCCCCCCCCAACCCTAACCCAAAGCAGTGAGACAGTCAACCCTAACCCTGACCCCCCCCCCAACCCTGACCCACAGCAGTGACAGTCAACCCTAACCCTGACCCCCCCCCCCAACCCTGACCCACAGCAGTGACAGTCAACCCTAACCCTGACCCCCCCCCCAACCCTGACCCACAGCAGTGACAGTCAACCCTAACCCTGACCCCCCCCCCAACCCTAACCCAAAGCAGTGAGACAGTCAACCCTAACCCTGACCCCCCCCCCAACCCTGACCCACAGCAGTGACAGTCAACCCTAACCCTGACCCCCCCCCCAACCCTAACCCAAAGCAGTGAGACAGTCAACCCTAACCCTGACCCCCCCCCCAACCCTGACCCACAGCAGTGACAGTCAACCCTAACCCTGACCCCCCCCCCAACCCTAACCCAAAGCAGTGAGACAGTCAACCCTAACCCTGACCCCCCCCCCCCCAACCCTGACCCAAAGCAGTGAGACAGTCAACCCTAACCCCCCCCCCAACCCTGACCCACAGCAGTGACAGTCAACCCTAACCCCGGTGAGGCCCACATGACACAGGAAGCTGACTCTCAGTGGTGTCACTCCAATGATGTATGACGAGAGGGCCGTCTCTTAACCCATCCTAAAGAGTTTCACATTAAGATTGTGAATACAGTATTTACTGTCAGCTCAATCCACCAGCTCATCTGAAACCCTCGCCGTACCTTTCACGTGTCTGTAGTTACAAATGTCCCCTTAACAGTCAGTCCGCTGTACGTAACGGTACTGGTCATGGCTGGAGCGGTTGTATTAGGGTTTGGAACACCCTGCTGGTCTCTGGCAGTCATCCCCAACATAAAGAATGCTTTGACCAACGGACACATTTCACTTAAGACCCTCATCAAACCCCATCTCCAGTATTTAAGGACACTTACATAATAAAGGATTTCAGCTTTCTGAGATGCTAACCTTGATACAAATGTTAAACCACCACACACACACACACACACACACACACACACACACACACACACACACACACACACACACACACACACACACACACACACACACACACACACACACACACACACACACACACACACACACACACACACACACACACACACACACACACACAGCCAAGAGCACAATCTACATGTCATTTATTTCATGGAAGGAATTTCAGGTTAGCAAAATAGTGTAAAAGTTCTATTCTTAAAGCAGCAAGCTAATCATTAAAATAACAGGATTCCTGCTGATTCGACAGACTCATCTGCTGCAGTGCAATGTAAAACACCAACAGATATCACATGACGAAAGAAACACTTGTTGGGATTCCTCTGTGAACTACAGGCTTGTTCCTGTACAGTCGACCAGAGGTGGACCGTCAGTCAGCAGGACAGCACACACCGTCCAACCAGGCTCCTCTCTGTTGGTCCTGACTGCTCCACCACACACAGTGTGTGTATTATGTCAGTTTAGCCAGTCCAGGTCATTATCCTCCTCATCATCACCAAAGAGAGGGGCGGGGGGGGGGCGCCCTTTCAAGCTCTGGACACAAAGGAAAGAGACGAGAACATTGATGCTGTCATACAGAACAGGCAGCCATCTTCTTAAAGCAGGATGATGTCGTGATGAAACATCCCCGAATGACTGAACACAAACTAAACACAAGGAACGGGAGGAGATCCTTCCTCACCATCTCATCCTCCTCTTCCTCCTCGCTGGGTGCTGCAGGGGGTTTGGCGGGAGTTGTGCCCTGGAAAAATGTCTCCTCTCCATTTTCCTCACCCATTCTCCCAGTCGGACTGAGAGAATGGCCGAAAAAGGGCGGGGTGGTACAGAAGGACAGCAAAGAGGAAGATGGGGATGAAGCAAGCGAGAAAGAGCAGCAGAGAGACAGGCAGTGAGTCTGTATGCTTCAGTAGAGACATGTTACAGTGAAACCTGGCCACTTGGAATGAAGTTGGATTGGCCTTCAAGACAACATGGGACCAGGTCAGCAGGCCAAAATGAATTATTTTTCTTCAGATTCACGTAGTTCTTTGTCACATGAATCAAACCTCACACTCCACACTCAAACTGGAGTGATTCTCAACTGGTGGGTGACCCGTTTTCAGTGGGTCGCAGACCTTTGCCTGACAAAAACAAAAAAAAGTGATTTTATTTTGAAGGGCATTTTTTATGCAGCGGAATTATTCCAGCATTTACGGCACTTGTTCAGCGGTGCAGGAAAAACACCGACCAATGCGTTGTGAATCACATCACGTGACGCAGCTCAGCCAATCAAATATGAGTATTCTGACAAGTTTCCTGACTCAGTGAGACGTACACACACCGTGACACACGGGGAGAGACGAGGACACAGAGACAGAGCAGGACTGTTGAGCTGTGGAAGTCAAATCATAGGACGATCTCCAAAAGAGAGAAATGTCCAGAGAGACCAGAGTCATTCGACTCTGACTGGACAGACTCATAGAGGTGAATTCTTCAAACACTAATTTCTCTTTTTAGAAGATGAGAAAAATATAATATCCTGGCTTTTTCACTTCACCCTGAATGAACTGAATTTAAAGCTACAGGACAATTCAGTGAAAATCATTTTCTAAAATGAAATTCGTTACGTAATTTATTTTTTAATCCAGCCGTTATTTTACTTGAAATGAGAAGAACATTTATTTATGTATTTATAATCCATCCAGTTAAATTTAAAAATGAGAATAATATTTGTTAAAATATAATGTGTTCTTAAATTAGATTTGACAGTTTACTACACAAACCTCCTATGTGGAAGTAGGGCCATGAATACGGCCGTAGACCGTAGGAGATGAGCACACTGCAGCACTGACTGCTCCTGTTGCCTTTATGAGACGTCACTGACAGACACCGTTGCTGGCCAGGTATAATGACATCAGAAGCGCTGATGCCAGGACTCACCTTGTGTCCTCTCTTGGGCTGCTTGGTGGTGGAGGTGGGTTGGCTGGGGGTCCGAAGGCTTCCTGAGAAGCCCCATGCATTTCTTCTCCATGTCTTCCTGACACAGCTTCCTGTCCGTCCTCAGGCGGTGGACTCTCATCTGGTTCCTCATCGAGATCTGCAGACTGACCGCTGTGCTTCTCCTCTGGAGAGATCTCAGGAACAGAGTGTCCTGCCGTCTCCTGCTGCACTTCACAATCTGCTGTCTCTGTGGGTTTCGGTTCAGTGGCCTCTACTGCTCCTGTGTGACTCAGTGTCTTTGACTCCATCACTGTCTCTGTCTCCTCGTCTGCTGCTGCTTCCTGATCCATCTGGGTCTCACAGACTTTGAGAGAGTCTGAATCAGCCTCATAATCGCTTTCCTCTCCGACTTCTCGGTCACCATTCACATGTACAGTCTCCTGTCTTTGTTTCACGTCGTCACTTCCTTCCTCCTCTTCCTCTTTGTCCTCACTCGGTCTCAGTGAAGCTCTGTCTCTGCCCCCCAGAAGCTGCATGGTGACATTCTGGAAGAGAAACATCCAGGTGATTGAGGACAGGCACTAGTGTTTTATAGAATATCAGACAGTAAGTATCATCTGCCTCGATTATAGTGAATACAGTGACGTACGTGTGTGTGTGTGTACAGTAGCTGGTATTGCTGCTGCCAGGCTTTTACACCCTGAGAAGTGACCACAGCATCTCTTCTCTGGTGACCTGGGCCTTCTAGAGCAGCTGGTTGTTAGAGGTTGGAGGAGTCAGGTCCTGCCTGTTTCAGTGATCCTCTTACTCCCTAGGGTTCTTCTAAGTCTCTCCTGAAACTCACTTGTTTATGTATTTCTCTGAATGTAATCATCTTGAAGATTGTCATTGAAATCAATGAGTCCCTATGTGGTGCTGGTCCACTGATGAAAGCCCGTGAGACGGATGGATAAGAGGATGATGAGCTGGATGTCTGTGGCTACATCCCCTGTTTGGAAAGACGCTCACCTTAATAGTGGTGACGATCACCCCCAGCACAGCCTGGCCACTGTAAGACTCCCCGAGCTCAAACTCCCCCCGCAGGGAGTGAAACACTCCGTTCATCACACGCTTCACCTGCAGGTACACACAGAGATGATGAGCACGACCACACTATCCATTACATCATCACATCCGTAACACTAGAATCCCATTCAGATTGAGTTCTGACTGGATCATAAAGGTGCTGGTTCAAGTGTGTGTGTGTGTGTTCATGGAGGACTCCTCACCTCTGCTGAAGTGTCTCCTGAGCTCTCCTCCTCTGCCAGCTTCTTCTCCAGTTCCTCCCTTACAGCTAGTCCTTGCTGCTCCAAGGCTGTGTACTTAAAGAGAACAACATGCAGTGACGGGGTGTGTGTGTGTGTGTGTGTGTGTGTGTGTGGAGGGAGGGGGTGATGTCATGAACAAATAGCAGTTAGTTGTGGACGTCCCTGCCAATGACGACCATCTGATCTAATTAGAAGCACGGCTGACTGACGACTTACTTTCTCCTGAAGGACCTGCAGCTCCTCAGTCTCCCTGCCGTGTTGTAGCAAAGCCTGTTCTTCTAAATCTCTGGACTGCTTCAGAACCGTAAACTGTTGAGAGAGGCCGTACATAAGGCAATCACAACTCATATATTCACATTACACAATACTGTACAAACAACTGTTTCTTCTTTCACATTACGGTGGATCTCAGTAAACAAACCAAAGGTACTTTATGGATTTGTTTTCTTTGGCAGCAGCTATTTGAGTGTTTGGTACATTCATAAATAAATCCTTCATGTGACCCAACAACGGTCCTTCAATGGAATGATTAGGAACATATTACTCCTTCATTTGTTAAAGCCGATGTAATGAACATAAAACATGAATGTAGTAAGTCTGCTCTGTATTATGATGGAAAGATAAAACAATCACACTAGAGGAACCGCATGATTCAAAGAGTTACTGCAGCATCACAAAGCTGCTGGACCTACATTTCCCATCATGTCATCTGTAGTCTAATAAAGTGACCATCATGTACAAAGTTGGACTTCCTCATTAAGTCAACAGCCAATGAGACGCTCGGGTGATACTGCTCGTGTTTTAACGTGGCTAGCTTGTCTACCTTGTCCTGTAGCTGCGTTAGCTTGTCCTGCAGAGCATCTCTGTGCTCCGTTAGCTCAGCCAGCTCTCGACTGTGCTGCTCTTTAGCAGAGGCCAACATCTGCTCACACTTCCCCTTCCACTCGTCCTCCCGCTCCGCCTGCAGCTGAGACAACTGTGACACATATATGGTATACGTTAGCAAAGCCATGTCCACAATGCAGCCACTTCAGGTAAACACTTCCATAGAACGGGCTTCAGTAAAGCTTTTAGAAAGAACTCTGTCTCTGCTGGAGGATCTGGGTCTGTCCACGGTGGACCGGTCTCTGCTAGAGCAGGGATTCCCAAAGTGGGGTGCGCGCACCCCTGGGGGTGCGCGAGCTGCCTCTAGGGGGTGCGCGAGAGGAAAAGTGTAATGGCGGTCTGATGGTGTAATAATATTAAATATTTTAAAAAAATGTCATTTTAATTTAAAAACTGTCAGGTGGGACATCTGAAGCTATCGGTCGTAAAAGAGGAGAGGGACAGAGAGAGAGAGAGGAATCGGAGGCGAGGGGAACGGAGAGGTGCGTTGGGGAGAGACCGGGAGAAGAAATCGAGCCAGAGTCAGAGGAAGATGAGACGGAGGAGACCGAAAAGGAGGAAGGGATAGCACAGACAAATCGGGAGCACATCGGCCCATCGCGGAGTCAAGGTGAAAAAAGAGGAAACGAGAGAGAGCATCAGACTGGGAAAACAAGAGGAAATATGATGAAAAGTATCTGTGTCTGGGCTTCACTTGGATTGGCAACGCAGATTGCCCAAAGCCACAGTGCGTGGTGTGCAGTGAGGTTCTGGCTAACAGTCTGAAGCTCTTATTTACGTCGCCACCTGAACACCAAGCATGCCAGTGCAAGTCAAAAGCCCCTTACATTGTTTATATCCAAATTGGAGGAGTTACAAAACAGCCAAAACAACTGGAGTCTCATTCATGTGTTGGGTCTATAAATGACGCACTACGGGCTTCATATCTGGGTACAGAATAGCGAGAAAGGGGCTACCGCACACAATCACTGAAGACGTGAGCTCGCCAGCTGCCAGAGAGATGGTGGAATGTATGATTGGGGAGAAAGAAGCAAAAAAGTTGGACATGATCCCGGTGTCCAACAACACCGTGTCGCCGCATCGATGCTTTGTCCGAAGACATCCTGGCTACATTAGTCGCTCATTAATTGTAAATGAAATGTGATAATCTGCCTCTGAGCCTGTGCGTGTGTGCTCGCATCCGTATTGCTCTTTAAAAGTGACGCCTTGTGTCACTGAAAGTGATTGAAACTTTGTTGCAGTGTTTCAGGGTGTTTTCACACCTTCAGTTCGTTTGCTTTGTTGCAGTTGCTCCTTTGTTCGGTTCGTGTTCACACTGCAACATTTAACAGCGGACTAAATCTTGTAAACAAATGCCACGCGCGAGCAAACTGTTCACTCATTGGTCCGATTCTTATGCGGCTATAAAGGCTTAAAAGGCTCTGTTGCTTCTTTTTTTTTTTTTTTATTAAGGGGGGGGGGGGGTGCGCGAACCCGGTCGGGATGTAGAAGGGGGTGCGCGGCCTAAAAAGGTTGGGAACCGCTGTGCTAGAGGATCCGGGTCTGTCCACGGTGGACCGGTCTCTGCTGGAGTCTGAGCTGAAGGAGGTTCTGGTGAACCTGCATGAGTTCATCTGGTTTCACCAGAATCCGACCCGGTGGCCCCGATGACGAGCATTAAGAATAACTCTACAGAAACAGACCATCTTTACTGACGGCGGTCGTATAGAGGCATTGGTTTTATACTTTCGTTAAAGGTTCCTCACTATAACTTCACCTGATCCAGGACTAATTGAGAGAGACGTTATGAACCCATCCCGTGACCCTTCACATTCCTACAGTAGAGCCCTGTCATTGGACGCAACCTGTTCAGATGCAGCGTTGTCAGTGCTGGTCCTGGCATTGCGGAGTTGAGCTCGAAGGTTGTCCACCTCCTGCTGGCTGCTCTTACGGAGCTCCTCCACCTCCTCATCCCGACGCTGACGCTCAGCCTGCCACTTGGTCTTCCTCTCTGAGAACGTCTTAAAGGAGGGGGAACCATCCGTTAGTCAACATTTACACAACAAGTCTTTCACTTTTCAAAGACTCCTGCGTGAGTTCTTTCTCGATCTGAACAGTTCTTAAACATGTCATCCTTGTCACCATGTGGTCTTCTGTGCACTGATGTGAAGTGGCTGCCCTCTGGGGAGAACCAAAGTCACTGACAGAAGGACCAGAGCATGATGCATACGTACTCGTTCGAGGCTCTCTTTATCAGTCTTTAGGTCCTGCAGTTCCTCCTCCATGTTGACGACTCTCAGCTCCATGTCTTTGCGTCTTTGCTTCTCTGAGCGGTACCGAGCCTGAGTCCTCTCTGCTGCCTCCTTCAGCTCTGGCACATATAGAGCAGCTGTCTTTACAGTTATCATGGACCAACATGGCCTCTGCTCAGTTCGTGAGTAACTGTATTTTCAGCATTTCTTTTGTCTTTTATGGATTTTTTAGTTCTTCAAAATGCATCTGGAGCTGCTACCAAAGCAACATGGACGACGACATCTAGTGCTGTAGCGCTGCGAGTGGTCAGAAGACTAGAAAAGAACTATACAAGTACAGTCCATTTAGCGTGCGTTATGACCAAACAAATCAGAACTTTCATGAAGGCAAGACGTGCTGCAGGACTCTTCATCAACACTAACCTCCCAGCTGGGTTTCCAGGGCAGCGATGCGTTGGCAGTGCCTCTCACTGTCATGCAGCGCTGAGCTCAGTTCACTCTGCACCACCGAGGCCTTCTGCTGGTGAGCCGTAGCTTCTAGCTGCAGCTGAGACAGCTGGGCCGCGGACGAAGACAAATCCTCCGTCAGACGGACCTGATGGAGAAGCAGGAGGACAGGGGGAGGGGTGATGTACCAGTGTCTGCAGTAAAGGAAAACCCCGGCCGCACAGACAGTGGAACAACAGAAGGACAGCCGAGATGAATGGCTACTGGTGCTAGTGGTGTGAGCAGCGTGACCCTGTGGGAGGAAGATGGTGAGTGATGGCTGATGGAAAAAGAAGGAACGTTAGTTCAAATGTCTTTGAAGTATGACATGAGGACGATGATTCCAGCAGCAGCGGTCAGATCTGGGCCAAACAGTAGTTCCACAGGATGCGTCACACTTTGAGCACCTTTGGAAGAGGATTGTCAGATGTTCCAGTATTGCATCCAGAGTGAGTTTGAAATTGTTTGCAGAGTGTGTAAACTCACTATTGTCCTGTGACGTGGACATGCTTCTGTTGTGCTCTCCACATGGGAACCATTGAAGGGGTTTCTTCCTGATTCTAAACTGTCAATGACAAACTGAGGAGATGCCTTTGCTTTGTTTTCCAGGTTGATTTGGAGCGTACACAATCTGACTTCGCTGTTTCTTTCTTCTCTTGCAGATACTGTTTGACCCGGTCTGGTAGCGGTACACAGAGAAAACAGGCTCACCTGGCCGGAGCCCAGGTCCTGAGGCAGAGCATGCTGAGGAGAGAGAGCAGTAAATGCTGGATTGTTCTCAGAGCAGCACTGCAGCGCAAACAAGCAGGCAGAGAGTGAACACCTTGTGTTTAGCATCATGTGTGACAGGTAACAGACAGGAAACCATTGAATACATATTAAGTGTATTACTCAAGTGAAATTCACATGGAGTAGAACGGAAGATAATGACGTACGTACTCTTTACTATTCACAATGTACCACTTATCTCTACAACAGTACAAAGCACATTACTGATCACTTTGTGTTGCAATGTCATTCTGCCAAATGTCACTGTCCTGAACAAATCATTTAATGAGGTGAGGAAACCATCTGTTTTCAGCTTTGAGACGAGATAGTGCTTCTGATTGTCAAATGGGTAGTAAGAGTTCACTTAAGAGAACAGTCTCAATCCACAGAGGAACTTCTGATCCTTCAGTCTATCTGACAAATTCACACACATTTGAGATTCAGTTTTCACCAAAAACATGTAAAAACAATTTAAAGCCAGTTAGACACATGTGATGTAAAGATTGTAGCACCTTTCCTTGTTTGATTTGTCATTTGAGTCCCGTATATATAGTGAACGTACAAATGGTGCAATAGTGAATAAATGTTTCTTTTACAAGACAATATACACCTTTAGAAAAACTCGATATGAATGAATACATAGTCATATAGAGAGACATGTGAGCGACTGTGGCTCAGTGGAGAGCAGGGCCGTCCTATCAGAGGATCGGCGGTTCGATCCCCGGCTCCACTAGTCGCATGTTGATGTGTCCTTGAGCAAGACACTTAACCCCAACATTTGCTTCAGTGCTCTCTGCTGGACAAACGTCACACCACAGACACCATTCCCAAACGACGCCTAACCCTAACCCTACCCCCAACCCTACCCCCAACCCTACCCCAACCCCACCCCTACCCCCAACCCTACCCCTACCCCTAACCCTAACCCCTACCCCAACCCCTAACCCTACCCCTACCCCTAACCCTACCCCTAACCCTACCCCTAACCCTACCCCTAACCCTACCCCTAACCCTAACCCTAACCCTACCCCCAACCCCTAACCCTACCCCTACCCCCAACCCTACCCCTACCCCCAACCCTACCCCTACCCCCAACCCTACCCCTACCCCTACCCCCAACCCTACCCCTACCCCCAACCCTACCCCCAACCCTACCCCTAACCCTACCCCTACCCCCAACCCTACCCCTACCCCCAACCCTACCCCTACCCCCAACCCTACCCCTAACCCTACCCCTAACCCTACCCCCAACCCTACCCCCAACCCTACCCCTACCCCCAACCCTACCCCCAACCCTACCCCTAACCCTACCCCTACCCCCAACCCTACCCCTAACCCTACCCCTACCCCCAACCCTACCCCTAACCCTACCCCTAACCCTACCCCCAACCCTACCCCTAACCCTACCCCTAACCCTACCCCTACCCCTACCCCCAACCCTACCCCTACCCCCAACCCTACCCCTAACCCTACCCCTAACCCTACCCCTAACCCTACCCCTAACCCTACCCCTACCCCTAACCCTACCCCTACCCCTAACCCTACCCCAGGCCAGCTGTGCTGCATTTCAGGCTCAGATCACAAAGGTGTGTCAATACTGTGGTGCATGTGATGGTTTAGCGCCATGATAAACTACTATCTAGTGACTAACAGTGTAGTCTGTCAGCATAGCAGGAGAACTTGGAGCAGTCTCAGGTGTTGCCCTTTCCACCAGTGAAGACGCGTCCTCACCTTGTCCTGCTCAGCCTGCAGTAATCTGGCCTGGCGCTGTTCACTGGATGACTTGAGGGAGTCGTTCCTCTGTTCCAGCAGCAGGTTACTCTGCTCCACGTACCTAGACCAGCACAATCACGTTACATCCACCTCAGACACAGCACTTTGTGATACTTCATCAGTCAGACTGGTGACGCAGTGAGGAGGAGATATGGACGACTCAATCATGTAGAAATAGTCATGTGTGCGATCAGATAGAGGCCGATACACATCGTTAAGTTCATACTTTACTGATTATTCTTACCAGTTACATTGTCATTTTACTTCCACACTGAAGTATGATGGGACCACAGAGATGTGTCAAAGGATCTCATAAAGATCATATAAAACAGCATGTTGGAGATTGATCTTTGTTCTATCCCGACAGCTATGTGAAACAAAACTAAATAATAACACAAGTCACATGATTGAGCTTGACACAGAAGAGCTGCACGTTATCATACGTCCATCTCTAGATGAACTAGTGGTAGGACGTGATCGTCTGGCCGTCTGTCAGACAGAACTGTTGGACACTTTCTGACTCACCTCTGGTTCTGGTTGATGAGCTCCCCAATCTTATGGTTCTGCTCATCAATGCGAGAGCTTTTCTCAAAGACTTCCTTTTTTAAACATTCATTTTCCTAAAAATAAAACAAGTTTTTAGAACACGATATGATCCCAGTACACCGACAGATGTGCTAAGAGAAACAGTATTTGTGTTATAGAGGCGCCAAAGACAAGCACCGTACCTGGATGATTCTCTGGATGTTGTGCATGATCATGGAGGTTTCCATTGACATACTAGGAACACCCATGGAGAGACTCCCCTGCCTCTGAAGGTCATCTATCTGTTCAAGTAAAACAAAAGACAAGAGCCACATGCATCTCTTTTCTGTTAAAGGACCCGTGTGGAGGATCTATTAGCCAGCGTAGGTTCTTGGAAGGGGAGGTGTGGGAGTTCACCACCAGATGCCACTAAATCCTACACACTGGTCCTCTAAAGCCTCTCAGTCAGCATATTCTCGCACAGAGAGTTTGTACCTTTGAGGCGAGTTGATCAACTTTATCTGCTGCTTTTCCGACCGCTAACCGGATCTCTGTGTTGTGTTGTCGGGCCTCAGTCATCAAGAAGGACGTCACATCACTGGAGCCTGAGAACCGCAGTCAAAGGGTTTCAGCATTTAAATCAAACTCAAAACGCTCTCACAGCCGAATCATGTGTTGCTCAAGTGCACAGCTTTACTAACAAACTGCACTACCTGTTAAACGTCCCTCCGTACAACCCTCGACATCAACTGATCATACTGGCTTCTTGTAACGGAGTTGAACGTTGTTTCTTACCCATGTATGGGATGGTTTGTGCAGGGTAGACCTGGCCAACAGGCTGCAGCTGAGAGCTCTGAGTGTAGGAGTAAGGCTGTGAAACAACACCATGCACTGCTGTTAACACACGTGTCCATGATGATGATGAGTCAGTACAAAATGTGGATATAATCTCACCTGAAAGGCATGGCTGCTGCCCGACAGCCCAGGCTGTGGGGCAGCCGCGGTCATAACAGGAAGTAAGGCAGCAGACGGAGCAGTGTGAGGATGAGGATGTACTGCAGGAAGGTACATAAAGGAATAGACCAAGAAACAGTAAAACATACTGTGTTCTCTGTAATCTAGAGCTGCTGGAGGAGGAATGCACATACCAACAAGTGGAAGAAGTTTACCGTGTGACGAGGCTGGAGCAGCAGAGGACATCTGCACCGGAGACGGAGCTGCAGGCCGGTCCTTTGCTCTGCTGCCACCGGTGTCCTGCAGATCAACCCAATAGTGCCACCAAGTCAGTCATGACACCACATCTGGCAGACAGCCATTTTGAAGGGCACTCAGATGTTTTGTATTGCAGTCCCATGAAAGCAGGGGATTTGAGAGACAGATTGAAAAACAGAGCCGGCTTGATGAAACTCCTCCTTGACCAGTCAGGTCTGTAGCGCACACATTACAAAAGCTTCTATTGAAGTTTTCTAATCAAACTAATATTATTTTATCTTTGAGCTTGTGTGCAGATGGAGGCAGCTGGCTTTCATATTTCTATTTATTATTTTTCTTATCGTCAACAAATCCCAGTAAAGTTACAACAACGTTGATTTTGCGACTCACTGTGGTAATGTCTGTGAGCACCGGTCCCGTTAGGAAAGCTCTGATTTGACGACCGCAGGTGTCTGACAGGCTGCTCCAGTCAGTCCTGGCTCTCCGGTGCCTCCCTTCCCTCCAGCGAGCTCAACAACACGGCCTGGGTCTGCAGCAGCGCGGTGCCGGCGGACCAGCGAGGCCGCTACCGCGTACCCGGAAGCAACCATGACGAGCATAAGACCGTATGACGGTCACATAGATCCATTAGTATGAGTAACCAGTTAAACGTTCCTCAAAACCAGCAATGTGAGTTGGTCTCTTTGTCTTTCGGACTTCTCTACCCCGTCTAACGTCGAAATACGTTTTCTAACAGATTTGTAATTTATTTCTCATAAAAAGTTTACAATATTCCGAAAACAGCTGGTCACTCTAGTTATTAATCAAATGCTACTCAAAGAGCAGGAAAGTGTATTTATTAGGGACTATTTTCAGCGGCGGATTAATCCACAAATGGTGCTCTAGTGAGTATTTGTGGCAGCAGGACGGTGTGTGTAAACTAGTGTGTGTGTTCATGGTGATGAGGCTCACTGAGGAAGAAGAGACATCAACTGTTGGTCTATTTACGGAATTTGTTGACGATAAGAACCAGAATTACCATCTTGAGGTTGTTTTCCTCCACCAACCAGTTTACATCCATGTCCTTACAACATGCCATCACTTGATAATGCCATTAGTCATTTGTGTAAAACTGTTGTAATTAGCATCTGAATGCTTGAGTTATGACCAAAGGAGACATCTGAAGACCGTCCCTCAGGGCGTTCCTCAGATATCGTGCTCACAAGAATAAGACGGACAACCCGAGAACATTGTAGAATATTGCGAGACGCATTCTTTAAAGTGGGCAGTAGAAGCTGCAGACCCACCTCCAGCTCAGAATCACTGGACTCGGGCTGGCTGGACCCTCCGGTCAGAAAGGGCAACATGGGCTGGCCCATCTTTGCCATGCGAGAGATCAGCTTGGCCTTCGTGGCGTCTGGGTTCTGAGGTTTGAAAGAAAAAAGCTTCCATTAATACAACTGAACAGAATGAATATCTTATTCAGTTGTTGCTAGGCCGTGCGGGTCCTTACTGCCAGCTGCTCACTGAGCGAGTTTGACTTCGCACGAAGTGGTGGCTCGCTGCAAAAAACACAAAAGGCCGGAAACAGATCATCTTAAGTGACAAACAAGTTCAAGATGATGCCGTCAACTATTCCCAGAGGTTCAAATCTCACCCTGGTCTGCCGGGACCAGAGGTGGCTGTGTGTACCGGGGGCTCCGAGGCCAGATTCTCCACACTGGGGGCTGGGGAAGGATCGGGGGAGCCAGCGGCAGAGCCTCTGGAGCTGGTACTGCCGCTAACGGAGCCGTCGCCCTTGGAAAACTTCACCTAAGGCACAAAAAAGAAAATCAGAAAAGGCTTCAGCTTACTTCACAAACATTACAAGCAACGAGCAGTAAAGAGGTCCGACCAGAAGGCGCAATGGAATATGTGTGTGGCGTTAGACCGAGCAGGTATATCAGAAAAGGCCAAACACGAGAGCAGATGATGTTACCCGTCGAAGCTCCGTTTCAAAAACAAGAGTGCTGTTCGGGGGGACGCGGTTGGAGACCCCCTTGGACCCGTAGGCCTGGCTGGGTGGGATGACGATGAGACGCCGGCCGGCCTTCTTCAACCCAAGCATCCCTTCCTCCCAGCCCTGCTCACACACGGACAACGTCATAATCATGTATGGACAGTGAACTATAATGACATCATATGATGATGAACATGATGCAGTCAGCTCAGGCACATGAAATGACACATGTTGATACTGAACCAGATTATGATCGGAAACATCTAAAAGTAATCTGCTGCTAAAGTACGATCTGTACAAATAGTTTGATGTACAAACATCATGCAACACTTGTGAAATATAAAGGAATCCAGAGCGGATCACGAGATAGAGATCAAAGAGATATACAGCAATAAAGAGGAGCAGAGCATGTGACAGCATGAGCCTGCGACAGCATGAGCCTGCGACAGCATGAGCCTGCGACAGCATGAGCCTGCGACAGCATGAGCCTGCGACAGCATGAGCATGCGACAGCATGAGCATGCGACAGCATGAGCATGCGACAGCATGAGCATGCGACAGCATGTGACAGCAAGAGCAGTGCTGTGTCACGGGGACTGAACTTGGACTCACTTTAATCACTTTTCCAGCTCCAACCTTCAGTCGTAGAAACTTGTCCTTGTTCTGGTTGGAGTCAAACATCTGCAATGATTTCAGTACTCAATGAGCCGAGAGCCATCAGAGGAGTCAAAACCACAGGAATCAGAGACAACATGACGAAAGGAATTCAATGATGGCAAAGTGAGCGACCTGGCCGATGGCGTGGTTCTGCAGGAGCCAGCCTGTGTACACCACCTCCAACGAGTCTCCATTCTCCACCGCCTGGCCCTCACCCAGACTCAGATCCTGGACCACCACAGCATCTAAGGACACCTCGCTGTTCACTTTGGCCAGACACACCTGATGCATATAAAAGAAGCCAATGTCTAATAAACAACAGAACTCGTGCGATTTGGCCAAAGCATGCATGTGATGTAGGCAAGAACAATACACGGGTGCTGCAGACCCATCCTGATCAACTCACCTCTCTGCAGAAGTCCCACAGAGCCCTGTCTGACTCAAACATCAGGGACCAGTTCTGTCTCTGCTCATCATAGAACGTGCAGTAATTGTTTGGCTGCACCTGCAGGAGAGAAACATCATGTGATCATTTTTATTTTATTGTTTCTCTTCATTTCTGCATATACTACAGTAGTGTCACTACTGTACTACTGTTCTGCATCGGGGAGCTACATCCAACTATCAGATAAATAACATTATCTCAAAGAATATCTACGGCAATCTTAAAATACATAAAGAGTTTGTGATCAAGCGTTGGACTTTGTATCAGTTCGGAAACATTTTCAGACAAATGATTCAAAAGTTGTCCATACGTTGTTGTGAAGTGTGATATTCCTCTAATGTAGCGGTTCCCAAACTTTTTAGGCCGCGCACCCCCTTCTACATCCCGACAGGGTTCGCGCACCCCCCCCCCCTTAATAAAAAAAACAAAAAACAGAGCCCATTTACAGCCGCATAAAAATCGGACCAATGAGAGAACAGTTTGCTCGCGCGTGGTGTTAGTTTACAATATTTAGTCCGCTGTTAAATGTTGCAGTGTGAACACAAACCGAACAAAGGAGCAACTGCAACATTGTATCATATTAATCCCTGAATCAGAACAAAGCAAACGAACTGAAGGTGTGAAAACGCCCTGAAACACTGCAACAAAGTTTCAATAACTTTCAGTGACACAAGGCGTCACTTTTAAAGAGCAATACGGATGCGAGCACACACGCACAGGCTCAGAGGCAGATTATCACATTTCATTTACAATTAATGAGCGACTAATGTAGCCAGGATGTCTTCGGACAAAGCATCGATGCGGCGACACAGTGTTGTCATGTCCAACTTTTTTGCTTCTTTCCTCCCAATCATACATTCCACCATCTCTCTGGCAGCTGGCAAGCTCACGTCTTCAGTGATTGTGTGCGGTAGCGCCTTTCTCGCTATTCTGTAACCAGATATGAAGCCCGTAGTGCGTCATTTATAGACCAACACATGAATGAGACTCCAGTTGTTTTGGCTGTTTTGTAACTCCTCCAATTTCAATATAAACAATGTAAGGGGCTTTTGACTTGCACTGGCATGCTTGGTGTTCAGGTGGCGACATAAATAAGAGCTTCAGACTGTTAGCCAGAACCTCACTGCACACCACGCACTGTGGCTTTGGGGAATCTGCGTTGCCAATCCAAGTGAAGCCCAGACACACATACTTTTCATCATATTTCCTCTTGTTTTCCCAGTCTGATGCTCTCTCTCGTTTCCTCTTTTTTCACCTTGACTCCGCGATGGGCCGATGTGCTCCCGATTTGTCTGTGCTATCCCTTCCTCCTTTTCGGTCTCCTCCGTCTCATCTTCCTCTGACTCTGGCTCGATTTCTTCTCCCGGTCTCTCCCCAACGCACCTCTCCGTTCCCCTCGCCTCCGATTCCTCTCTCTCTCTCTGTCCCTCTCCTCTTTTACGACTGATAGCTTCAGATGTCCCACCTGACAGTTTCCCCGATTTCAGCCAGTTTAGCATATTTAAATTCATGTTGCTGAATGCATGAAGTTCGCTGTTAGCTGATGTTAGCTGCACAAGCTAGGCTGGCTAGTGTGTACGACTGGCGGCAGGTGGCAAGTCTGCCAGAAGGAGCTCAAGTGCATTTATTAAATTGTAAGTTTTTAATTTTAAATCTTACAAAGGGGATTTTTATAATTCATGTTTTTATTTTGTGAAAAATCCCACTTTTTAAATTAAAATTAATTTTTTTAAAAATATTTAATATTATTACACCATCAGACCGCCATTACACTTTTCCTCTCGCGCACCCCCTAGAGGCAGCTCGCGCACCCCCAGGGGTGCGCGCACCACACTTTGGGAATCCCTGCTCTAATGCATCACATCATCTGTCCAGATATGTATTCAGCGTTCTTCACGTCTCCACTCACCGTGAACACAAAGCCCGCGGGGATCTTGGCAGCGGTCACTTGTTTCTGTTGGCTCAAGTACAGCAGCAGCTTGTACTGTAGAAGACAAGAGGAGCATTATTCATAAAAGTCACACCAACAATCTCAAACACGTGACCAATTAGCAAACCTCCGACCTCTTTAGTTGTGTGGTTGCCCAATACGGCTGCTCCCAGCTTCCCCTGCTTCACGTACTGTCCGTTAATGCTGCACATGGGACAAGAGTGGCAGAAAGGGTCTCAACTCACTTGGTACAAGAAGAGAGTCGTCATTAACGATGCAGTTTTTTTTACATTTACAAAACACATGAGAAGCTTTCAAGCTTCATTCCAATGCTTCACACATAAGAAGACGTGTCTCCTCACTATCTGAAGGCTTGGACTGCTGTGGCAAACAGCACTGCAGGAGCTGGAGCTGGTTTCTGGGCGGCTGGTGCTGCAAACAAACAAGACACATTTCAGTTGAGCCTCCACGTCACGGCTGAATCTGGAGTCACCGACGTCTCCGATGGTCTCACCTGAATTGGAGCTCTTTCTGGGCTGCTTCGGTGCCGTGTACTGGAAGGACTCGTTCCCCTGACTGCCTTGCTGGTCTAGTCCAAACAGGGAGGCCAACTTGGCCCTGCAAGGAGAACAAGTGTGAAGATCATCTTCATATGGTTATTGCCAGGAAATGTCTGACCCGCTCTGTGGCTACAGATGGCCTCAGATACAAGAGGCGGCGTGTGACGCAGCCCTGCAAGCCTCTCCTCTCAGGGGTTACCGGCCTCACCTCAACAATGAGGAACATTTAACACATTTAACTTTCCCTCAGCAGATGAAGCTTTCCCTGCATCGGGGAGCTACATTCATGGTCAAACTACTGACTCCCACGTCGTCCTCAATGCTCTCAGGGTTCGGCTCCAATATGAAACAGAGAGAGGCAGTTCATCCTCACGTCTGACCAACCGGAACCAGCAAACATTTGACAATTCTGGTTTGAAAGTGTCCAACACTTGATGAAACATTAAAAAAGATTGATGGCATTCATTTTCTGACAACAACTGTAGTAAGGAAGCCACTATATCTGGACCACATAACTACAGACTGCGACATAGACAGAGCTACTGCCGCCATCAGAGGCACAGATCTCAGGGACCGAACCGGGGCGGCGGGATCAGAACCTCTGCAGACTTTCTGTGCCATTGAAAGAAGATGAACGTTGGAGAACTGCCCAGCTGACTTGTACTGACCCCTGGAACTCCTTCCACTGGTAGTCACTGGTATCTTCCAAAGCAGACATGTTGGAAGCCTCGAGGCTCTCATCTCCCACGGTAAGGAGCTGGGATGAGAGGGGGCAGTCCGTCTGCATGTGTGAGTCAAACTCCTTCTACTGGAGGTTCCAGCCCTCCGGTCCCAGGCTATCCCTGACTTCTCATCCCCCCGTGCACTCACACCTTCGTGGTAGATTCACCGGCACAGCGGAGGAAGAAAACGAGGAGCAGACTGGGTGCTGGGTCCCGGCTGAGCAGAGCTGGGCTTCGCCTTGCTCCTCTAACAGGCAGCATGTGATAGGAATTAGCCGCCATAAGCACTCCTCCCCCCAGAGCACGCCTACACTGGCTGCTTGTTCCTGAAACATCCATTTAGAAATACATAACCTACACATGTAAACACATTATCTTCATCCTTTCTAATCGACCATCTGTGAGCGAGATCTAGAAACCTGCGTTTGACAAACCTTTAGTAGGTCCCAACATTCACTCACAGCATGAGCAGCTTCTGTCTCATCTACTGAGGACACATGAAGGCATGAGATCATCATCAGACACGGTGTCCAGAATAACTCGCCCCTGTGTGAGTAATGCTGTTAGTTTGTTACAGATGTCACATGGTACAAACAGCCGTGAAGTGAGCCAACTAACCCTAACCTGCAGTATAGAGTGGTCTCACCTACTCACGATCTCCTTAGTTACGAGGTCTGTCCGCCATGTTGGAGTACATACAGAATCTACATGGCGGCGAGTAAACAAGGAAGTTTCCTTTTTAAATACTGTTCACAAACGAATTTGTAAATAAAATCACTGACCACTTATAAAGTGATCCGCACATACTCTAGAGCAGGGATTCCCAAAGTGGGGTGCGCGAGCTGCCTCTAGGGGGTGCGCGAGAGGAAAAGTGTAATGGCGGTCTGATGGTGTAATAATATTAAATATAAAAAAAAAATGTAATTTTAATTAAAAAACTGTCAGGTGGGACATCTGAAGCTATCGGTCGTAAAAGAGGAGCGGGACAGAGAGAGAGAGAGGAATCGGAGGCGAGGGGAACGGAGAGGTGCGTTGGGGAGAGACCGGGAGAAGAAATCGAGCCAGAGTCAGAGGAAGATGAGACGGAGGAGACCGAAAAGGAGGAAGGGATAGCACAGACAAATCGGGAGCACATCGGCCCATCGCGGAGTCAAGGTGAAAAAAGAGGAAACGAGAGAGAGCATCAGACTGGGAAAAAAGAGGAAATATGATGAAAAGTATCTGTGTCTGGGCTTCACTTGGATTGGCAACGCAGATTGCCCAAAGCCACAGTGCGTGGTGTGCAGTGAGGTTCTGGCTAACAGTCTGAAGCTCTTATTTACGTCGCCACCTGAACACCAAGCATGCCAGTGCAAGTCAAAAGCCCCTTACATTGTTTATATCCAAATTGGAGGAGTTACAAAACAGCCAAAAACAACTGGAGTCTCATTCATGTGTTGGTCTATAAATGACGCACTACGGGCTTCATATCTGGTTACAGAATAGCGAGAAAGGGGCTACCGCACACAATCACTGAAGACGTGAGCTCGCCAGCTGCCAGAGAGATGGTGGAATGTATGATTGGGGAGAAAGAAGCAAAAAGTTGGACATGATCCCGGTGTCCAACAACACTGTGTCGCCGCATCGATGCTTTGTCCGAAGACATCCTGGCTACATTAGTCGGTCATTAATTGTAAATGAAATGTGATAATCTGCCTCTGAGCCTGTGCGTGTGTGCTCGCATCCGTATTGCTCTTTAAAAGTGACGCCTTGTGTCACTGAAAGTTATTGAAACTTTGTTGCAGTGTTTCAGGGCGTTTTCACACCTTCAGTTCGTTTGCTTTGTTGCAGTTGCTCCTTTGTTCGGTTTGTGTTCACACTGCAACATTTAACAGCGGACTAAATCTTGTAAACAAATGCCACGCGCGAGCAAACTGTTCTCTCATTGGTCCGATTCTTATGCGGCTATGAAGGCTTAAAAGGCTCTGTTGCTTCTTTTTTTTTTTTTTTACTAAGGGGGGGGGGGGGGGGGTGCGCGAACCCAGTCGGGATGTAGAAGGGGGTGCGCGGCCTAAAAAGTTTGCGAACCGCTGCTCTAGTGTACGCCAAATTCCATTCCTTTATATCTCGAGAGATGCGTGACAGCCATTTCTCGCGACGTCGCTTGGATAGCTCCTTCGTGTCATTTCCTTGATGTGTAATGACCGCTGGCAAACGAAAGAATGATTTCTTGTCTCTATCAGCTCTGCTGCCACAACCAAAGACAGCACAAAAGTTCACCACCGATAGGTTATGCGACTCAGCCGTGCATGCCAGTGGCTTTGTGTGTACTCCAACATGGCCGACAGCTAAACTGTGACGTCACACGAGACCACTCTATTCCAATGCAGCGATGCAGTCTCATATAGATATAGATATAGAGATATAGACATATAGATATACAGCATATGTGTTTAAACCAGCAGGAACATGTGTTCTTCTGAAAGAACTTCATTCATATCATCTATGAACTGGTATTTTAGTGGAAGAATAATGAACGATACAACTAAAATAAATCAAATACATTTACTTCCTGGTGCAACATGTAAACCGAACAAGAGAACAACTTGTTTTAACTCGCCTGGGCTTCGGGTTAATCTCTCACAGCCATTACTTGCAAATCATGTCACAATAATTTGCCAGATGTCACATTGAGATTTGGCTCATACCCGAGAACAGCTAGCCATGGCTAAATGGTGCTAAGCTAGTTAGCTCACCGGCTAGGAGCGTTAGCTTGCTGGAAACAAACAAACTCACCCTCCTGTGGGAGACAGGAAGTCCCCCTCTTCATCGTCGCCACCGAACATCGTTTGAGTCGGGAGCCTTTTCTTGATTAATAAAACAAGGGCACAAATGAGTTAGCTACTTTTACATGACTAGCTTGTTGAAATATGACTTCCTCTTCCTGTTTGTGCTGGAATCAGCTGACTCTCCACCTGATCCGAAGTCAATTAGCTCCAGCTACCACTGGAGGGCGCCAGAGACCACTACAGAATGTCCAATGACCCCACGCGCTCCTGCTTTCTTCTTCTTCTTTAAATTCCATTGGCGGCTCGCAACCATGCATAGGTGCCTACCGCCACCTACTGTACCGGAGTGTGCATTTTCAGGGTAAACTTTTCTTCACTGTTCTGATAATAAAATAAAATGAAATGAAATGAAATGAAATGAAATGAAATGAAATGAAATAATATATATATATATAAATAAATAACGAAATTAATAAATAAACCTAAACAACACATACTAACAACTAAATCCTGCGGTCTAATCCCGTTTCTTTAAGAAATCGCAACAGTGCTCTGCAGCACTCCCGCCATTCTCCGTCCACTGCCAGAACTCCCTCCAAACTCCACTTCCGTCCCAACTGACATATTTTTTGCTTCAAGATGTTCCTGTCTGAATTGTATCTTTGACATTTCAGGATAACATGCTCCACGTCTTCAGTAACATTACAAATAGTGCACTTATCTGAGTCCATTTGTGCCATTAAATACAGCGTTGAGTTAAGTCCTGTGTGTCCGAACCTTAACCTTGATATTATGACCTCCTCTCTTCTGTACTTCCCTTTGTATGTCTTCACATTTATGGATTTCTGAATGTTATAATAATGTCTTCCTTTGTTATCGTTGTCCCACTTCTTCTGCCATAACTCCCGTCCTGCCTCTCTTATTAATGCTTTAGCTTCCCCCTTTCCAAAAGGAATATTCAATATCTCCTCTTCTTTTAGTGTTGGTGCTCTCTTTGCAATCATATCTGCTCTCTCATTGCCCTCCACCCCTACATGAGCAGGAACCAGCTAAATGGAACATTCATTCCCAGTCTTTGAAGTCTCAACATGATCAGAGATATTTCCATCACTAAATCCTCTCCAATTGTTTGTTTTGTCTTCAGGCTGTTTAAAGCTGCAGCAGAATCTGAACAGATGACCACTCTCTCAGGCCTGACCTCTTCTACCCATTGCAGTCCCAAGATTATTGCAATAATTTCAGCTGTAAAGACAGACAATCTGTCATTAATTAGTTTACATATTGTCACAGTAAATTCTGGAATGAATACCCTGATCCCACGTGTCCATTCCCGTTATCTTTAGATCCATCTGTATAAATATGCAGATAGTTATAATAATTATTATTGATGTATACTTGAGTCTGATGTCTAATGTCATACAAGTTTCTTTCCATCCATTTCTTCCTCTCTTCTATGAGTGTTAAATCCACATTGTGCACTGGTAGTATAGGAGGAACATTCCGCCTCATTACATTGGGCCCATACTCGAACCAGTTAACCCGTATTCTTTGGCTGTTGCACTGATTGTCCAACCAAACCCTTTGCCTTTACTTTGGGTGTATTCCCAGCATTCATACAGCACATTTGTTGCGGGAAGTTCCTCTGCAGATCCCTTTAACTTCACCCAATATGCCAGAGCTAGTTGTTGACGTCTTAAGCTATTATATATATATATATACCCTTATATATATATCACCTTATATATATAAATCACCTTATATATATAAATCACCTTATATATATCACCTTATATATATATATCACCTTATATATATATCACCTTATATATATAAATCACCTTATATATATATCACCTTATATATATATCACCTTATATATATAAATCACCTTATATATATCACCTTATATATATATATATCACTTTATATATATATATCACCTTATATATAAATCACCTTATATATATCACCTTATATATATCACCTTATATATATCACCTTATATATATATCAACTTATATATATATATCACCTTATATATATAAATCACCTTATATATATATCACCTTATATATATATCACCTTATATATAAATCACCTTATATATATCACCTTATATATATAAATCACCTTATATATATATATCACCTTATATATAAATCACCTTATATATATCACCTTATATATATCACCTTATATATATCACCTTATATATATATCACCTTATATATATCACCTTATATATCACCTTATATATATCACCTTATATATATATCACCTTATATATATCACCTTATATATCACCTTATATATATCACCTTATATATATATCACCTTATATATATCACCATATATATATCACCTTATATATATATATATATATATATATCACCTTATATATATATCACCTTATATATATATATATATATATATCACCTTATATATATATCACCTTATATATATATCACCTTATATATATATATATATAAGGTGATATATATATATATATATATATATCACCTTATATATAAATCACCTTATATATATCACCTTATATATATATCACCTTATATATATATCACCTTATATATATCACCTTATATATCACCTTATATATATATCACCTTATATATATATCACCTTATATATATCACCTTATATATATCACCTTATATATATATATATATCTATATATATCACCTTATATATATATCACCTTATATATATATCACCTTATATATATATATATATATATATATATATATATCACCTTATATATATATATATAAGGTGATATATATATCTATATCACCATATATATATATATCACCTTATATATCACCTTATATATATATCACCTTATATATATCACCTTATATATATCACCTTATATATATCACCTTATATATATCACCTTATATATATCTCACCTTATATATATCACCTTATATATATATATCACCTTATATATATCACCTTATATATATATATCACCTTATATATATATCACCTTATATATATCACCTTATATATATATATATCACCTTATATATATCACCTTATATATATCACCTTATATATCACCTTATATATATATCACCTTATATATATCACGTTATATATATATATATATATTACCTTATATATATCACCTTATATATATATCACCTTATATATATCACCTTATATATCACCTTATATATATCACCTTATATATATATCACCTTATATATATATCACCTTATATATATCACCTTATATATCACCTTATATATATATCACCTTATATATATATCACCTTATATATATCACCTTATATATATCACCTTATATATATATAAATCACCTTATATATATCACCTTATATATATATATATCACGTTATATATATATCACCTTATAGATATATATATATCACCTTATATATATCACCTTATATATATATATATCACCTTATATATATCACCTTATATATATCACCTTATATATGTATCACCTTATATATATAAATCACCATATATATCACCTTATATATATATATCACATTATATATATATCACCTTATATATATATCACCTTATATATATATCACCTTATATATATAAATCACCTTATATATATCACCTTATATATATATATCACATTATATATATATATATCACCTTATATATGTAAATCACCTTATATATATATATATCACCTTATATATGTAAATCACCTTATATATATATATATCACCTTATATATCACCTTATATATGTAAATCACCTTATATATATATATATCACCTTATATATCACCTTATATATATATCACCTTATATATATATATCACCTTATATATATCACCTTATATATATATATCACCTTATATATATATCACCTTATATATATATCACCTTATATATATCACCTTATATATATATATCACCTTATATATATCACCTTATATATATATAGATATATATATAGATATATATATCTATAGATATATATATCTATAGATATATATATCTATAGATATATATATCTATAGATATATATATATATCAGGATGAGATAACTTCTGCTCCTTTGGTGGAAATGATGCTAAAACATAATTTATTGTTTTCAAAGTAGAATAATTAAAACGTGTTTAATGCCACCATATGTTAGTCATATTTGATACTATGATAACATATGTACGACTTTAGAATATGTTATTATTGTATTCATTAATACTTAAAAAAATACTTTCATGGTGTTGATCATCGTATCGGCTCATAAACCTCCTGTATGTGATACACATATGTGATAAGTGCAGTTTATGAAATGAAAGTATTTCCCAGTGAGTCTGTGGAATGTAATGCTTTGTATAACTGGAGTAAAGAACAAAGTGTTGGTGTACTCCACCAACCTGATGTCCGATCATCATCACTGTAACAATAGATCTCATTACGGCCATAAACAGCATTAATTAGTCTCAGGCTGAAGTTCATTAAAAGAGCTCCATGGCTGAACTCCAGACAGCATTTAGATGTGTCATAACACTGTGTGGGTCCACTCATAGATCTATTGCTGTAATGGGATGTGTGATGGGAGCGTCAGCGTGTGGATGAACTCCACCAGCGCTGTAGATGATGACCCGCCCCCTCCTGCCCTCATTCTTCTCATTCTATCTTCTGATATTCAAGTCGGTCTTCCAGCACCACCATGAGGTTCAGTGAGTCCCACAATCCCAAATCTGCTGGTGATATTTTAACACTGAAGTAAATAAAATAGAAAATAAAAGAATAAAATCCATATTTGCCTTTTGCAACTTCCTTCAGGTCCCTTTTATAAGATTTTATGTCTTTTCAACATTGGATAAATATTCATAAAATATAAGGTGAACACTGATCTTGATAATCATGAACATATTAGAGCACTCATACTGTACAGGGGACAGACAAATGAACATCATTATGAAAACAGCTGATGACCAGAGGCTGGCTTATTACAACAATGCAAGCTGTGTATGTGTTGGACATGACATGATTTTTTAAACTGTTGCCTTTCACAAATGCACTACTGTGGACTTCTTTGACTACGCTGAACTGTTCCGTGTTATGAATCACACAATGAAGAACCGATTGACAGGTTGCACTTATGGCTGCAGACCAATCGGCTTCTAAGCAAACCTGGCAACTGCTTTTAATTCACTGCTCAGAAGGGTTGAGCATCGCTTTGTCTCCCGCTGCATTAATGTGAGATAACCACGGAGCAGTGGGAACCCTGCGTAGCACAGTGCACGATGTGAAGCTCAACGCTGAGGATGCTTCTTACTTGTGTCATCGGTGTATTGTGGTACACTGTTTGAGCCGCATGTTGAATCCGTTGAGCAGATTTTTAACCGTAACAATGGAATCGGCCCGTATCACACTCGAGTCCTGATGTCCCTTGAGCCTCTCCACCCGCCAACACAGAGACACCATTACATCTAATCCATCTTCTTTACGCTCTGTCAGTATTTACACATCATCATTTTACAGCAATATTACTTTAGATTTATGGAATTTTAACCATCTTCTGACTATCAAAAATATACAAAAATAAAATGGCATCTGTTTCTTCCTATAGCACAACTGTCATCAGTCCATTTTCTTGCTGCATGTTAGGAAGAAGTATGTGGTTTCCTGTTCCGCTTTGCTCGCCGTGTGGCCGGAAATCGGATGAACTCAAAGTGTTTGCTTTGGTCGGTGTTGGGGAAGGGGGGCGGGCCCGTGTGCAGCCTCTTGATGAAGTGGACCTCCCTCTGGTTCTCCCTCGTCCTGGAGGCTTTGATGGGCCTCCCTTTCCTGGTGAAAGCCACATACCAGCCCTCATACTTGGCATTCTGGAAGGCGGTGTAATTGTTCTCCAGTACGATCTCTGTGAAGATACAATCCCTGCTCCGGCCGTTGGGCTGCATGAGAAGACAGAAAAGGTTTCTGTTATTAAAACCTGAGAGGCTGCATAACACACTGATAGAAGCATTCATACAGTTTCTACATCATAAACCATCTGGAAGTGAGACTGAACCTTTAGAAAAAGGAAATGACGCATCCTTTCTGTTACAAATGACAAGTGGAAGTTGAAGGCAATAAACACGGGTTTATGGAGGAAGTTCTCATGAAATATCCAAAAGATTCTTTATCACCAACAACACCATCAATATGTACAATATCCATTGAACCAGAGAATAATGCAAATCATTCAAACGTATTCTTGTTCTGCCCATCACCAAAAACTAATTCATTCATTAAAATCACTACCGGGAATATTACACTGGAACCATAATGTATTATTCTATGTGTATCACCCCCCCCCCCCCCCCACCCCCTCCATTTAACACACGGATTCTACAAACCGATTTGTTGTTGATATAATAAATGGATTAAACACAAAGTATCATAATTAACAATTTATATATATACATAAAATGTAGTAATAATTATGAACTAATTATGATCTAATATATACAAATGTAAGTTTGTGATAACTCCTGCATACGGTGCTACAGTCTAAAGGTCTGGGCTCTGTGCAGGCACAGGTCTCAGGTCCGCAGACGCGGAGCAGACGCAGATGCGGAGCAGACGCGGAGCAGACGCGGACAGCCGCAGATGCAGAGCAGATGCAGAGCAGACCCAGACATGGAGCAGACGCGGAGCAGACGCAGAGCAGACCCAGACATGGAGCAGACGCGGAGCAGACGCAGAGCAGACCCAGACATGGAGCAGACGCGGAGCAGACGCAGAGCAGACCCAGACATGGAGCAGACGCGGAGCAGACGCAGAGCAGACCCAGACATGGAGCAGACGCGGAGCAGACGCAGAGCAGACCCAGACATGGAGCAGACGTGGAGCAGACGCAGAGCAGACGCGGAGCAGATGCGGAGCAGACGCGGAGCAGACACGGAGCAGACGCAGAGCAGAAGTGGAGCAGACGCAGATGCAGAGCAGAACCAGATGTGGAGCAGACGCAGAGCAGACGCAGAGCAGACGGATCTTTAGTCAGCTATGTGGAAGGTTCTGTTAGCTGTTAGCCAAACAAGTGTTGAAATGTTTTTTGAGAAAGTGTGAGTCACGCAACCACCAGAGGTCCTTGAGCATGCAGCCGAACTGGACGCCAAAAATATGATGCAGTTTGCTGCAGCAGAAAATTAAGATTTGCCGTGGACAGACACAGAGGTGCTCACTCACTTCACACACTTGCATGATTCAGCTGGCTGAGATAATAATGAAAGGTTTGAATATATTAGTGCAGGTAGAGCACCAACTACGAGGATCCTACTGACCCAGAGCAGCGTCTGACAGGTAGAGGACATTCTACCTAGAAGACCACAGCAGTGTCTGACAGGCACAGGACTGACTACTAGGATCCTTTTGACCCAGTGCAGCGTCTTACAGGTACAATACCAACTACAGTGATCCAATTGACCCAGAATAGCGTCTGACTGGCAGAGAGCCAACTACCAGGATCCTACTGACCCAGAGCAATGTCTGAAAGGCAGAGGACTTTTTGTAAGATATCATATGAATCGTATGAGGATACATTGAATGACAAGTAGCTCATGGTGGCTAATGTTAGCTCATGTTAGCAAACTTTAGATAGATATTGCAGTGTAACGGACCTTTGAAGTTATTGTTCTTTATATGTGTCTGGACATTTTTATTGCAACGCAAACTAAAGAAATGTCTGTTTCTTGAGTTAAATTCTGTTTCAGGAATAGTTTGACATATTTGAAGTCGCTTGTTTGCTTTGTTGAAGAGCCGATAACACTATTGTTTTGGTCCATGGAATATGAAGCTACAGCTAGCAAGCAGTCGGGTGACTTGGTAGCCTGGCTCTGTCCAAAGGTAACATCTGTCGACGAGCATCTCTAAAACTCACTCGCTAACACATTCTATCTCAAGTTTTACATTATTTTCATGTAGCTGACATTGTTTTTCCAAAGCGACTTACAAATTCTTACAAATATGCTGAGCTGCTTCAAGTGCTGCATTTAGAATCATTCATTTAACATAAACAGTTTGGCTTATAATCTTCCCATAAAACCATGAGATGTGCTGTTTTTTAACACAATTTGTTCGATGAATATTGTTACATTCTAACAGAACCAGGCTAGTTGTTTCCCCCCATTAAAAATGATTTATGCTATGCTAACCACCTGCTGGTGGTAGCTTGTTATTTACCCTGCACACATCATAGTATCTATCGATCTTCTCATCTAGCTCCTAGCAAAACGCAAATAAGGCCCAAAAAATACATGCATAAATGAATCGTATCATCATAAACATATCACAGAGATGTAAAAAGGCTCATCTCTCTCCTTGAAGTCTTCCGTGTACTGTAGATGATATCTGGTATGTGATTGACAGGTCAAACCTGAAGCTAAAGGAAACTATCACAGACAATGTCACAGCTACAAAGTTCAGCATTGTGAAGTTGTCAACTTTGAACTTTAATGGCTCGTCAGTTCTTGTAAAAAAAAATGTTTTTCTAAAAAGGAGTAATGTCGTATGAACTTATGTACTGTCTCTCAGGTTCTCCGAGTCAAGAGCTGTTGGGCAGTGTGTACTTGTTCTGTTTTAACAGACATTACAGCAGCCAGTGTCTACACCTCTGAACCATGATGTCACATCATGTCAGCCAGATGTGTGAATCCATCTTTTCCATTTCCATGAAGGACGTGGAGAGTCGACTTTAAGACCAAACAAGACTGATGGACTTCCATTCGGCCCTCTGACAATTCCTTTTCCCAGCACACCATGACAGGGTGACTGACAGGTTATGAGACTGTGACAGTGGATTGGAGCTTATAGGAGCTACATTGTGGGGTTGTGTGTGGATCTGATATGCTCAAATATGGATTCAGGTTTTAGATTTTTACACCCTCAAAGTACATTTTATCTGTTGGGCAAATAGTGCAATTCTAAATGAAATGCTACCTTGTGAATTACATTTTTGCCATAATATGCAAAGATGACTTGATATAAATCCTGCTTGCAACTAGAATTTGACTGCATAATAGTTTCATACTATAAGTTACTGAGCACTAATTCCATGGCATCTAAAATCAATACAAGGTTTCTGGCCAATAGTCATCTCGTTTTATAAATGAAAGGAAAATATATATCGTACCTTTCCAACAAGTTTCCCCTTCCGGTTCATGCAGAGGTAGCGCCCACTTTCTGCACCTCTGATTCTCACTCGACTGCCAAAGGTGTCCGTCTCAACAAAGAGACGAGCTGCCAGAAAACAGAGGAGGAAGTCAAGGAGGGGAAAACAGCGTGAAGCAAAGAACACAAGAACACAGTGACATCACCAACCGCTGACTCATCTCTTTGTCTTCGTTTTGAATTATGTTTTTGTGTTTTCAAGGCTTCGCTGTAACATCCCATACAAAACATACAGCCCCTTGATATGAACAAATATCCTTCTGACTCGGCATTACCTGAGATATAGACAATGCAGTCGGTGTTACATGCATGTCAGCTGGTTATTATATCGCTCGAAGAATTTGCTTTTACTTTGGAATCATAATTTAGTGAATGAATTGTCTGTTTTCAGTGGATGATGTCTCTGTTGAGCTGAAACTGACCAGAAGCTGTTGAGTCAATAAGAGCTCAGGTTGCCTCTTACAAATGATTGAACAAATGTTATCACGGAACAGTAAAGAGCAGAATATACATTCTCAATTGAATTTGTCCTGTAGTTAATTATGGCTATTGGGCGTTGCAGCAGCCTTGTGTATTGGGGCTGTAGAGACAAAGGACTTGTCCTAATCAGCCGCTTATTCGCCAGACGAGGACTTCATGGATACAGCAGGGAGGCTGGATTAACATAGAAGCCTGAACACAGCTCACAGAGGGAGGGGCCAGCAGGCCGGAGAAACTGCTGCTTGTGCCTGAGGACATGGTTCCCAGCAGGGGCTCTGAGGCTCTCCTGTCAGGGGCCATATACTGTCTTCCATCCTCCAAAGAATCTCTTAAATATTTTGCCATTTACAGCAGGACAATCTCTGTTCCCCCAGATATAGTGTTTGTGTGAAAAGCACATCAACATAAACAGCAAAGAATGAGAACAGGTTTGACATGCTGCCAGTGAGATGTGTCCATAGTGCTGACTGCCAGGTTAGAAAACGAAATGTTTGAACCTCTACCGTTACCCACACGTCACAGAGCTAACGCATTCTCTGAAAAATGATGAGCAGCTATATCGGTCAGTCGGCCAACTATCAGGATGAAATAACAGTACGTCCACTGTCATTTATATTGGTGCTTGTTGGTTTTACTGGACAATATGTTGTATTTTCATGAACATAATGAGTTATGTGATTGTGAGATTGTGTTGTGTCGTTTCCAGCTCACTGGGTTTTGATCAGTTGCAACTTGAGAAACAGGTTAAACTATAACATCTGTTGTTTTGAGGTGTTTTGAGCCCTCTGGGTTTTTCAAAGATCATTTTTCACAAAGTAGGACACTTGGCAGTGTGACTGCAGTTGACTGAGGCACAATCTGGGGTCATAGTCCCAAATAGAAATACAATAAGGAAACCCCTCTCTGGATGTACAACTCCATAGAAGAAGATGCGTGCTCCAAGGTTAACAGCGGGTCTCGGGTCAGCACTTACCGAACATATTTCCATCCTCAGCTGTGGCGGTGACCCTTCTGCCCTGAATCTGGACGTGTTTCCCGCTGGTGCGGCTGTAGAGCTGGTAAACCCTGACCTGCCTGCGGCTGAGCTGGTCCGTCACTGCGCCCTGCGTCCTCACATACTGGTTAAAATTAGGAGACGGGTGATTCTCCCCCTTTTTTATGTAAAGGGAAAAATGAAATACATAATGTTTGTCTTTCTAATCTGATAATCTGGGATAATGAAAAGTAGAGCCGATTTTATAACCACCTAACTAGGCTGGATAAATCCAATGTTCTCCACAATTAGATTTGAGTGATATCCATAATATTCAGAATTTAGTTATTACTTTTGTTGTTAACTTTTTTCTACTTCGTCGAGCATTTCTAACATTGGAAAGTCTGAAGTGCTCTTACCTGAGCATGGCACCACAGCACGAACAAATGAAATGATCTGCAGAATAATAAAGAGTTGTTATTGTGAAGAAGTCATTATGTGGCAGTCACACAAACACAGCTCGATATTCCGTCGTCTTACATGTAAATACAGCGCTGGTTTATTCCATACATTCTCCTTTTTATTTCATCCGATGAAGAAACGGGTTCTCGAGGCACATAAATCCCAGCAGGATGCGGTGAATAAATCCAACGGAGCCACAGTGTTGCACACGCACTCCTGACCTGTCCATCCACACCAACAGAGGAACAACCACCTCGGACTTATTTCACCTCACATCTAACAAAAAGCTGCTCCGGCGGTGTGAGTGGTGAAGAGCTTTCCAGAAGATCCGCGCAACGCACTCCGAGCAGATCCATCCATCACACGGAGCGTCGGTGACAGAGCGGTGCTCGGCTCGGCGCAGGGCTGCTTAGGCTTCTTCTAGCTTTTGAAAAGCCCTCTGTCTGTCTCAGCGGGATCAGGCTGCTCACTGGTTAAATGTGGAAGGCAAAGTCCCTCCCTGAACTCTTTCTGGTGTGGGTGGACCCTGTGAGGATCTACTGTAACGGGGAGACGCAGATGTGCAGAACAGGGTATCTGAACATCTGTAGTCAACAAAAGTAAAAGGAAAGAAAGAATTCCAAATATCCAAATCATAAAGTTACAAAAAAACCAAACCGAGACTGAAAGAGTTTGATCTCAACTTTCCTTTGTCTGCCCTGCTTTCATGTAGAGCGTTACCAGAGCATTGTATTTAAAAGTGAGTAGCCTAATGGCACCTTATGGGTGTGGCAATTACGTGTTAAAGAGCCCCCCCCCCCCCCCCCCCACACACACACACACACACACACACCACCACACTTTCCTTTTATCTTATGTTAACTGGTCACACTTTCAGCTCATGTTAAAGGAGGCAACAACAAATCATGTCGACAAAAAGGCCTGTTTCATCTCTACATAATACACAAGCAGCATCAGAGATGAGCAGCATCCTGTCCTTCCTTCTATTCACAGAGAAGAGAGGAGAGGAGGAGAGGAACAAAAGACAAGCAAAGAGAAAAGAGAAGCAATAGAAGTAGAGAGGAGTAACACAACTCTGTCTACGTTGTGGGAGCTTGTGAGTCCAGATGAGACTTGGTTTGTGTCCATGAACAGCAGTGTAACCTGAAGCTTCACGTGGTCCTTATCGTCCCCTTCTCGCCTTCTCTTGACCCGCCGCTGCTGTCCGGGCAATAAAGTGGTGAATCGGCAGCATCTCTGACATGTTGATTTGCTGTAGACTGGCTCACAGGAGGCAGCAGCTATGAGTCCACTTGTTGATGTCACTTACTGTAAGATACAGTCATCTCATCATCAAGAGGTTCTCCTCTTGTTCTGCACTGAGGGATCCAGGTACGGCTCGAGAGCATGACGGTGCATAAACCACATGTCACTATATGATGCAGCAGACAGGCTTCACATCTGCTGGATAACATGAGATACCTGCTGACCAAAGAGAAGGTGACGGGCACGGTCATATCTGATTCAGTGTCATCTGTCTGTATATAGTTAATGTCACAACTTAATGCTCTTCTAATGTGTCTTTATGTTCAGTTAAGAAATAATGAAAACGGAGAAATTAAAAGAAAATATAGCATTGATGAAATTCAAAGATATCATTTCCAAATTGTCAAATTTGGCTATTTTGTCAACCTGTCAAGAGCACATTATTGGTATATTTTTGTGCCAACAGGAAATGAGGAAAGCTGTGCAATAATGTATGACATACAGAGTTGCAGCTTCAGAAGACCACCAACAACAGCAGACATTTAACATGTCGAAGACAACAAAGACACGGTCTGAATGAAGTGTCACAGTTACTCATCATCACAGTCAACCAGGATCACAATGGGTCCTGGAACAGGCTCACCCAAAAGGAGTGCACTTATGACTGATGTTATTAATTACACCTGTACTTTTCCGGCTCTGAAATGTAATATTAGAACATCATAATTAGCTTCACGTCCTCAGTTTATGAAAGTGTTTTAGTCTGCTCGTTGGTTCTTTTAACCTAAAGCTTCTTAGTACTTGGGACTGCAGTTTTTGAGAGTGAATTATGGTAATTATGAAATGACTAAAATTACAATACAATAACATATATCAACTGGAAACAAACTTCCATGGCTTCTGCCATTTCTAAAAACGTCATGTCACAACTCAGACTTGGAGCTTTCTGAAAATGCTAAAGCCCAAGAATACCACAGAAAGGGGGCATTAATATGCAAAAACGGCCCCATTGAAGGCATCATGGTCGTTGTGTTTAGCAGCAGCAGTGCCAGACTTCATGCTATCACCTAGATCCTTTGTTGCGACCAGCCTTTTCATTGGGCTGCAGGCCAACATGTTGGAAAGCTGTAAAGGTGGATAGTCTTCCCTCTGGATGACATGTTACCATCAATTTGTTCTGGATTTCAACAAGTGGGACACTTGGCTGTGCTTTTTCAGCTAATAACCAGCGATGTGACATGTAATTAGCATGGTGACAACATTCTAACAGAATTAAGCAGGATTCATAGTCTTGCTTGGACAGGCCTATAGCCGAGCTCTTGATTCCTATCTGAAGTGTTGTATTTGATCAGGCCATTTCCTGCTTTGTATTCAGACTTGGCTGACGTTACTTTTGATGGTGACGTTAGGCCTACAGCGTTACCCACTGAGAAAAAGCTTGTAACAGCACTTTTGCGTGACCAAAAATGAAAACCTCTTTGCGATTCCCTATGCATTTTGGTAATATTGCTCGGAGGGTGCGTAGCCTACTGTACATCTACTTTCTTGACCCTACCGTCTTTGCCTCGTCTACGGCATCTGTAGGGCCCTATGATTTCTGTGAGGCGGAACACACAGACGGAAACCAAGAATTTAATGCTAAAAATCACTTTCTTTGATAACAAATATTGCATTCAATTCCTTGAAATTCATCAAATTCTGAATATTTTCTTGTAAATTGTTGAAATTGAATTCATCCGCCACATGATTAGACACTGGTGACAAAAAATTCCGACAACACACATCATCTGTATTTCTGCAGACAGAAATGACGGTCGCAATATCCCCTTCACAGTTCTGTATTATATCAAGGTATAAATGTTTGTTCCTGTCACCTTGTGCGTCAGAGGGATGGGGCGGGACTTACAGGAACACTTTCTCTGCACAAGAGAGCTCGACACGACCACTGCAGAGGACATCTTCAGCTCAGCTTCAAACTGCTCCGTCTTTACAAGTTGAAAATGTTCCTCGATTTGGGTCGCGGGGGTGATGGTGGCCAGACCAGTTGGGAACTACTGGTCTAGAGGACCCGGGGATCAACATTTCTGTTTCAACATTTCTATAATATTCCAACACCAGTATGACATGTACATAATCTGATATGCATATTATGATAGATAGATTTGACCCAATTAACTGATGAAGCTGCTGACATTAGCTGATACACAGTGAACATAGCTGTATGTTGAGCAAAGAAAATGTGAGTGCTGTCATCGCTCCTAACGAGACGAGCTGCGGCACAGTGTCGTAGTCTGCTAGATGTAGAAACATAGCAAGATGACATCTTCAGGAGCTAAGAAGTATATGTTGTGATTTGAGGGTGGTTGGCTGTTTAGGCAATGCAATATAAAAAGCAGAAAAAGACGAGATAGGGCCTCGAGAAATGGTGCATATCTAGCCCCCCTACTGCCAACTTCAAGTATATAAACACACTGTGATCAGACACCTGTTAATACATACTGTTCCTCTACTGTGAGCAAACAAATCAAATGCTAACAAGACATCCCTGTTGGTAATCGTTGTCCAGCATTAGAATATGGCTATATTTGATCTAAACCCGACATGTAGCACCGAGACAAGTGCAGGTGGAGAAGCCACCAACAGCGCAGGCCAAACATGCCTTTGCTTACTGTGGGTTTTCTCTGAATGCTCCCGTTTTTTGACCACATTCCAAAGAGTCTTTAAAAGTATTTTAAATTCTAAATAGCCCATTTATTGTTTTGCTTCCATCCATTTTCAGATATATATGTAATCCCTCCAGTGTATTCTCAGTCTTCCTCCTTCATGTGATCTCATCATCAAGGCACTCAGGGAGCTTCCTGGTCAGATGCTTCTGCACTGCCGGATATGACGCCAGCTCATACCAGCCACTTGTATCCATGATCGTGATGTCTGCAAAAGGTGTGTGGAAAAATATCAATGCACTTGAGTATTGCGATATTATGTTTTGTGATGCTGTATTGATTCTCAAAAACACTGCACTGATTTTTAATTGAAAGTTAACATGCAAAGGTTGGTGGCAGACAGACTCAGATGCACTAATGATGTTGGACGTTACAGCGACGGTGATGAATGGAAATGCAGATCTTACTATTGTTATGCAAAAAGGTCTTTACTCAGATTTATAAGGCGTGAGGCAAATACACCTACGATTCCTATAATTCCTTAGTTTACATTTACTGTAAGAAGTAACATTTGTACAAACATGCACAATTGACTTCTCTTCATACCGACGATCATCTTGGGGGCCATCCCAAGTTGTGATGGAAACAAATAGTTCAGTAATTCCAAACTAATCATCACAATAAATAACTGTTTATGAAATTGAATTAATTAAATACATGCTAGTTGTGTCAATAAATGCAGGAAAAAGCACGCTACTGACTTTTGAGCAATTGCCAAATTTCAAAGACTTCAAACCAGTGAAATGCATAGAGCGAGGGCCTTCCTCGGGCTGCTTCAGCTCCAGTGACAAGTGAAAGGAGAACTGGTGGTCTCCAAACAGCTCTGACCACATCGTAAAATCTCCGCCATAAAGAGCAACTGGCCACTCTTTCTGACCCTGCAAAAATAGAGGCAAGGGTTCAGAAAGTGGGTGGTCCCCTTTATGAATGATCAAAAGAACAGAAAAGCAGAAAAAAAGATCGAAGGCTTCCCTTGGACGAGCAGCCTGCTCTTCATCAGCAGCGGCGCGGCTCTTCTTGGCCTTCATGCCACCCGAACCCGAAATCAGGTCAGTCTTCAGAGCTCTGTTGACTGATTCAGCAGCCTGGGAATGTTACGCTCAGTGTGAACACAACGGTCATCTTTGAATGTACTCGGGTACTTCTTTTATGTAGATGAACACTCAACTTACACACTGAGAGGTGAACATGGACAACTCTGTCTACAAAGGCTGCTGACCCTTAGGTATCGGCCGGCCATTTGCAAGCTGACCATTTGAGCTTGCCAAATTTGACACAGCTGACGCAGGCAATAAATTTGAACTGGTTTCCCCACCCCCTTTATCCATAATGAGTGCTGCCCTGAAAGGCCTTTGAACAGACACACGAACACACTCATGCACACATACCAGCAATGATGTGATCATCATGGGATAGAGTTGAATTATATGATGAAAGACACGAGAAATCTCCAAAATCATAAATCTGCAGAAGAGTGAAAATGCGTAGTGATGTCTAAAAGTTCACATTGCCGGTCAGAACGATGTGTAGAACTGACGAGCATATGTAAGAGCTGTTGGGTGACAGACAGTCTCTGAGCGCTGCGACGTCCAACAGGTGAAACCCAAGTTGCTGATCCGTGATTAACGCTCGCCAGTTGCAGACAGGCTCTGATGGCTTCATCTACAGGCCGAGAAGCCGAGAACACGTCAGACTTCAAAACTAATAAAGCGACTCACATAACTGCCCTTCTCAGAGCCGCAAGCAGCGAGAGGGAGAGGGAGAGGGAGGGGTGGTAATGAAAATAGCCGGACGTACAGATAGGCCGACGCTACAGGGCCAGAGTCAGACAGGGCCTAGCATCTGTGTTATTGTTCAGGAGCAAAATGTCACTGAGCAATGAACATACTCAAGGCACATATCTACCAGGGTTAGATGCAAGGTCACGCAAAGCCAGATCACTCTGAAGACAGATGCTATTGTAAATGGTGGAGACACACATGCTACTGCTTTGAAGGCGTAACCGAAGCTTTTGAAAAATTCACTGTTGGCTTTTAATCAATTGTACTGGTATGTGCACATGTGCCCTCTCTCAGTTTGCAGAATAAAGGAGCTGTAATTATCACCGAGAGCATTAATATATCAGTAAACAACGCTCCTCTATGCAAAGACGTAGAGGAGCAACGTCTACCTGAGCAGAGGATGAAGTCTCTCTCCCTGTGTGTCTTGATATTACAGCTTCTCCTGTCTTTGTTCACATAGGCCGCATGCCTTTAGTGCCGTTAGCGTGCCCCCCTGGTTAGCTTACGGCTGCCGCTCTGCATTCTCATATGACGGTAACAGCTGATAACGTCGTCCTGATCGTCAGCTTTGTCGGGGAAGCGTAGCACCCGCCCTCCAGTTCCCCCTCAGGTAAAGAGCTCTGTGTAGTTAGCACCGTTAGCACCGTTAGCACTTCTTAGCACCGTTAGCTGTGAGGCGCTGCCTGCATTGCCATGTTGAGAGCCGTTGAGTAGCAATTGAAATGCTCCCAATGTCGGATCTTGCACCTTTATAGGTCAATTGTGGTTTCGTCAACCTGGTGAACATTGGTGAGATTTCATCATTAACATACTCCAAGTCCCTAAATGGTCACATACGACTACCTGTTCCACTCTGTGTGGGGTTTATTCACAAAAATGGTGCCAAAGACTAAAAAGAAGAATGTATCTGATCCAATGGATCAGATACATGTGTCATGATACATGTTGAGGAGCTGACTCTGCACTGTCTTGAAGGAGCTTTCATTTGGTTAAACAGCATTTCTACAATAAAATCAAAGTTCATTTTGAACAAATTACATGATGTTATAACTTGGGAATGCAATATTGTAAAAGTGTATCTTTGAATGGCTTTCTGTGTAATTAAATTGTTAATATGTTCTCATGTTATAGAGCACCAATGTAATATGAATAATATAAAGCAATAAGATATCAGAGTAACCGTATACATGTCAAATATCTCAACATGTTTTTACTCTGTTGAACAAAAAGCACTCCTGGAATCTGTGGCCAGCAAAAAAGCATGCAAACGATTTGACCTCTGAACACCAGCATTGGGAAACTGGCCATTTATTAGAAATTAGTTATGGATGGAAAAACATGTGACCTCCTGCTCCCAAAGGACACATCAGGCCATTATACTTGACTGGTTTGGGATTTCAAGGACTCATTGATGGCCATTTTCAAGATATATTCTGTCATCAGTTGACGGCAGGACTACAGGCATGTGTTGCTGATGTCACTGGGCCCTGCAGTCAAAAACGGCAAAGGAATTCTTCAGAGAAATCTTTTCAAATCAGAAAAAGTTACAATAAAACTCCAGCTTTAGTTTAGGAATAAAGACCACGGTAATGACAATCCCATAGAGTTAGACATAGAAGGGCACCAAACAGACATTTTAACAGTTGTGAAAGATCAGAAATGTGCAGATCATTTATCAACCTCGTGTGCTTTACCTCACCCTCCGGCTGACATTCATTAGTTGGTTGAAGTTACCAACAGCAGATTTACAATCTCTTTTTGACTATCACGGTGGTGAAAACTTTTTCTCACTGAATATTATGCTCGTCATTGTGGAAATCTCACTAATAGTAAAATTGCAAAAATAATACAGAAATAATCTGATCAAAATGTGTAACATTCAATTTATGTCCCGGTCATTGCATATCGCCCCTAAGCTAAGCTCCGCCCCCCACCGCTGTCTGAGCTACGTTACCATAGAGCCACAATGTCACTAACTGCACTTCATGAGTAAATATTATCTAACTTCTGGAAAACTAAAAATTGATTTCAGAGAGAAGAAAGCAGAAGGATATGCCCAGGATGAAAACGGCTTAAAAAGATGAAGTGTAAAAGTGAACCACCTGCTAGCGTAGCATAGAAGTGCTAACGCTAGCATATGATGTGCTAACCTACTCTGCTGATGTTAGTGCCACAAGTTTTTAGGTAGAAACGTAACGTTTTGGAAATGTATATCTTTCCGTGTAACGAGTATCACTGTCACACGTTTAACCAGGATGAGCTCCAGATCCACTGAAGCAGCCTGAACATGAAGAACATCTGAAACCACTGATGAGTCTGGAGCAGAGCGGGCTGATGCTATGCTGTGATTGGACGGTGGGATTTAGTGAAGGGTCAACACAACAAACATATACATTATGTAATCTGCATTGAGCGTGGATGATACTGACTGCACCATATCGCATTATAAATCATCAGTGGCTAATGTCAGCCTCATGCTTCTGTTGTTTAACCGTAAAAGAGCCTTCAACAGGTTGTAAACAATGATGATGTTCGTAACTCTGCTCACGCAGTTTGGCAACAGAAGTAGAGCGGAGTGCAACAGCTTGTCAAGCTGAGATTAGCCAGCAACAAATGCAACAAATGCAACATAGACAAGTTGTTAGCCGTTAGTGAGTGGACAGAATACGTTTCCCAGTATTCACACATGTATTTGGTTGATTTACTACAAGAGACCACGGACACATTTGGGTTAAAGTCAACAGTTAACATGGCCACTGGTTCACCTGAAACACCTGTTGCTCTGAACGGTCATGATCCTGTCAGCATTCTGTAGAACTGGAGTCGAGTCTGACAACCAAACATGCAACATTGAGACACTTTATACAGTATAATGCTTACGATTGCCTTCATGGAGATCTCTCTCTGCACGTGTGTAACTCAGTGTTACATCCACAAAAGCACGTATTTGTATTTTATTCATGTGGAATTCAATTTTCGCCATGTTTGGTTGCTTTGTGCTGTTACAGAGCTGCAATACAACAATAATCATTGTCATCATCTTTTAATGTGTAGATTATTCTGTCGTGTCATTGCTTGGGTCAAATATGACGCATGTTTCTTCGTCCGACCACAGATACTTTATTTACTTTCACTTAACAGCACATTCTCACAATTTAGAGGCTTGAAATAGCAAAAGAATCAAAACAGTTGGTCTTCTGTATCCCCCCCCCCCCCCAGCATGGCTGCCCCGGCTGGCGTGGCGAGAGCTGGGCCCACGGCGGTGAGCGCCGGGCCCCCGGTGGCGAGCGCTGGGCCTCAGTCCCAGCTGGTGTGCTGTGGGGCTGCAGCAGCTGTCTGCTCCCTCCGCCCCTTCCTGCTCTGATCTCTGCTCTGCAGTTCACACCTGATCAACAATGACTGCACTTCACACAGGAATTTTCCATTTTCTATTTTCTGTCGCCCTCCACAGCTCACCCCCACCACACAGCGGCCCCAGACCAACGGCAAGACAAGCGATGCCCTACAACTTGGTGGCGACAGGGACATCCACAGCAGCCAGTGACACAGCAGCAGGCCTGGTATCAAGGACTCGGTTGCTGTGGTGGGAGAGTTCCAGGTCCTCCATCCGCTTCTACAGCCACCGATGTTTTGATTGGTTTGATTTGACATGAAATCTACTGGAAACAACCAGGATTCACGTTAACCAACCAATCAACCAGGATTCAATTGCACGTTAACTTACCTGTTAGCATGGGCTTTACTTTGCTGAAACAAAGACTAGAAATAACACCTGTTAAAATGTAAAGATGTTAGAATAACATTAACCTTTCTAACTTTTAGGTAAAGAGAATACTGGTGTGTCCAAATGTTCCCTATTTAGTGTTCTATGACACCAGAACACAACAGCATTGATCATTTCTTTGAATGCCTAAGATGACCTATGTTTATGTTTTCCTGACAAGCAACCTGTTGTGGTTGCACAAGAAAAGATGCTCTTATTCTGAAATAAAGGTGGGTGCAGTGTGATGTTGGATGGTGGATGTCTGGGCTCCTGAAGCATCTCACACAAGCCCGTTTCAAACATGCACTGCAACCCTGAACTTATCAAGACATTATCTTATCAAGGAGCTGGATGTGAGAACGCAAATGATTCAGACGGGACATTAAACAGACGTTACCCTGTCAGCCGACGAGTGTCATGTCCAATTGAGCCCATGTGTGAATAGTGCCACTCGCTGTCTGGAGAATTCAAAGCGAGCGAGTGGGCATGTTGATGACGTTTCTATCATGTGACTGGCAAGACAACAAACTACCGAGAGTGAAGAGAGGTCGTTTACGCAGACACCAAAATTGTCTAACTGGAGAGAGACGAGATTTGGTAAGTGTGCCGACGCCGAAATCATCTGACAAAGATGATAGATTACAGGCTCCACCACTGGTTTGAAATGGTTTATACTTTGCATAATCTTCTCATATTTTCTGTTGCTAACATCAGCAAATGATCATATCTAGCATACGGAACATTTCTTAGACTGTGTTTGGAAACATTAGTTGTCAGATCTTGCAAGAGTGTGTTGCAGAGAAAAAGAAAGGTTCATTTTGTCTGGATTTCTCGATTTAAAAAATGTAATTTCAGGAGCAGAATGTTGGTGGTTTGTGAAAAATGGGTCCAATATTTAATTTGGTGACTATGGAGCAAAAGAATCTTTGTTCACTTTCACTTCTCCCATTAGAGTGAATAGACTCAGGACCTGCCCCTGGTCTCCTAAAGTGGCAGGGCAGGCGTGAAACCCATGTGACACAGAAACAGGAAACTGTCTGTTTGTTTATGACACAATTACGAATCGACTACAAGGCCGATCAGTAGAATACGTACAACACACAATGCAGCGGCTGTTGCATTGTGTGTTGTACGTATTGTTTACAATATGATGAGGAGTTATCTTACAAGGTGATACAGTTGTTGCTCGGTGGCTGAGTCATGTTGTAGATGCACACAAGGCTGCCCTCTTACCTGGCTGTGACCTCAGCAATGGCTGCCATCAGCCCCTGTCAATCTCTCCCTGCTCCTCGTCTCTACCGGCCCCGTGGTCCTCTAAAAGGCCCCTTCACAGCCAATGGGGGCCTGGGCTCAGTGGCCCAGCTAACTCTGGTTCTGGGCACAAATGCATAGAGCCTCTCAGAAAGCCATCAGTCACATGTTCCACAGACATAATGACATAAACAAACAGGGCCTGGTGTTACTTCAACAAAGAGGAGGGGAAACTGCCATTACACGGTGGTAGCGGTGATGTGGGGATCAAGACAAGCAAATGTCTATTGTCATTGTGCTCCCTGTTTGTCTGTGGTCTTCAGAATAAAAGCAGAATTCTGAGCTACATGAGACGCTTACGTTTAGATAACTTTCGGTGAAAACCATTGAAAATCTTCTCTATAAAATATATTTTACTGCAACCTATAGAACGACTATTACAGAGTAAAGGGAACACGTTTCTTACCTGTGCAGGAGGGGGGGTGGGGTCAGGTGGTCATGGAGGGAGCAACGTAACAGGATACTTTCAACGACAGCACTTAAACACTTAAAAAAACACAAGTGCGTCTCCTGTTTCTGCTCACCTGCAAAGCCCCGGCATCAGACCCGAGCAAGTCGCTACAGAGCCCATCGCTGCGGAGCGCCGGCCTCCATATCAGCCCTGGTTGTCTCCATTAGGCCTGAACAGGGTGGCATTAATGCTCTTAGAAGGTTGGATCTCACTTCTGCAGTTTGTGGTGGTCGAGTGGCCTCTATCTCTGGGTGCTCTGATAACAGCGTTTGATCTTCTTTGGTTGAGTAGGAAGCAAACACTGGTGGAGGTCAAAGGCGTTTCATTAATGCCATTAGCCCCTTCTGGTGGGTCACAAGTGCATGAACTAATGCGCTGATGATTCAAACAGGCTTTAGCACACTATTATGCAGCGAATAATTGCTATTTAATTATACTCTAATTGGGCACAGCTGTTTTTCATGATAAACATGTCACCTGGTGGGGGGGGTGATTAAGTACCATGTATCTGCCAGGAGAAAAGAGGTGGTTAAGGTGACATGCTTTGTCAGAAGAGAACAAAGGGTTTCATTTTAGATTTGAAGTGCTGACACAACTAGTAAATAAATTGCATCAACAGTTTTGATGATGAAGTGGTAATGCGTCAGCATGCCGTTAACGCATCAAAATTGAGTCATAAACCAAACTAAAACGTTGACCTGATGATCCTCTACATCCTCTGGGAAGCAAGAATGTCTGTACAGGACTTCATAGTAATCCATCCAATAGATGTAGAGATATTATGGTCTGGACCAAAGTGGTGCTGGTGGTATAGTCATTTACAGACATTTTTATTTCCTTTTGTATTAATGACAAATTTTTGTCCATCGCTGATATTTTTTAAGAAAAACTGAAAGACAGTTGACAGATGAATTGATACTGAAAATAAACATTCATTTCGAAACATTTCTGTTTTTAGTGGGACCCCCTGAAAGCCTCCAATAGCCGGTTCACACTACACACCTTTGAAAGTGATCAGATTGCTGTAGGCTACTGTTCCCACTCCACAACTGACTGTCTTGTTATCGGGAGTGTTGAAGTCGTGGTTTTCACACAACATGACGGAACAGAGACCCTAAATTAAATATCATTTAAACAGGATGTAGCGGGCTGTAAACATGTTTATTTCTGCTGTAAAGTTCTAACATAGAGGACTATGGGGATTGACTTGCTTTCGGAGCCAGCCTCAAGTGGCCATGTGATGAACTGCAGTTTTGGCACATGGTTTGGCACATGATTTTAAAGAAGTCGTCGGCACACGTGTTCACATTGTACCCTGTTTCCTCACGTTCCCCTACTCAGATCAGTCACTGTGGTATGTTTGTTCATGCAACCATCCAACATCCTACGAGCAACAACAACAACTGCAAATGCAACACATCGCGCACACAGGTAGGCTATAGGCCAGGGGTTCTTAACCTTTTTGACCTCGGGGCCCAACTTTTCAAGTACAAAGTGTCCCGGGGCCCACTCTGACTATATGCATCAAAAGTGTCAGACAACCTGTAGGTCATACAGAAACAGAGCAGTGGGCCTTTGGAGTCAGTAAAAATTTAAGATTTTTGTCCGCATAAAATAAAAAAGTATCTTTCAGTATAAATAACTGCCAGTGGCTGTATCTGTACAGGTAAAGGACAGTATAGGGCTGTAACTACACTATCAGTGAACAACTGCCTCAAATTTGAAGAAGATTGGACAAAGTATGACCATTCTACAGAGTTTCTTCATGAAGAGATCCAGGCGGAGCTCTAAAAGGACATTTGGAGACCCAAATGGACACATGGTAACCACATGATATTCTGACACACTAAAGGTGTTTCTCCCTTTATATTTTGATATTATATTATTTTCCTTTTATTATTAGCCTTTGCAAATTCCAAAAACGATGTATATATGGTCGAAGACTTGGTGTGTGAGTAGCGGACTTGCTGTGCTTAATGGCTGCGACCGAGCACACGATCGAGTATGAGAATAGCTCAGTTACGCAAACGTTGTTTGACGGATTATGGAAGAGGAGGATAAGGTTTGTACTATAAGTACTAGCGTTTTCTGAAGGAAGTAGCTCCATGGTAACATCCGCTAGCACGTTGTCGGGTCTGTAATGTGTCTTTTTCCGTCGAAATGCTGCAAGATACGATTTGCAGCGGTTATGGCGACTTTGGACAGTGTGTGTGGGCTCCTTTTGTGGAGAAACCATAAGAAATGAAAGAAAATCTATGATTTCTTTGCAAAGATGAGGATTTTGGGCATGCTGGGATACCAAACACGGACATGTTTTGTGACGTGTTTGCGCAAACAAGCCGTAGGAACGGAAGGGGAGGGGATCGAGGATGCCAGTGTTGAACAGGCAAAACCCTTGTTAAATAAATGAGATGATAGAATGTGATGATCACAAAGACATTTATTATCATGTGTATGTAAACCTGCATACACAACAAGAAGCCCAACAGACTTTCCCACGAGCGTTGGATGTTTCGTCGCTACGTGTCGCTTTATTTCTGAAGGCTTCAGTGCTTCGTTTGATAGCATTAGCTCACATTCCACACACTGAGCACTCGGCTCTGCCTCGTTGCCTCCGTTCACAAAGCCGTACTTAAGAAAGTCAGGGTTGTACTTGCGCACACATTTAGAGTTTTGGGGGGTATGGCACCACTGTCATCTTCATTTTTTCTTTTTAATAACTTATCCATAACTTTCGCTACAGGCTAGCGGCTAGCTGAGTGTCTTCTTCTGCTTATTGCAGCTTGTTAAACAACTGACTGACGCATTACCGCCACCAGGTGGTGGGAAGCTGTATCGTAACTGAGCGTCTCATGGATAACAGTAAGATCTCTGGTGTCTTCAATTGATAACCTATGCGGTCCCGCGGCCCTCGCGGCCCACAGGTGCAAAACTGAAAGTTTTTCGCGGCCCTCTAGGTGGCGCTCGCGGCCCAATCATGGGCCGCGGCCCTATGGTTAAGAATCACTGCTATGGAGTGGTCTCGTGTGACGTCACAGTTTAGCTGTCGGCCATGTTGGAGTACACACAAAGCCACTGGCATGCACGGCTGAGTCGCATAACCTATCGGTGGTAAACTTTTGTGCTGTCTTTGGTTGTGGCAGCAGAGCTGATAGAGACAAGAAATCATTCTTTCGTTTGCCAGCGGTCATTACACATCAAGGAAATGACACGAAGGAGCTATCCAAGCGAAGTCGCGAGAAATGGCTGTCACGCATCTCTCGAGATATAACGGAATGGAATTTGGCGTACACTCGAGTATGTGCGGATCACTTTATAAGTGGTCAGTGATTTTATTTGCAAATTCGTTTGTGAACAGTATTTAATAAAGGAAATATAAATTAAACTTTGACATGAGAAGGTTACCGAAGCTTCATCGGCCCGTGACAGCAGTCGGTACCAGAGACGTGTCGAGCGCGTACAACAGGCGAAACACAGAGATGCAGCCTCAGCATTGCTTGATATGAGTTTAACGTCGGATCATATATATATATATATATATATATATATGTGTGTGTGTGGGGGGGGTGACGTTAGGAGTTAGTTTAAAGTGAATTCCTGCACACAATGACATGCACGTACAATGTAAACAAACACACGTGTCTGTTTGCGCTGAGTAAACATAGAATATTGCTAAATATCGGACGAGATCTGTATATATTTACCCTTCCAATGACGATATGAGAATTCTCGACGACCGTTGCTTTTAACGTCTCGGACCCATCCACTGACAAACTGATTATAAGCGTCGAGCCCTTTGTAGCACTCCAGCTCGTCTTTTGTGTAAGGACTGGGGGTGTTCACGAGATACGTGTAGATGTTGGCGTAGTTTACCGATGGAAGATAAGTAGGATCGGCACTGAAACGATCTGCACTCATCGTATAGGGATCCAAGTTACCAATAACCTTCAATTTGGCCAGGTAGCGAACCTTTGATGCACTATCCAGTGATTCAAAGTATGGTATTTTCGCCGCACTTCCTTGTTTACGCGCCGCCATGTAGGATCTGTATGTACTCCAACATGGCCGACCGACCTCGTAACTAAGGAGATCGTGACGTCGGTGAGACCACTCCATAGGCGATGCAAGCCCTCTGCCACATTTCCCTGAGCGCTCTTATTGGCTGTAGCCCGACAGTTCCAGATATTTAGCACGCTAGATATCTGGAATACCTCTGTGTGAGGCACTGGAGAGACACTAGACTCGCATCTTTGGACAGTCCACACATCACAGAGCCAGCGCGGAAATGGTTCTGATCTTTGTTGGGTAGTTTCAAGACTGTCAGGGAACAGAAGATCAGAGCTAAAGTTGTGTGAAGAAGCCATAAAGTAGCCCTGAATATCCCCAGACCCTTAAGAGCTGCTGGAGCAGTCAACTGTACTGAAACCACAGGGGTTCTTACAAATGTTTATTCATCCAAATGTCCTTATCAAAATGTTCCTAAAAAGGATGAGCTCCAGGCAAGGCTCTCCGGTTCAGACAGGAGGCCTCAGCAGACTGAGGGAGCAGTCAACAGCGGAGCAGAGATAGAGCCTGAGATCTGACAGCGGATACGGTTACATGTCACTCTGATAGCTCCCAGCATTCCTGAGAAAATGTCTGCCTATACCTCACTTCAGCACTCCAGCCCCCTCTCCCTCCTCCTCTCTCAGGTTGACAGGCTGAGCAGCAGACACAGGTCCACAGCAGGGTGTGTGTGTGTGTGTGTGTCTGTGTCTGTGTGTGTGTGTCTGTGTGTGTGTGTCTGTGTGTGTGTGTCTCTGTGTGTGTGTGTGTGTGTGTGTGTGTGTCTGTGTGTCTGTGTGTGTGTGTGTGTCTGTGTGTGTGTGTGTGTCTGTGTGTGTGAGTGTGTGTGTGAGTGTGTGTGTGTGTGTGTGTGTGTGTGTCTGTGTGTGTGTGTCTGTGTGTGTGTGTGTGTCTGTGTGTGTGTGTGTGTGTGTGTGTGTCTGTGTGTCTGTGTGTGTGTCTGTGTGTGTGTCTGTGTGTGTGTCTGGGTGTGTGTGTGTGTCTGTGTGTGTGTGTGTCTGTGTGTGTGTCTGTGTGTGTGTCTGGGTGTGTGTGAGTGTGTGTGTGTGTCTGTGTGTCTGTGTGTGTGTGTCTGTGTGTGTGTGTGTGTGTGTGTGTCTGTGTGTGTGTGTCTGTCTGTGTGTGTCTGTGTGAGTGTGTGTGTGTGGGTGTGTGTGTGTCCCCATAACTCACAGTATAGATCCAGTCACACTCCGGTTGAAACAGAAGCAGCTCCCTGCTCTCAGAGCTGGCTGGGTGCAGACAGCAGGTCAGACACTGACACCCAGCCCAACAGTGTTTGTCTTTTACACCAAAGAAGAAGAAGACGTCTCTGATGCATCATGGCTGTTTGGGGTTTTTGGAAGAGAGGTGTTTCAAAATAGACAATGGCGCTTCTGGCAGCGATCATAGAATTTAAAAAATTGTTTAGCGTATTTTATTGTATGATTACAGGTTTTACCTATAATTGTGCTGCAGATGTTATTATTTCATGAAATATGTATTTTTTTATGATACTAGAAGAGGTGGTCTTTATTTCAGAAGAGAAAACTACAAGAGCCTAAAAAGGAGGGAGATTTCCAATTCCATCAGGATGGATAAGTGCTCATATTTGCATCAACACACACGGAAATCTTAAATGGTGACTATTGTGTTCGTAACGCTCCTCCCACTGTGACGGAGGAGTGGTGAGCTTAACGGTCACTGTGTTTATCCTGCAGAGCAGCGTGGGAGCACAGGTTATGGCTGTTTGCCAGCAGTATGTTTGATGATTTTAATGTCTTAGCGCTGACCACATTTATTCAACTGATGTTTGATCAGTTTGTTCCTGCAGGACGTCTCTGATCAACACATCAATAACTCTCTAACTCCAAAACATCCACTGCTGCCATGACAGATTATGATTGTACAGTCTTTAATATGTACATATTCAGTTTATATATTTGTTTTTCTTTACAACTTACTGAAGACTTGTTTATAGACCTTTTATTCTTATCTTAATGTTGATCATTGGTGATTTTTATATACTCACTTTATCTGTCCAGCTTTGTTTCCTTCTCTCTGTTATTTCTATGTTGAAGTTTATCCAAAGAGATTAAAAAACGGAATAAAATTCTTTGTATGTGCAATAAAGCTGATTCTGAACATGGAGCAGATACTGTACTCTGAATGAGAAATAGGACCACCGCACAAAACCTCTTCCCTGAAATCCTGATGAAATATTTTCAGAATCACAAATTCTTCAAAGAGTAAGACAGACCCATCCATTGTCTTCACACTGTTGACAGCACTAAGGCCCTCCACTGCTGCTCGTATGTCAGTGCAACAGGTCCTGTTGCAGAGGGCGGAAGCTAAACTCACAGTCTGGACATCTGGACACTTGCTGAACTCTCCGATAAGAATTCTTGCATTCCAGGTGCAGCACCTGGTGGCAGGTATCGTACCAAAGATACTCAGGCATCCTTTGGGGAGCTGTTGAATTGGTTTAGTTTAGCTCTATTTATTTTGTCCACCCCATTTATATCAATGAGGGTGGGCTAAAAAAACACTTCTCAATACAGTTCAACAGCACCACAAACTACATCCTCCAAAATGATCATAGACGCTTGAAGCAACACTTCTCTGAAGCAGCTTTCCTGAAGACATCTACATATCAGAATTAATGGGTGATATCATTGCCTTTGAGTGAAAAATAAACAGTTGCAATGACCAAACAACAATATATTTTATATCATGGAGGAATCTTCATAATATTGGCAGTTAATAGCATTGACTGGCTTGCTTTTGTCCAGCGTATACTAAACGGTTAACACTACCTGCAATAGCAGAAAACTGCTTCGGTCTAGCCCTAGACCAGAAGACAAGACCAGAATATTTGCGAGAATAAAACGGAAGTGAATATTGCCGCTCCGTCTTTAGAAAGGTCATGCATTTCATGTCTTGATAGTTGTATAAGCCCCCAAAAGAGTGCGGAAAAGGAGAAACATGCAGGACAGTGGTAAAATGCCGACACATGCATACACACCCTTTCTAACACATTCTGGAAGCCTCCGATGAATGACATCCTGTGAGGTACTGTATCCGTCAGGCCAACCCACCCACTGCAAATTCTGACCGCCTCAATACACAAGCACACCTGAACCGTGAAAGGAAGGTGAAAATGAAGTCTACTTTGGGGCATTAAAAAAAAGCCTGTGGCTTATCTCCCGGCTGGAACGATGCCTTCCCCTATCTGACACACAAGGAGGCAGGGAAGCTGCCCTGAATGGGAAACAACATGGCCCTTTACAAAGGCCTGTTAGAAACAATTAGTCTTGAGTGCCAGGGTTTTGATTTGACCGTCTAATTGCCGGTTCAGGGTTGAGAGAGTGTGTGAGGTGGCTGGGAAGGCCGGGGAGCTGTGAGGGCCCTGGGGGAGAGAAGCTGTCACACAATAGCAGCCTTTATTTCACATTCAGCTTCCACAAAGTGGGTGTGCTCAAAAGATTTCATCCCACATTCAGCCCTGACAAGAAAAATCATTCATATTGAAAAGGTGGGTACAACACGGTTTCAGGTACAACACGGTTCCAGGTACAACACGGTTTCAGGTACAACACGGTTCCAGGTACAACACGGTTTCAGGTACAACACGGTTTCAGGTACAACACGGTTTCAGGTACAACACGGTTTCAGGTACAACACGGTTTCAGGTACCTCCCGGCCTTCTTCCTACTCTTACCCCCCTAAGGAAAAAAAATAACTCTAGTGTAATATTCAATAGTTTTTTCTTCTAGAAATGAACAAGGTGGAGAGGGAACCTGATCCTTGTCAGGATCAACTCCGAATCCTTCACTGGCACTCCCCTCAATGGGCTTGCTTTTTCACAGAGGCCAAATTGAGCAGGATACCATTCCTGACTGCAGTATGTGTGAGTGATGAGTGGCTGACACAAATAACAGTAGGCCATGCATGTAAAAGGATGGCACTGTGCTATTACAGGATTATAGGAGCCCCATCCACAGTGGTTTGAGCCTCATACTTTCACCTCTTAACACGGCTGGGACCCCCCCCCCCTTCTGTTTCAAGAAGTCCGTCCTCACATACCAAATCCCCCCTACTCTTAAACATCACCTGCTTTCTGCTCCTTTAATCACCTCAACAGGCATTCCTTCATGCAGTTCACAGCAGTCTGTCGTGCAGGTAAAAGGTGAAGCCATCATGCAAGCTGTAACTGCAACCACTTCTGGACTAGAACACTTCACTTTGAAAACATGCATGAAATAAATGCATTAGTGGAAACCAAACTGATTCACCGATCTTGATGTAAAATACATGCATTTACATTTCATGCTTCCTTCATATTCAGGTAATATGGTTTTGATCAGTTTGGGTCTTATTTTTGTAATGTTTTGTCAAACAGACCATAAAGCATCCCCTGCTTTATGGTCTGTTTGACTCTAATTGGAGATAAAACTTAGCTGAATTTCAGGAGCAGGACCACACCTCAGCCACTCGCCCACTTCCGGCCACACTCCTATAACTACCTACCCACTCTAAGCCTCGGCACACTCGCGTTTCCTGCACTCGCAACCGGAACACCACACAGAGGACGCCGCCAAGCGCATCGAGAGGGTCCGGGCAGCCAAACCCGCGACCTCCACCTCGCCGACCAGCTGCATCCACCTGCCAGCATCTGACAATACGAAGAGTCGGACTCACGGCCGTCCTCCTTTAACTCACATCTCGGTGGTAGAGGGAGACCCGCTACCTCCAGACGTAGACAACGGAAACGTAAATCCAGCTCTCTCCTTCTTCGCTCGCTCCAGACCCAGCTCTGACGACTCTGGCTACCCAGCACGCAGCACTCAAAGACGCCGCCACCCCTCCACGCTCCAGCCAGGTCCCCCATCGAAGACGCACCAGCTGATATCTCCAACTGGACCACAGTCCGCCCGCTAAGAGCATCGAAGCAACAAAGCAAACCGTGCCAACTCCTCACAACTTTCCCAAAATCACGTTAGGAAAAAGAAACAAACAAACGTACCTACATCCAAACACACCGGCGTGACGCCAACGACCGTGACGCCACCACGCACCCCGAGCTCCGCCCCCCAACCCACAAAGTTCCGGGTTGCCAGGTCGCAGCGCCTCACCTCTCATCCCCCTCCACCACCTCAGGCAAACTCAACCTTCCAAAGCGGCAAAGAGATGCCGACTCTATCTTCCTCCCTTCCATTTCCACAGCATTCCATCCCACCTTTTGGCCGGATTGACCTGTCTGTCCCTTCACCGTTCCCTTACACCACCTTTCTTCTGCCGTACCTCGGCACCGGGTTGCCAGGTCTTCTTTCCTCCGTCCCCCTTTCTAAGCTGTCCCCCCCTCTAAGCTGTCCCTTCACTGTTCTCATACACCACCTTTCTTCTGCCTGTACCCAGGCACCGGGTTGCCAGGTTTTCTTTCCTCTGTCCCCCTTTCTAAGCTGTCCCTTCACTGTTCTCTGACACCACCCTTCTTCTGCCTATACCCAGGCACCGGGTTGCCAGGTTCCCTCTCCTCTGTCCCCCTCCCCTATCCTGCTTTTCCTACTACGCATGCTCTTCCCACTATGCAGGTTCCTGGCACCGGGTTGCCAGGTTCCCTCTCCTCCGTCCCCCTCCCCTATCCCGCTTTACCTACTACGCACGCTCTTCCCACCATGCAGATTCCTGGCACCGGGTTGCCAGGTTCCCTCTCCTCTGTCCCCATCCCGCTTTTCCTACTACGCACGCTCTTCCCACCATGCAGATTCCTGGCACCGGGTTGCCAGGTTCCCTCTCCTCTGTCCCCCTCCCCTATCCCGCTTTTCCTACTACGCATACTCGTCCCACTATGCAGATTCCTGGCACCGGGTTGCCAGGTTCCCTCTCCTCCGTCCGTCCGTCGGTCTGCAAGGCCCGGGAGCCGCAGTGGATCCTCAGCTAAGCCTCCCCCAAACCGCATCATTTTCTCATAGACTTCTATACAACCAGAGGATGGTTGATACTAGAGAGAATGCAGCTTTAAGGTCCTTTTGCATTGGCTTCACCTCTCAGACTGTGCTGCTCCTGGTCTGCTGAATGTCAGTTAGTTTGTAATAAAACACAATTTAGTTTACAAATATGCAATATGTACACATAATATCAACTGAAATGTTAAAGGTTATAAAGGGGCCATCCTGATATTTGTATTGACATAAAATGGGATAGGAACTTCTGAGTGACATATGAAAATGAAAAAAGAACTAGCCTCTTGTACAGGTCCAGCCATCCATCCATTTTCCTCCGCTTAGCCAGCTGGGAGATATAATCCCCCCAGTGTGTTCTAGGTCCTCCCAGTTGGACGTGCCTGGAAAACCTCCAGTGGGAGGCGTCCAGGAGGCATCCTAATTAGATGCTGAACCACCTCAGCTGACTCCTTTTGACGCGAAGGAGTATCGGCTCAACTCCAAGTTCTCTCATGATGACCGAGCTCCTAACCCTATCTCTAAGGCTGGGCCCGGATACCCTACAGAGGAAACTCATTTTGGCCACTTGTAGCCGCGACCGAAAGGACAAGGTTGTGACTTGTCCGCCAAGATCGCTACGCCGCGACTCGCCACGCCGCGACTCGCCACGCCGCAAATCGCCACGCCGCGAATCGCCACGCCGCGAATCGCCACGCCGCGAATCGCCACGCCGCGAATCGCCACGCCGCGAATCGCCACGCCGCGAATCGCCACGCCGCGAATCGCCACGCCGCGAATCGCCACGCCGCGAATCGCCACGCCGCGAATCGCCACGCCGCGAATCGCCACCTTAACGTGGTGGAGGAGTTTGAGTGGCTCATTGATCATGGGCGCTATGTTGTCCGGGGCAGTCGTCCCTGGTAGGGTCTCCCAAGGCAAACAGGTCTCAGGGGAGAGCCCAGACTAAGAGTGGTTCAAAATAACCCTGATAATAAGCAGCCCCAGGGAGCCAGGCCTAGGAGGGGAGCTCGTCGGCGAGCATCTGGTGGCCGGGCCTTCGCCCATGGGGCCCGGTTGGGCTCAGCCCGAAGAACGAGAGGGTCTCCTCCATGCACCTACGGGTTGCGGGGAGCAAGGCTCTGACTGTTGTGTGTGCTTATGCACCAAACAGCAGTTCAGAGTATCCGGCCTTCTTGGAGTCGGTGGGACGGGTCCTGGGACGGGTCCTGGAAAGGGCGGCGCCTGCCGACTCCATAGTTCTCCTGGGGGACTTCAACGCTCACGTGGGCAATGATGGAGAAACCTGGCGGGGGTGATTGGGAGGAACGGCTTGCCCGATCTAAACCTGAGTGTCTCGTTATTGGACTTCTGTGCTTGTCACGGTCTGGCCATAACGAACACCATGTTCAAACATAAGGTGGCTCATAAGTGTACCTGGTACCAGAACAGCTTAGGCCGGAGATCAGTGATCGACTTTGTAATCGTATCATCTGATTTGCGGCCGTATGTCTTGAACACTGGTGAAGAGGAGCAGAGCTGTCAACTGATCACTACCTGGTGGTGAGTTGGTTCAGATGGCGGGGGAACCGGCTGGAAAGACCCGGCACGCCCAAACGTATTGTGAGGGTGAACTGGGAACATCTGGCGGAGGACCCTGCCCAGGAGTTCTTTAACTCCCGCCTCCGGAAGAACTTCTCACACATCCCGAGGGAGGTTGGGGACATGGAATCCAAATGGACCATGTTCAAAGCCTCTATTGTGGATGCGGCCACTAGGAGCTGTGGCCAGAAGGTCATCGGTGCCTGTCGTGGTGGCAACCCGAGAACCCGGTGGTGGACACCGGAGGTGAGGGAAGCCGTCAAGCTGAAGAAGGAGACCTTCAGGGCCTGGTTGGCTCAGGGGTCTCCTGAAGCAGCTGAGAGGTACCGGCAGGCCAGAAGGGCTGCAGCTGCGGTGGTTGCGGACACTAAAACTCGGGCATGGGAGGAGTTCAGGGAGGCCATGGAGAAAGATTTTTGGTTGGCCTCAAGGAGGTTCTGTCAAACCATCCGACAGCTCAGGAAGGAAAAGCAGGGCCTACCCCAGGCTGTTCTCAGTGGGAGGGGGGACAGTGCGGATTCTGTCCCGCCGTGGAACCGTGGACCAGCTCTTTACCCTCGCAAGACTACTGGAGGGGTTCTGGGAGTTTGCCCAACCAGTCTACATGTGCTTTGTGGACTTGGAGAAGGCTTTCGACCGGGTCCCTCTGGGGTTCTTGTGGGGGGTGCTGCGGGAGTATGGGGTGCTGGACCCATTACATCCGGTCTCTGTATGACTGCAGTAGGAGCTGTGTCCGCATCCTCTGCAATAAGTCAGACACGTTCCCGGTGGGTGTTGGCCTCCGCCAGGGCTGCCCTTTGTCACCGGTCCTGTTCGTGTGTTTCATGGACAGGATATTTAGGTGCAGCCTGGGGGCGGAGACCGTCAGGTTCGGGGGTCTCGGGATCGCCTCTCTGATGTTTGCAGGTGATGTGGTCCTGTTAGCCTCCTCGGATCGTGACCTCCAGCATTCACTGGGGTGGTTTGCAGCCGAGTGTGAAGCGGCGGGGATGAGAGTTAGCGCCTCCAAATCTGAGGTCATGGTGTTCTGCTGGAAACCGGTGGATTGCTCCCTCCAGGTGGGGACGGAGTGCCTACCTCAAGCGAAGGAGTTCAAGTATCTCGGGGTCTTGTTCACGAGTGAGGGTAAGATGGAGCGGGAGATCGACAGGCGGATCAGTGCGGCTGCAGCGGTAAAGCAGGCGCTGCACCGGACCGTCTTGGTGAAGAGGGAGCTGAGCCAGAAGGGTAAAAAACACGTAAACTCTCACCACGTAAAAAACATGAGGCATCAACCTACCCTGTTATTGAGGTGCTCAGTACATGTACAAACAAATTGTTGTAACTGACTATACTGAATCACCGATGTCATTGACTGAATCAGTAACTTCTACCAGTGGAGCTCCTCACCGGTGACTGACAGCTGTCAGCCCAGCTGTAGATTACTTCCTTGTTTAAAGCTCATTAAAATACAGATAAAGCCTATCATAGTCTGATGTAATAGGCCGCTGAACTGTAACCTTAGGGACATTGCTTGTATAGGCTTGTTGTGTAAATAACCATGCCATGAAAAAAAATCCCTTTGATTCATATGAAGTGGTGTCATAGTTACAAAAGGTTTGTGAATCACTGCATTAGTTTGTTTATAACCCACCTAATCTGATTGCTCATGCTTCTTGTCCCATCTGACTATGTTGCAGCGATAGCACCATGTTCCCAGATCTCAGCACATTACTGTAGTGTTATTATCACTGATAGAAATAATTACTAAAATATGACCCGTGTTGTAATAAAAAGTCCAATAACAAGCTCCTTACTAATTGCGAGACCTGTTATTTGACTGTTCATTAATGTAATCAAATTAATATCACATTAACCCTTACCTCTCTTTAGATAATCTCATTCAGGTTCACACTGTTTCCTTGCAGGCCATATGTCGCCCAAGGTGTGCTGCATTCAAAGTCACAGAGAAAACCTTAAATTTCTTCATCACCTCAATGGACAGAAAAGGTCACTTCAAAGCAGGGACTGAGTCACAGGAGCAATAGAAGCCTGGGACCGACAAATGCACCAGCTGTAAAACGCAACAAGGTGTGAATGCCCTCTGTGTGCCCTGATTCTTCAGTATGCAGGGCAGTCTGTGGAAGTTCTAAGGGCTTGTGGTACACTGCAAAAAATGTTGATTCTGACTCGATGTTGTGTTTCCAGTCGTAATGATCTATTTGATGCACTCCAATTCACATTGGGATTTACACAATTTACATCCATTAAGCCAAGCTTTTGAAGGTCTTGTATTCTGAAAGCTTGGCTAAATGGATGTTTCCCGATCAGATGGAATGCTCAAAGGATGTCAACTAATCACATTTAATCATCAATTCACATCTTGAGCAACACAATTAACAAGTGCTTTAGGTCAATTGTTATCTTACCGGGATGATCGACTGGTGAAAACCATGAACCTGTGAACCAAATTGTTTTCAACAGCTGTCGAGATATTTCAACTGCAAGTATTAACCTCATGGTGGTACCAGAGGAAACTTCAAGGGAACACCAAAGTAAGTAATATTCAGGTTCCTCCTCTGGGGAACCTGAATATCTGTACAGACTTTAATGGCAATCCACCTCATAATTGTTGAGGTATTTTAGTTTGGACCACGGTGTTTATCACACTGACCGACTAACATTGTCATCCCTGGAAAGGAAATGGAAAAAGAAGTATAAACTGGTTCAGGGTTGGTGTCATAAATATAAACTGGTTGACGATAAGTGTCAAATTAAAAAATTGTAAATTTAAAAAGCGATTCAACGTAAACAAACAGAAATATATTAGTTAACAGTAAGTGTCACAACTATAAGCTGGTTAACGGTGAGTGTCATGAATATAAATTTGGGGCGCCCTCGTAGCTCACCTCATAGAGAAGGTGCCCGAAATACCAAGGCGGAGTCCTTACCGCAGCATCCACAATCTACATTATGCCACCATTAGCTAACATTAACCACTTTAAGCTACTCGGCATCAAGACAGGCTGTAGCAAAATAACCCCTCGTTGAGCCAATGTTTGTTTCATTGTTCATGTATACAATTTCTTCATTTGCAAGAGGATGAATGTGTTATTTCCTCTTTCAAAAGTCTTCTAGCTTTAACCAAGGTAGCTTGATATGTGCTTCAATGTTACAATAGCTGAGGTGGATCTTTTGTTTTTACAGTGTAGCAGCTCCTGGGGGAGGAGCGAGTGTTTGGAGAGGAAACATCAGGTGGCTGGTTGGACCACTGGGCCTGGACACTTCTGATTTATCTGTGTATTTCAGAATTATGTTGCTGACCTCTTCACCTCACTGCCATTTGTGTCACCCCCCAAGTTCTGTTCAGGCAATCACCCCCACCCCCAAACCCTACCAACCACAGAGAATACCGCCCACTACAAGCTGCAGCATTATCTACAATGCAGTAAACACACACACACACACTTGGTCAAGATAAATACTAGTCATGCGAATTCTAGTCACACAGAGAGTCAGGCTTTGATTCACCTCTATTCTTAGCAGCTGAGGAAAGTGCAACACGCTTTCTCTCTTTTGTATTGTGTTGGGCTGTATGACGCTAACCATTGAAACACAGCTTCCAGCATCTGTATTATATATGATGATGAAATGCCTTTTAATCACAGATTCAGTGTGATCTCTTCAGTGTAGTGGGAGTGCGTGTTCTTCTGTTATGTTGTGTTGAATAAAGGAACAGTTGTGGCCTTCTTCAACATGGAGTTTATGGAGTTGCATATCAGTAAACTCATACCAAAATATTTTAGGAGAACTTGAAAACAGTCAATTCTCTGTCCTGTAACAGCCTTTCAGAAACTAGACTATAGCACACTCTAGTGGATGTATATGGTTAAGACCACAAGGTCTCAGAAAGGAGATACTACCCATGACATTATAAACCACCAATACCTGTTTTCATCTGAAACAGAATGTAATCATACTGTGATTCGTCTGCATATGAGTTGCTTTGCAAGGTTTCAGAGTTGCATAACATGGTGTGAGCCGGTGGTGAGAGAGAAGAGACACCAGCCACACCCTGTTTACCCTGCACACAGATACAGAAGCATCAGAGAGACTCCTGAGTTCATCCTCCACATATAATGTCCCTTCTTTTTCTCTGTGTTTGGGTGTTTGTTGTACAATGACAATAATATGACATTTTAACCTTATAAAGAAAGCCACGTTTGGTTGGAGTAAAAAAGAGGGGGAGAAATAGAAGACATGTAATATAAATAGTGGAAGTTGTAGCAGACTAAGCACTTAAATATCAATGTTGGAGGCAGCTAGGAATCGACCTCAGCACACCATCGTCAAACAGCCAAAGATCTAAAAGAAAAATAACTCAATCTTACTTTGACACAAGACAAATCCTCACAACTAAGAAACTAAAGGGGGAATTTCTGGCAATATCTCTCCATAAAATGGCAAATAAATAATGAAGAATCAGAGTAGTCAAGCCCCTGGCATTCACAGCATACACATACATGCACATGCAGGTCAAAATCATTTTTTCAAAATGCTTGGTAAAAATGTATTAGCATCAAAATGTACTTAAGTAGGTAAGTAAAATAACTCATTATGCAGAATCACCCATTTCAGAATAATATATATCACGTGACTGAATTCATTATTATTGATCGTGGGAAGTTTTGAAAAGTGGAAAATAATTACGGTTTAAAAACAAAAATGAAAAGCGTAATAGAGTTCTGGGACTGAAATCTGAAAAGTGTTTTCTAGTTCTCGGTTCTTTGGCGAACATCATTGTTCTGTCTGAACTGATGTGATTTGTCGTGCACTGGTGTGTCCTCTACCACTTTCTTGTGACTAAAATGACCTGGAGTCAAAGAAGACCTTTGCAAGTAGCTGATCTGCTGCCGTGTGTATGTCTCTACTCTGCAGCCGTGGCACTGGAGATACCAATGATCCTGGAGTAAAAGATTTACTTCAAGTTGTTCATTTTTTGTAGTGCAGACTGTATATAAGAGCACAGCAGAAGAAAGTGAGTGGGAAATATGTGGCGGACAGGAGGGATGAGTATGTGGGAAATGTAGTCTTCATTACAGGGAACTAAGTCTGAAGAGGAACTGAAGAGACTCTAACATTGTAACAATGTAACAATGATCTGTTATGAAATGTCACATCATCCGTAATGTTATATTGATATCTCATTGATTCTAGAAATACTGAATAATACTGAAAGCTTAGAGAGGATTGAACATGTCATTAGACAATATGATGTGCCGTTATGAATTACTAAAAGACTTTTGCATGATGACGTTTTGAAATAAGAAAACTGAAAATGATAATTGTGATAGATGATAAATAAATGACTGAAGAAAGTATTGTTTCACTTACAGAATGTGTTCATGTGATTATTCATGTCTGAATGACTCCATACAGTACAGCCCAATCTCAAACACATCCATTCGACTCTGGTGTGCACAAGGGTGCGTGCAGGGGTGACAGGAAGTGGCACATCTTACCAAACAATTTGTGACAACTGGCCGTCAATTTCTCAGTGTCCGCCCTTTATTTCCCCACTGGCATTCAGTGCTCACGCACCTTTACACAGAGCTGTCAGGGCCATCCGAGCAAACCGTCTCCAGAATGGCGCTCCGCTGCTGCCACACCATGCCTGCCCTCGGGCTGCTTGTACTGGCAACAGTTGGGATTCTGCTGGTGGTCCTTCCAGCTAGAGAGATGGAGACACCACCTGAAAACACGGTAACGAAAGAATGATTGAAGTTTTGCACTCATCTCATAATCTTTACTGTATTATGGACTGAACAAAAATTGTAATTTTCTTTGGCTGAAGGTGGCTTTCTGAGGAGAACATCCTATATTTCTGTGCAAGCCTTCCTCTGCATACACTCACCATGATCTGCACCGTGGTTCTGTCTCTGCCTCAGGCTCTGTAGTCATGTACACACAGAGTTATTCACAAGTTACAGGAAGATAAGACACTTTAGATCGGGGTCCACGGTTTAAAAAGGTGTTCCAATGTAATCGTGTTATACGATACTATTTTAAAATGTAGCTCAGCACATTCCCGCCATGCGATGCATGTTAGCCGCAATAATTAAAAGGTGCTTGCAGAAACAAGACAAGACAGAAAGAAACAAAAGATGTGAGGTTTGTGTGCTTTTTGAGATTCTTTCTGAGAACATCATTCATGTGCTCTTCCTTTGGTTCATAAACACTTTGAAATTGATTTCAAAAGGGTCGGAAATGATCTCGTTTGAGCTGCTTTTATCCTTTACAGAATAATGCTTGAATAGAACTTGATGCTTTGAAGTTGACATTGAAAAAGAGCAGACAAAGGGAGACAAAGGGAGACAAAGTCAACATTGCTGAATGAATTAAGACACCACAATACATAACATCACCCATTTCATCAAAGCAAATCAGTAAACCTGTACTCTTTAGTCTCATGACAGGAAATGTGTTTGCAAAAGGAATGAGTTCAACCATGAATGATTCACTGGAGACTAGAGTCACATCCTCCCAATACCACAGTTACCGAAGCTTCAAACTCAACAGAACACATTGGTGACAACTGCAAATACTTTCATCAATAAAATGCACACAGAAAAGGTTCACACATTTCTACTTGTGTATCAGTGAAGCTATCAGAGATGCACTGAGATATTCCAGATGTCATATCAATATGACATCTGAGCAAAGCAATATATAATGGTTACTTTTGAGCAGCATTTTCAACAGCTAAAGTGAGATATGGAGGCATGCTGTACTGTTCTGACATGTGATGCTCTGTCTGTTTCAGTATGGAATTGTTCTGGATGCCGGCTCATCCCGCACCACCATGTACATCTACAAATGGCCGAGTGACAAGCAGAATGGCACTGGCATTGTTACCCAGCACAGCGAGTGTGTTGTAGCAGGTGAGCTCCTCCCAGTGCGTGTGAGAAGGCTGGAATAGCTGACTCTGCATCACTGCTGTGAATCAAGGCTTGCCTGCAGGCTTTAAAGGCTCACACTGACAACAGGGTGTTGGTGGCCAAGTCAGCGTTTGATCGGCAGAACTAGTTGTGGTTAGCTTGTCTTGTTCAGGGCAAAAGAAGTACGCCCTAATGCAGGGAAACATGTCGTGTTCACAATGTTTAAATTTGCAAATTAAATAATCAAAAATGACATTCACCTCCAATACAAATCTCAAGACATTCAAAAACCTGGTGGAGTGAAGTGAAGGGTGTGTGCTTAGCTAGGTAGGACCGGAGGTCCGTGAGGTCCCTGAACAGACCCTTCTACCACAGACTGTCCTGGTGCTGAAGCAGTCTCACTTTCACTTCCACATAGTTCGACAGAAACTCATCCAATGACCTGTTCATGCTCCACTTCTTCACCATAGCGTTTGAGCCTTCTTAGCTACTTCCTCAGTGGTGTCTGTTTGTTTTCAGAGTTGCCTTAGAAACACCATCCAGAGCCTGTTTCTCAGAAGCTCACTCGTCCTTTGAGACGGGGAAGTTCAGTTTCTGAGGTCAGGCTGAGTTCTTCAGAAGCCAAAATAACTTCTCTTTCTGGTAAGGTCGAGGGATATCCAGCTATGCAGGTCTTCCTGGTGGTGCAGCCAAAAGTCTGGAGTTCTGCCTGGAAGGAGCCGTGAAGGATATCCCCAAACCCAGGCACCACCAAACCTCCCTCCGCCTGGGAGCTACTGCAGGCATGAGACTCTTGAAGTAAGTTTAGTTCCTATCAACACAGGATATCGCACTAATATTTCTCCCACACTGCTCATCAATAATGCATGAATGCATTGAGATGGATCTTAGTTGGAATAACTTCATGTATATTTCATTCCCCATTCAACACACTACGTTGTAAAGACAAGTCAATGCCACCGAGTCTCAGTGGGTTCTGCAGGAAGTGGAGAACAAACTGCGGTCTTCCCCTTTCAACTTCAAAGAGGCAACCATCCTGAGCGGGCAGCAGGAGGCGGCCTATGGCTGGGTCACAGTCAACTACCTGCTTGAAAACTTTGTGAAGGTGAGCTTTGACTTTTCAGTTCAACACACAGAACGTCACAAACACTGTTACGTTAAAAGCTCATCGTGGAGGAAGTTAAAGTGTTTGCCTTGTGCAACACACGTGTCACAGCAACAGAAGAAGTTGCCGGTACATTGAGCCAGACCTGCTGACCAGGGGAGCAAAGAGGTACACAACTTCTGACACGGTGTTTGAGTTCTAACAGGACAGCAGGCTGGCACCATGAATCAAACTAAAAGAGCTTTTATAAAACAGAACTGACAGGCAACACAGACTGAGGCATAGAAAGCACAAAGGAAAAAACAGAACTAGTACAAACCAGTACGGCACGAGGAACTCAGGCAGGAAACCCGACAAAGAACACAAGCAACAGATGCAGACGGCCTGCCAGCTGAAAGAGGGAACGCACACAGACTGAGCACACAATGAGGACACAAGTAGAGTTGCTCTAAAACCGGTGATATGCTCAGTGAATAATTCAAACGACTTGTCGTCCAATCTCGTCACAAGTTATTCCAGCTGTCCCAAACACCAACGCTAAGCCTCGGATACACTCCCGGACAGCTGCGGACGCCATGGACGCGCATCGTTCTGTTTGTACTGTCACGTGGTTCAACGCATGCGCAATAGATCAAGACTAGTGGTAGCGTAGCGTGGCTGCGGACAACTGCAGACAGTCTGTCAACTGACATTGCCATAGATTCAAGTTGGTTGCCCGGTTGAAACGCTCCACACAGAGCGGCTCTGGAAGTTATTCTCGGATTAAACTCCTTCCAGTCATGAAATATTTCTATTTTCCTCCATTGATTCAAATTGTTGTCCCTTGACCTTCCTTTTCTTGCCATTCAGTACGGCTTTGTAGGGCGATGGCTGAATCCAGGCAGAGAGAGGATCGGAGCTCTGGATTTAGGGGGAGCTTCCACACAGATTGCTTTTGAAACCTCGGAAACGGTGGAGAACGAGGATAATGTGATGGAGCTGACGCTTTACGGACAAACCTACAGACTATACACCCAGAGCTTCCTGTGCTACGGCCAAGACCAGTTCCTGAAAAGACTGCTGGCTCATCTCATCACGGTACTGTTAAAACCTCTAACGCCTGCAGTGACATATGGCTGTTACAGCTTCGACAACTGTGAGGTCAGAGGTCAAGATCAGCTCAATACAATCATTTCTGGAGCTCATAAACAATTCACTGTGTGGCTGCAGTACAATTGGCAACAAGGGTGCTTGATGCAGAGTGCGCAGGGCTGAGTGTGTGAGTGTGTGTGAGTGTGTGTGAGTGTGTGTGAGTGTGTGAGTGTGTGTGAGTGTGTGTGAGTATGTGTAAGTGTGTGAGTGTGTGAGTGTGTGAGTGTGTGAGTGTGTGAGTGTGTGAGTGTGTGAGTGTGTGTAAGTATGTGAGTGTGTGAGTGTGTGAGTGTGTGAGTGTGTGTGTGAGTGTGTGTGAGTGAGTGAGTGAGTGAGTGTGTGAGTGTGTGAGTGTGTGAGTGTGTAAGTGTGTGAGTGTGTGAGTGTGTGTGAGTGTGTGAGTGTGTGTGAGTGTGTGAGTGTGTGTGAGTGTGTGAGTGTGTGTGAGTGTGTGAGTGTGTGTGAGTGTGTGTGAGTGTGTGAGTGTGTGAGTGTGTGAGTGTGTGAGTGTGTGTGAGTGTGTGAGTGTGTGTAAGTATGTGTGTGTGTGAGTGTGTGAGTGTGTGAGTGTGTGAGTGTGTAAGTGTGTGAGTGTGTGAGTGTGTAAGTGTGTGAGTGTGTGAGTGTGTGAGTGTGTGAGTGTGTGAGTGTGTAAGTGTGTGTGAGTGTGTAAGTGTGTGTGAGTGTGTGAGTGTGTGTGAGTGTGTAAGTGTGTGAGTGTGTGAGTGTGTGAGTGTGTGAGTGTGTGAGTGTGTACTCCACTGACTCCACCAACCTGCCGCATCCAACCTGCTCAAAGGAGTCGTGGGAGATTTTGGAAAATAGGCGTTGTTGCTTTCTTGCAGAGAGGCAGATGAGAGGATGATGAATGAAAATGAAGCTGGAGCCAGCAGCCGTGTAGCTTAGCATAAAGACTGGAAACAGGGCAACGGATAGCCTACCTACAAGCCCCTGTACCTGTCTGGAGTCTCCACTGATGGCAATCTCACAGTGAAGACTGAACTCCAGGAGGAAGTAGAAATAGTCTGGTAACACAGATTATTATATTACACTTTGGGTGTTGTATGAATTAGGCACACAATAAATAATGTGTTCAGAGACAGACAAGCCTTTATGCTAAGCTAAGCTAACCCGATGCTGGCAGCTTCAAACTTCTCATCAAACTCTCTACAAAAAGATTAAAACTAATAATAATTATATATATACTAATTATAAAACAACAACCTAACACTGTATAAGTTGATGTGTTGAGGTTGGCAACGTAAAGAAAACTAATACATAATAGAAATATATAATGTTTGATTGCACATAGGGAGTATAAATACTGCTGGCCACTGAATATTCATCTATTCTACCAGTTTACTTGGAATTATACTTGTCATATGCTGCACTCGCCTATCATATTTACCAGAAACATGTTTGACTTTGATCTATTTCGTCTCTTTCAGACTGCAGGTGTGACACCCCAGGTGGCTCATCCCTGCTATCCACAACAGTTCAACACATCTGTCCAGCTGGGGAAGGATGTCTTTGGTTCTCCATGTACGCAGAGCTACAGACCAGCCCACTTTGACCCCCAGATGAATGTATCCGTAGTGGGCACAGGAGACTACCAGAGCTGCCTGGACAACATCACAAAGTTGTTCTCCTTCGACAACTGCACTCACTCAAAGTGCTCCTTTGATGGAATCTTCCAACCCAACGTGAGCGGAAGCTTTATGGTGAGGGAGACGTTCAAACAGCAGGTCTGCTCTTACACTAAACATTTGATGTTCTCTTTTGTGGTGACATCATTGAACGTTTCTGCTGATCTGAGTGTTGTTAAAGTTTCAATGTTGGTCCATTCTCCAGCATACTGTATACCGATCTATCTAACAGTACATTTCAGTATACAGGCTGGTGAAGATCATATACAATATAACCTGCAACAATAACTGTCCTGTCACAAACGCTCTGTTAACAGTCAGTGGTTAGTGGCGAGTATGGCTTCCATCCATCCGTACCCCACCAGACCTGTGGCTGATGGAATGAAGGGGACTGTTCTCCGAGCTCATCTGTTATTAGGACGGTGCTCTCTACAGGCATGGTGTCCTGGAGGAGGCACCGCCTTCTGGGATACGGTCAGGGAGCAAAGACCTGTACACTGGAAACGCTCTGCACAATGTAATCTGTTCTATCTGGCTATAGCCACGCTGGTTAGCCGCGCTGCTTAGCCGCGCTGCTTAGCCGCGCTGGTTAGCCGCGCTGCTTAGCCGCACTGCTTAGCCGCGCTGGTTAGCCGCGCTGGTTAGCCGCGCTACAAGCATGACTGCAGGGATGTTAATCTGAATGCCCTCCATTTTGGTCCAAACTGAAATATTTCAACAACTATGGATTGCCATCGTCGGTACAGACGTCCACATTTCCCTCAGTATGAATTAGCATAGCTTTGGGGACCCCTTAACTTGTAATTCAACCCAATTAACAGGTTACAATAATTATTTCTTTCAATACATTTGTTTATGACCAACTGCTGAGGATTTTAGCATTGCATTGTAGTTCTAGCTGTGAAATAGCAGCATGCTTCCATTGTCTTGGTGAGTATATTAGCATGCTGACAGTAGCGTTGAGCTCGAAGCACCGCTTAGTGTCGGTAGCTCTACTGTGAGCCCTGCCATCGACTGGACTCGGACATGAACCTGGGAGTGACCCTGGATGGTGAATTACCTTTCTCACCAAACACGGCAGCAGTATCCGAGAGTCCTCCTGTTCAACATCAGAAGGGTCTCGTCCTTTCATGATGTAGGCGCCTGTCATCTCCCATCCGGACCACTGCAGCCCCCGCCTCTCTGGAGCCGCTGGAAGCAGAATTCTAAGGGATCTTATAAATGTGCCCTTTATAGATGGCAGTATTTTGTACCCCATCCTAGTTGCGGTCAATTATTTTGTTATTATATTATATGATTCAGGATGTTTTCCAAGATGTAAACGAATCTTCGCTCAGGAGGAATGTGAGTCTCTGATTGACTCAGTTTCCCATCACCTCCACAGGCATTCTCTGCCTTCTTCCTCAATCATAACTACATCAACCTGCTCACGAACATCCCCGTGACGTCCCCCAGTCGACTGAAGGAGGCAATTCGACTCGTGTGCAACATGACCATCTCTGAGGTACGCATGAGGGCACAGACCTTAATGAAGAAGAATTCTCAAACATGTTCATGTTTAAAAGCACCAAATAGGCCAGTAGACTCGTTTCAAAGGGGAACAAACATCATGAATCCACAATGTATCATTCTAGAAATGTCTACAGTGATGGGAGACGAGATCAAGCAAGTTACGATCTCACTAACTAACTATAAATGCTAACCCAATGTATTTCCCCTCACAGCTGACTCAAAAGACGAAGCAGAAGGTGAAATACGTGAAGAATATCTGTGCCGTCTCCAATTTCGTCCAGGTCCTCTTACTGCAGGGCTACAGTTTCGATGAGCACTCCCTTCCCTCCATCTCTTTCCAGAAAAGGGTCAGGAGTAAAGCAGATCAGTGAAACATTTGTATTAATCAGTCTGTGTTCTAACTACGGACGACGGTCGACAGCACTGCCTGCTATACTCAATCAGAAGGTTTGTCCATGGTGTGCTGTGGTTTCAGTGGGTCCCCTTGTGTGTCTCTGCAGGCAGGAGGAGCATCTGTCGGCTGGGCTCTGGGGTACATGCTGAGTCTGAGCAGTCTGGTACCAGCAGAGCGACTCGGACTGATGAAGGCTCTGCCCCCAGGGCCCTGGGCTGGCGTTCTCTTCCTATTCATCGCCCTCCTCCCCGTTGCAATGGTAAACCTACTGATGATCTACCGAAACACAAGAACTCAAGAAGGCATGGTGTAAGAGCAAGGGGGACGCACCTTCATATTCCTCCTAGAGGATGCATATGTCCGTCAAAACCTTCAATGTGTTTTGGAAAAGTTTAAATATCTGCACCACTGTATGTGTATAGCAGTGAAAATCAGTAGTGAACTCAACAGAGCAGTACAATATGGCCCCCACTATTTCCTTCGCAAATCCACTAAACCTTCCGCTTGTTTGTGGAGACTCACGTCAAAGTCACTTGAGACTACAGAATAAACCAAGTTTTTGGTCATTGTTTTGGATTCATGAAGTAACATTACGCCCACTCACAACATGCACGTTGGAGCTGTGCTGTTTCTGTGTTCTCTGGGGGATCATCTTACAATGGCAAGATCGGTGGTTCGATGCCCCGCATGTTAAAGTGTCCGTGGGCAAGGCACTGAACTCCAAACTGATTCCAATATGTATGTGTGTGAATGTGCATTAGTTCAGTCCTGATGGGTCCCATGGTGCCCTGTCATCGGTGTGAATGGGTGGATGATGACGTGATGTAGTGTAATGTGCTTCTTGGTGTTCTAATGAGTTCTCAGTTATTAAGTTATTAAGCTGAATAAATCTGTCACATTTGTGTCATGCATGGCTAGTGGTATAACTAGGACTAGTTAGATGCAGATACATGTTTCTGAGCTCTCCATGTTTTATATCTCAACCTGTCCACTGGGGACACAACTCCTCTGCAGAAAACGGCTCATTGGTCACCAGTTAGGCTACTGTAATGTCCCCAAGTGCTTAAAGTCATCTGAAGCCACCAAAGAACAATTCAACATTTCTGTGGCTTCCGTTTGTGATCATTATTATTTCTCAACATGTTAATAATTATCATTCATAAACACAAATACTTCTAACAAGTGACACATTCAACGTTCAGCATTCAGCCAATACAGCAAACTCAGCGGTGTGCAATTCACCACTAAAAAGTGAACATGTCCTTTTTTCCGCAGAGCATGATGAAGTACGGAACATTATCCTTCGCTGACTGCGTTTGATCATTTGGCGTTGAAAGCGACTTTTGGGACTTTTTGATTTGGCGGTTGGCATGAACTGGTTTGTGACTGGATTAGGGGGGCAAACAGGAAATGGATGAGGATGGTGATGTGGGTTGTGATGGCTGGAAGCCAGTCTCTGGTGAGGAGGACGGGAGAGAACAGGCGGGGTGAGGGAGGTTTGAATGGGAGTCAAAATAATAAGAGAAGCTTGGAGGGAAACAGCTCTGATGAAGGAAACAGAGTTGTTCAAAGGAAGATTATGAGGGAGGAACTTAAAATGATCCTTAAATTCAGAAAGATCAGCATGTCGGTCTGAGCCCATAGCTCTGTCTAGAACTGAGAAAGAAGATCGGAGAAGTGGAAATGGCTAAAGTCTTGAGGGACGGAAGCTTATTGATGATATGTAAAACGGAAGAACAAAAAAACAAAACTATGGATGTAGAAAGTATCTGTAAGGAAATGATAAGTGAGAAAAGATCTGTGAGAATGGAGTGACACGAGGAGTGATAACAGGTATTCCTGTAGACGAGGACCTCGAAACACTCAACCAGAGTGTTTGTGGGAGAAGTGAGCAGAATGAAGAGAACAGTTGAGTTTCAGGACTCTGTGAGGCCCTATGTCTCTTAGCTTCGCTGCTATGCCAGAGATATGGACATATAGCAGCAGTTTGCAAAGGGAAGTAGAGATGTGAGTGTGGAGCGGATCACAGAGCGGAGTGTAAGGATAACGTGCAGGATAGATGCTGTAATGGTGGTGGCCAGCACAGGGTAACATGTGGTGGATGTGAAGTCAGGATTAGGGCGGTGGAAACAGGTGAAAGCAGGAAACAACATCAGCTGCAGAGGCTACACGGACAAAGAGCAATGAATGAAACACCGAAGCAAGTTGAGAGAGTAGAGACTGTCTGTCCGAGGAAACCAATACAGCACCGACAGTGTTGATCCTGTTTAATGCATCATGTAATAACTTGTACTGACCAAGTCAAACAAAAAACAGAGAAAATCTAAATAATAGTGAGGGGAGCTGAGAGATGTTATGAGATGAAAGAAGCTTCTTGGGAGCATTTTAATAAAAGACTCGGAGAAGATGGGAAGCCAGGAGGCCCAGTGGATATAGGACCGTATGATTGTACTACAATGGAACGCAAGACGCTTATTAGCTAATGGACAAGAGCTTAAAGGATTCATTAAAAACCTTAAAAAGAAACCAGAAAGCATACGTGTTCAGGAAACATGGCTAAAACCAGCATTAGACTTAGTTATTAAAGGATATGATAGTATTCACAGAGATAGAGGGGGGGGGGGATTATATTTATAAAACAAGGAATACAGTTTAAAGTTTTGCAGAAAGGAACAGAGCTGGAATATGTGATGATTGAAGTTTGGAGAAGGAACGATTATAATTGTAAACTATATGTAAGAAACTTTCAATCTGATGACTGGATGACTGAGCTGTACAGTTGCAGATGTAGAAAATGTAAATGATTCTATTTGTGAAGCTGTTAGAGGCTGTAGAGGAGTAGAAGGGAGGTAGGCATGAGAAGAAGATGGTTCCTGGTTCGGTGTTTCATTCATGACTGTTGGAGGACATTTTGTAACTCAATAGGAAGAGAGAGAACGACGGCTACGGTGTGGAACATGATGAACAGAATGAACGGGATTAAAAGGGAGTTTGGTATCCAGTCCTCAATGATGGGGAAACAGCAGCAGTGAGAGATGCAGAGAAAGCAAAACCTTTGTTAAAATACAGAGTTCAGACATTATTAGTGAAGAGGGTAAAAGGGGAAGCTACAATAGTGGCGAATGAACCTTTATTACAGCAAGAGGAAGATACCAATGATCTGCTGAACAAGCCTTTTACAAAGAACTTAGAACTGAGCCGACGTCTCAAGAAAACCAAAACGTCGGCACCAGGCAACGTTCTAAGTGAATCTTCTAAGGATATATTACGCATATTATATAATAAAGTTTCAGAGGGTGGGAAATTGCCTCAAAGCTGGAAGGAGGCCATTGTAGTCCTGATACGCAAACCCGGTAAAGATTGTACGAACCCAGGAACGATAGACCAATAGCTTTAACATCAGATATCTGCAAAATAATGGAGGAAATGATAAATGACAGATGAATATATTATGTAGAAAGTAAAGGACATATATCCAAATTCCAGAGTGGATTCAGGAAAGGGAGAAGTCCATTAGATCCAGCGTTAAGTTTAGAACATGAAATGGGGAAAGCACAGGTAAACAAGGGCAGTGTTGTGTCTGACTTCTTTGACATAGATAAAGCATATGATGTGATGTGGAGAGAAGGGTTACTGATTAGACTCTGCAAGTTGGGTATTAAGGGTCGAATGTATCGATGGATAAAGGATTTTTAATTCAAAAGATGTATAGAAATCAGAGTAGGAAAGAGTTATTCTGGAAATTTTGGTATTGAAAACACCTCAAGGTAGTATAGTCAGTCCATGACTATTCTCCATAATAATGAATGATGTGTTCAGTGAAATAGAAAACGAGTAAAAGCTGAAGTCCTGTTGTACACTATAGTGCACATGTTTTTAATAAAGTTACATAAAAAAAAAAAAAAACACTTAATTCATTTAAAAAATGAATAATTAAAACACGTTTTTTTCTCCTGGGTCTCAGGAGGATGGCTATGCTGCAAAACAACTCAAACTGTGAATGTTATCAAGTACTATTTAAATATCTTAGATTCATTAATATTATTAAGAAAACATGAGCCCGTTGTTTTGTTTTGTTTATTTTAATTTGTATACAAGTACCAGACACCCTGATCCACACGCCAGACCAGTAGGTGGCGGTAATGCACCGATTCTTTGTTTGCCAACCGCCAGTGAACCTCAAACAAGAAGAAAGAAGAAGATCCGTCGCTGGTGTTTCTGACGGACTGTTTACACAGTTACAACACCGGAAGTTTCCTTTGACTGCATAGAGAGCGTGATGTGTTGAGTGCTGTGTAGCAAGCGGGATCTCTTCGGCTAAACATCCACACGGTGGAATATTGAAGGCCCACGTAGCAGCATGTTCGCGGGGCTGCCTGAGCTGGGCATCGCCAACGGAGAGGACCTGAAAGAGACGCTCACCAACTGCACGGAGCCGCTGAAAGCCATCGACCAGTTCCAGGTAACGGTACCCGGTTCTCCGGGACCACGCTGTGTGGTCGTGTCGTGACGTTACACTTCGAATAACGTTACCGGTCAGACGTGTGAGAGCACTAATGGTAACTCTGTATTTTGGAATAGTCGTTCATGCTTTTATCTTGTAGAAAGCCTCTTTAGTTTAGTGGATGGAGAACGAAACGCTCCTCTGAGAGATCCTCCGAGCAACAGAAAATAAATCAGAAGTCATTGGTCAAAGAAAGTAGAAGCTTGGTTTTAAACAGGAACTGCTTCCTGTTGCAATGTCAAGGGCTTCACAATAAAAGCCGGCTGGAACGAGCTGAAATTAACTTGAGAAAAGCTCTTCTTCACACTTAACAACACAAACAGAAGGTTGGACGTTCCGCTGAACTAATCACAGTTTAAACCTCTCAATCAAGCCTCACTCCATATGTAGAGCAGTGTACCGATCCCTGGAGCGCTGTGCCGCTCCTGGTTCATACCGTTTCCTAACGGCAGGTTCCGCTTGAAAGCGGAAGTCCACCGTCAAGACCGGCACACCAGGACTTCCGCCATATGCATATGCAAATGAGTTCGTTTCACGATCAGTGTGTATTATCTTTGTATTGACAAAGTAGCGAAACACAGCGTCTTCTATCTATCTTCTCTTCCCTTGTTGGGATACATGCAAGGCTTTAGAAATGACGGTGATGTGGTGTGCTGATGTACTCTGAAACTGATATTAGAGCGACCATCAGCCCAACATGAAGGCTTTTGTTAGCTTAGCCACCCTGACTAACCAATAACCAACCGAGCCAAAGGCAGAGGTGCACACACTCTCATGAGTGAACACAGGAGATCAGACACTGTAATAACCTTCTGTAGGAGAAGTCTTTAGGTGTTGCCTTCTCTTCCTCTTTGCGTATTAAATATGCTAATATGACACCACGTGAACATTACATTACCGTCCTTTAGCAGACGCTTTTAGCCACCGCGACTTACAATTCAGATTCTATCACACCGCAGGCACAGCTACGGGAGCAATTTTGGGGGTTGAGTGTCTTGCTCAAGGACACATCGACATGCGACTAGTCGGGGATCGAACCGCCGACCCTCTGATTGAAGGACGGCCCTGCTCTCCACTGAGCCACAGAACGCTGCCTCTGGACAGGCTTCTGATAGTAAATACAATGGCTCGACATGTTACCAAAGAGTATATAAATTACGAAAAGTGCTTTCATGATCCTTTACCACTGATTGACACCATCACTGTTGTATTTGCTATCCGTGGGAGAGCAGGGTCCTTCACTGATCCTTCACTCAAAGGATCGGCGGTTCGATCCCCGGCTCCGCTAGTCGATGTGTCCGCAGGCTGTTCCTGCCGGGTATGAACCGTTCGATAGTTCTGATGAGACCTTGCATGGTAGTCTCTGTCATCAGTGTATGAATGGGTGGATGATGACATGGTAAAGCAGTTTGAGTGGTCAGAAGACTATATGCTCCCCTTTTATATGCCAAATTACTCAAAGCCATTTCCATGATGTGTCAAATGTCTTAAGTTGTGTTGTCGAGTTGATATCAGCCGTTGCACATAAGCAAGCAAACCTTTATTCAGCTGGCTCTGACCAGCCACGGTTACAATAATCCCTGATGAGGCTTACTGCGTTACATGGCTGCAGATGGAAAATGGCATCCTGCTGCCAACCCTCCAGTCTGCTCTTCCCTTCCTTGATCTACACGGAACCCCTCGGCTGGAGTTCCACCAGTCCGTCTTTGACGAGCTTCGGGAAAAGCTGATGGAGCGAGTCGCCACCATTGCAGAGGGCAAGGACGAGGACAGGTGTGTCTCTGAACTCTGAGTCCTGTTTAGAAGGAGCCAGCTTGGATGCTATTGTGCTCTGTTTTCCTACAGATATGGGAAGCTTGAGGAGCTGCTGGAGAAGAGCTTTCCCCTTGTCAAAATGCTGTCCATTCAGCCAGTGGTCATGCAGGTGCTGAAGCATCTACCCAAGGTAAGTGTCTTCAGGGCCATTGCTTTCCTGTTAAAGCAAACAAATATGTATGCATGTATGCATGTATGCATATATATATATATATATATATAATGAGCAGTATTGACATTTAATCAGCAGTGCAGGGGCCACGGACTCAGTGTATTGTAGCATTAATAACGTGTATTACAGTCAGAGTACAGTACGTTTAGAATATATGATTCAGACCGACTGGATGCAGGTCTAACCTGGAGCAGGTTGCACCAACTGGTCTTCACTAAGCCTGGTCCTAACTGCTCAGTCGGTCTTTGTTAACGTTGGTTGCACGAGCCTTACTACTCCCGGTTTTAGCCAAACGCTGTCATGTGACTGCCCACGCAGTTCTGTCGACGTCGTTAACATTCACCTGCGCCATAAGGACTAGTAATCAACATCACCTATTATTAGGAGGTCGATAGACATGAATCGATGTATATCATTATTCTATATGTGGATATAGTTCAGTCTACTTATTCATTCATTGGTCTATGATTCATATTGTTAATTCAAGATGAGCAAATTAGTTTTTATGCGGTATTTCTGTAATTTATTCAACGTGATTATTGTACATTTTGTAACCGTCTTCATTTCAATATAAAGGAAAATCTCTAAAGTTTTAGTCCGTGAAGCTGTTCTCGAGGCCCGGCGTGGAACAACACGCCTACATTGATTGGTGACCCATCTGTATGTTGTCATGAACATGTATGTGAACATCATTCTATCGGCGATGTTAACGGCGTATGTATGTTGTCATGAACAGTGACTATATTTGGACCCTCTGGGAACCTTGAATGTCCGTATTAAAGTTTATTAGCTATAAAACAAGTTGTTGAGCCAAAGTCTTCAAATTGGCTTTGCAGAATTGCTCCTTCAGCTTCGTCACATGCTCCTCCTGCAGGTGCCAGAGAAGAAACTGAAGATGGTGATTGCTGACAAGGAGCTGTACAAGGTGTGTGCGGTGGAGGTGAAGAGGCAGATCTGGCAGGACAACCAGGCTCTGTTTGGGGATGAAGTGTCGCCTCTCCTAAAGCAGTACATTGTGGAGAAGGAAGCCGCTCTGTTCAGCAGCGACCTCTCCATCCTGCACAACTTCTTCAGCCCCTCTCCCAAAGCGCGACGCCAAGGCGAGGTGAGTCCGTCATCCGCTGAGATGTCTCTTAAACATGAACCTCTGTGTGAAGAGACGGCGCTGTTGAGCTTTGCTGATGTTCCAGGTGGTCCTAAAGCTGACGCAGATGATCGGAAAGAACGTGAAGCTGTACGACATGGTGCTGCAGTTTTTAAGAACGCTCTTCCTGCGAACGCGAAATGTCCACTACTGCACGCTGAGAGCAGAGCTGCTGATGTCTCTTCACGACCTGGACATCAGTGAGATCTGCTCTGTGGACCCCTGCCACAAGGTGAGGATCACTTTAGGACACCATCAGACCACTGAGGAGCCCCAAACCCTGTGTTCCCTGTGTTCTAGCGGTCTGTCTCTGTTGTGTGCTGTGACAGTTCACTTGGTGTTTAGACGCCTGCATCCGTGAGAAGTTTGTGGACGGCAAGCGAGCCAGAGAGCTGCAAGGTTTCCTGGATGGAGTGAAGAAAGGACAAGAGCAAGTCCTCGGGTAATGGATGAGGGGAAGGGTGGCAAACAGAGCTGTTCGTCTCGCATCAATGCTTGAATTCATCTTTCTGTGCGTTCCAGGGACCTGTCCATGATCCTGTGTGACCCCTTTGCATGCAACACCCTGGTTCTGAGTGTCATGAGGAACCTGCAAGAACTGCTGAGTCAGGACGCTTTACCCAGGGTGAGCATGCTGTGCACGAGGCCACAGGCCACATGATGCACAACCATGCCGATGGTGTGATGATGTTCTGCTGACTGGCTGGTGACAGGGATGCAGCTAGAAGCGTAGTCGGCACTTGAAGGGGACTTTGGTATTCTTCAGCCTCGCCCCCGTGTCTTCCTTTAGCTTAATCCAGCCTGATGGGCACTGTCCCTCCCTCTCTCATATGCATGTTTCTGGATTACTAGTTCTTTAAGTGACAGCCACTGTGAATGCTGAGAGGCAGAGAGTGTTTTCACTGCAGAGCTCCCTCACGCAGCCCAGTGTAAGTCCTTCTGTTGTGTCTGTTTCTGAACAGGACAGTCCGGACCTGATGCTGCTGCTGAGGATGCTGTCGCTGGGTCAAGGGGCGTGGGACATGATTGACAGCCAGGTCTTTAAAGAGCCTCGCTTGGTACGTAGAGTGTTGAGCTGCGGCGTGCGTGTGCTGCGGCGCTTCAGAGACTCATAGATGGATCTTCCTGTGTGCCTGCTGTCAGGACTTGGAGGTGGTGACCCGCTTCCTGCCTGCCATGATGTCAGTGGTTGTTGATGATCACACCTTCACTGCCGAAAACAAGCTCCCCGGTGAGGAGAAGAGCTCGATGTCTTACCCCACCACCCTGCCGGATGCCTTCAGCAGGTAAAGACCTGCAGCCCCCTCCACCATGGTGGGGTCAGAGGTCGATGGAGGAGCGACCTGTGACGTGCTTCAGTACATGTTTGTGTGTTATCATTACTGCTGTACGATAGGACACTGTGTCGTGTGTGCAGCACGTCCCAACTGGGACAATCCAGTCCATCGTCTCATATTATAAATATCAAAAAGCAACAACATGACTTTCATTCCGCTGTTACTCAAGTCCAACAAAGTCACTCATCTGTCTGAGTTGACGGGTTGAAGTTCTATATAAAAGCATCCTAACCGAGCACAGACGGCTCCTGTGTGCTGATGACTTCACAGCTGTAACGTGAACATGCTCGGTGTGTAACGGCAGCGTGACTGATGACTGACGAAGAGGTGTGTCTGTCCCTCAGGTACCTGCAGGAGAACCGAGTGGCCTGTGAAATGGGTCTCTACTACGTCCTCCACATCGCCAAGCTGAGGAACAAGAACGCCTTGCAGAGGTTGCTGCCTGCCCTGGGTGAGTCTCGCTCAGAACACTGGGTCAGCAGCAGGCTGTAGGACAGGCCCGTCAGAATAAGAGCTGTGTGTCTGCTGTTCCAGTGGAGAGCTACAATGACATGGCCTTTGGTGACATCTTCCTGCACCTGCTGACCGGACACCTCACCCTGCTGTCTGATGAGTTCGGATCAGAGGACTTTTGTTCGGTAGTTTTCGATGGCTTCCTTCTTACTTCTTTTTCCAGGTGAGCTGATTCTAGCAGAGCCGATAGACTGACACACACACACACACACACACACACAGCAGCTGGTCCCGTCCACATTGTTGGTGTTACGTTTGACTCAAACGTCTCCGCCGTGTCTCCTGATTGGTTTTGTTTGTGTCTGAATATGTTCCAGTAAAGAGAACGTCCACAGACACGCCCTCCGGATGATGCTGCATCTACATCACAAAGTGCTGCCGGCGTGTCGGGAAACCTTGATGAAAACTCTTGAACCTCCAAAACAGGTTGGCTTCATTTCTGCATCCAGCTTGTGCTCAGCAGTGAGCTGGGGGCGGAGCGCTGTAACAGACCTCGTACACCTCAGCCCCGTGAGTCCTGATCCCTCGCTGGTATCGGTCAGTCAGCTCCTACCGTGAAGGGAAACGTTCACGTAGTTTGAAATGGTGTGTATAATAATTCCATGACGGCTAAATATGTCGTGGTAAATGATGCTAATATTAAAATTCATCGTAAGGCAGCATCTTCCTGTCTAACAGAACAGCGGCCACTAAGCGAGCTACGAGGTCTATTGTGCAGCGTCCAGTAGGAATGCTGCTTGTTGCCACTGACAGGCTCCGATTGTTCTTATTAGACTCATTTATAGACATGTTATTACTAAAACATGTCATTGTTCTTCTGTTGATGGAGCGACACAGACGCCTGATTAGACTCTGAGAAGCTGTGACTCTACATCCACAGAAGGAAAGAAGGATGTTGAACTTGGCGTTCTGTGACAATGTTCACATTTCTGTTATGTACACTAATAAGTACACATTGAATAAGATCTCATCTGCATATTCAACATAGCATCTCTATAGTTGTCTCATTATCTACTTTACGTGTTGACCCTATTCACCTGTAGATGCTCCCGTTAACAGACACTGAACATTATTGATGCGTGTCATGAAGATGACATACAATCAGAGTGATGTTCAAACCAGTAAACATGAGACACGCGTCTTCCTACATGTGTCTACTGACTCCACCAGAGAGGAGAGCTGGACAGCTGAAGGATGAAAGATGCTTTGTTGAGTGTTTCTTCTGATGACACGGCCACACTTGAATAAATGTGCACGCTGTCTGAACAGGACGCAGCTGTTCTTCTGTAGCCGGTAGTTCCTCCTCAGGCTGTCGTCTTGATAAGCTGTCTATCCTGAAACTCTGATATCTAACATCAAGTGAAGTAGTATGTCCCCAGAAACGTCCCAACACCAGCTGAAGTTCAGACATCCACACATAGGGCCTGAGCCTGAGGGATGTATGATCGATCCACGTAGTCACATGTGTTGGGATCTAAAGGAGCGTGTTTGGGTTATCAGCATTTAAGAAACTGAATTCTTGACATCAATAGAATTATTGATGTATGTAACAATTATTAATGATTATTAATATAAACGGGGCACCACCCTGCGAACAGGGACCAATAACCAAACGATAAAACTAAGTCTCATAATTAGTAGTCACTCATAATGTCAATAGTCTGCGTATGACTATACATTCAGTGACAGTGAAGGTTTTAAGTTCGAGCACAGGCTACTACATACAGTCTTATCAAATACATATGCACAAGTAATCACAGACGACTGCTCCTTAAAGTATAACAGTTTATTGAATCAAAATAATAAATGATCAAATCAATTAATATTGCAACCAACAAATGTTATCATACAATTTTATATGCCTAAACTAAAGAATGAA
>NC_136639.1:28502119-28514619 GCF_949748355.1 Melanostigma gelatinosum
ACCGGTTCATAACGTCCTGTGATGGTCCCGTAGACCGGTTCATAACGTCCTGTGATGGTCCCGTAGACCGGTTCATAACGTCCTGTGATGGTCCCGTAGACCGGTTCATAACGTCCTGTGATGGTCCTGTAGACCGGTTCATAACGTCCTGTGATGGTCCCGTAGACCGGTTCATAACGTCCTGTGATGGTCCCGTAGACCGGTTCATAACGTCCTGTGATGGTCCCGTAGACCGGTTCATAACGTCCTGTGATGGTCCCGTAGACCGGTTCATAATGTCCTGTGATGGTCCTGTAGACCGGTTCATAACGTCCTGTGATGGTCCCGTAGACCGGTTCATAATGTCCTGTGATGGTCCCGTAGACCGGTTCATAACGTCCTGTGATGGTCCCGTAGACCGGTTCATAACGTCCTGTGATGGTCCCGTAGACCGGTTCATAACGTCCTGTGATGGTCCCGTAGACCGGTTCATAACGTCCTGTGATGGTCCTGTAGACCGGTTCATAACGTCCTGTGATGGTCCCGTAGACCGGTTCATAACGTCCTGTGATGGTCCTGTAGACCGGTTCATAACGTCCTGTGATGGTCCCGTAGACCGGTTCATAACGTCCTGTGATGGTCCCGTAGACCGGTTCATAATGTCCTGTGATGGTCCTGTAGACCGGTTCATAACGTCCTGTGATGGTCCCGTAGACCGGTTCATAACGTCCTGTGATGGTCCTGTAGACCGGTTCATAACGTCCTGTGATGGTCCTGTAGACCGGTTCATAACGTCCTGTGACGGTCCCGTAGATCGGTTCATAACGTCCTGTGATGGTCCCGTAGACCGGATCATAACGTCCTGTGATGGTCCTGTAGACCGGTTCATAACGTCCTGCGATGGTCCCGTAGACCGGTTCATAATGTCCTGTGATGGTCCCGTAGGCCGGTTCATAACGTCCTGTGATGGTCCTGTAGACCGGTTCATAACGTCCTGTGATGGTCCCGTAGACCGGTTCATAACGTCCTGTGATGGTCCCGTAGACCGGTTCATAATGTCCTGTGATGGTCCCGTAGACCGGTTCATAACGTCCTGTGATGGTCCCGTAGACCGGTTCATAATGTCCTGTGATGGTCCTGTAGACCGGTTCATAACGTCCTGTGATGGTCCTGTAGACCGGTTCATAACGTCCTGTGACGGTCCCGTAGATCGGTTCATAACGTCCTGTGATGGTCCCGTAGACCGGATCATAACGTCCTGTGATGGTCCTGTAGACCGGTTCATAACGTCCTGTGATGGTCCCGTAGACCGGTTCATAATGTCCTGTGATGGTCCCGTAGGCCGGTTCATAACGTCCTGTGATGGTCCCGTAGACCGGTTCATAACGTCCTGTGATGGTCCCGTAGACCGGTTCATAACGTCCTGTGATGGTCCCGTAGACCGGTTCATAACGTCCTGTGATGGTCCTGTAGACCGGTTCATAACGTCCTGTGATGGTCCCGTAGGCCGGTTCATAACGTCCTGTGATGGTCCCGTAGACCGGTTCATAACGTCCTGTGATGGTCCCGTAGACCGGTTCATAACGTCCTGTGATGGTCCTGTAGACAGGTTCATAAAGTCCTGTGATGGTCCTGTAGACCGGTTCATAAAGTCCTGTGATGGTCCTGTAGACCGGTTCATAACGTCCTGTGATGGTCCTGTAGACCGGTTCATAACGTCCTGTGATGGTCCTGTAGACCGGTTCATAACGTCCTGTGATGGTCCTGTAGACCGGTTCATAAAGTCCTGTGATGGTCCTGTAGACCGGTTCATAACGTCCTGTGATGGTCCTGTAGACCGGTTTTTATTAAGATTTTATTTGTACAGGGACAGTTCACATTAATCGACAGCACACATTAATAAAAACATGACTGTAAATGTGACAGTGTTAGCTAAAAAAGCTAATTTTCAACCGTTGTCCCTGGGCACGGTGTTAAAAGCCGCTAAAACATTTAAACATTTAAAAACTGTTTAAAAAGACAACAACACAAAAACAAGCAAACAGAGCTGTGCAATACAATCCTGCAGACACAGGATCAAACATGACAGACAAGCAAGCAAGCAGGCAGGCAGGCGGGCAGACAGACAGACAGACAGACAGACAGGCAGACAGGCAGGCTACATACGGACATGGCAGGCATGAGACTGTTAGTGCTGACACACCTGGTTGTTAATGAGCCAGGCTTTGAGGTTGTGTGTGAAGAACCTGTATGTGGTGCTCTGTCTTATGTGTGATGGGAGAGTGTTCCAAGTAACGGAAGCTGTGACAGAGTATGATAGCTGGCTAAACTTGCTTCTCCTGCCTGGGACCACTAGGTCCCGCGAGCTGTTGCTCTGGTTAGTCTGCTATTGGTCTTTTGTGTTATGAAAGTGCTCAACGGGGGAGGTGCAAGGCCATTAAGAATTTTAAAGGTTAAGCAGCTGTTATGGAATTTGACAAGACTATCCCAACACAGAAGATGGTATTTGGGCAAGATGTTGCAAATGTGGTAGTGTCTGGGCTTGATGTCAAGTACCTTGATAGCCTGCTTATAGACGGACTGTAGGGGCTTCAGGGTTGTGTTGTGAGTGTGTGACCAGGTGGTTAGACAGTAAGTGATATGAGGGAGGATCATTGCATGAAAGTACAGTTTAGCAGCTTCAGTTGTGAGGTTGTTGCGTATGTATCTGAAATGATGTAGACTAAACTTGACCTTTGCCATTACATGCTTCACTTGTTTTTTGTATGTGAGTGTGGAGTCAAGAATGATCCCCAGATATTTGTAGTTAGGGACCACCTGAAGCTGTTCACCAGATATGTACACAGGATGCTCTGTTGTAATATTATTCACCCTCTTTGAGAAAAACATGCAGACTGTTTTTTTCACATTGAGATGTAAGCAAGAGTCTGACAGCCACTTAGTGACATGGACCATTTCTTCAGTGAGTTTGTCTGCTGCCTGTTTGATGTTGGGTGCATGTACAAAAATGACTGTGTCGTCAGCGTACATCTGTATATCCACCCGTGCACATACTGATGGCAGATCATTAATGTACATGCTGAAAAGAAGAGGACCTAGCACAGAGCCCTGTGGAACACCGACACTGTAATTGAGGATGGGGGATGAAACACCGTTGGTTCATAAAGTCCTGTGATGGTCCTGTAGACCGGTTCATAACGTCCTGTGATGGTCCTGTAGACCGGTTCATAAAGTCCTGTGATGGTCCTGTAGACCGGTTCATAACGTCCTGTGATGGTCCTGTAGACCGGTTCATAAAGTCCTGTGATGGTCCTGTAGACCGGTTCATAACGTCCTGTGATGGTCCCGTAGACCGTGTGGGCTGATGGTATTTCTCCCACTCTCGTAATAGACACAGGACCCGAACTGTTGTAAAACGAGCAATCACAGGTCCCACTCCCACACAAATATGTGACCACACATCAAAAATAGATTTATATTCATGAAATGCTATATGCATTCAATAAACTGTTAGTCTGTTAGAAACCACAGCATGAAGCTTTCATGTCAGACGGTCTGTCATGTCTTTGTGGACGTCACATCGTGAGCGTTGTGCTGTTCTCTGTGTGACGCTCTGTGTGTGACGCTCTGTGTGTGACGCTCTGTGTGTGACGCTCTGTTTGTGGCGCTCTGTTTGTGATGCTCTTCGGGTTGTACGTTTGTAACCGCTGTGTCTGGTGTCTTCATCTGCGTTCACGTACTGGCACAGACCATGTTCCTGTCCTGAAGGTGGTTCCACTCATCGACTGCTCTGTACATTCAGCCGTTTACCAGGTTTCCACCTGTTGAACATGTGCCCATTCTGCCCTGATTATGAAGTGACTCTTTCTCTCTTCTGTGTTGGTTGCTTGCTGAGAGCAGCTGTTGTGTGGTGAGAGCTCCTGTTTGGTTACATTCCTCTTCAGGTAGAGCTGGTCACATGAAACAGACTCGCTCCCCAAACAAGAGTTTGAATCACTGATGGATTACCAGTTGGGTTGGGCCCCGAGGCATGACTGGGCAAATATTGACATTGCATTACAAATCAGATACAATGGATATGAGGTTACTAGAGGACTGTTTCAGAGTTCCTTTAATATTGTTTTTACATTTTAAGGTACCTTTTTAATTAGGGCTGTGCAAAGATGTCCATATAGCTTACTATTATGCAATTCTTTCGACAATGGTGTATCGATACTTTCGCTGTGTGTGTGTGTGTGTGTGTGTGTGTGTGTGTGTGTGTGTGTGTGTGTGTGTGTGTGTGTGTGTGTGTGTGTGTGTGTGTGTGTGTGTGTGTGTGTGTGTGTGTGTGTGTGTGTGTGTGTGTCTCGTTTTAAACAGATTTAAAATGTCCTTTAAATTGCATCTACATGGAAATGAAGATTGGTCAGGGACACAATAAGAACATAATTCAGTATGTATTTTATTTTTAAATGTTGTGGCATGTTAGTAAAGATGATAATACAATATGCACTTTATTTCCATGACGTATAACTCTTTGGTTGAGTGCGTTCTCTGCTGAGTGACGAGTGCAAATACCTTCTGAAATAGTTTTGATGGAATATGTGATGTATTCAATTATAATATTCAGCAAGTTGTATTTTCAGCTATATTTTTACATTTTCAGTAAAAACAGAAAACAGAGTATTGCAACATATTGTATATATGTATTTTGATCTTATGATCTTATTGTGGCGTAGCAATAGTTTCTGTTTCTAAACAGCATGCATGAATAGAAGGGTTCCTGTCTGCTGTGGAGGGACTTGACTTCCTGCTCAGAGCCCTGAGACCCAACACAGCATCACTGTTGGGTCTCTTGTGTTCACATTGGAGTAAATCCATCAGGTGAAAACTGAAATGAAATGAGTGTTTGCTTTTTGTTGGTCCATGAAAACAAGACACGGTGTTTCACTCTGTTGATCAGAAGGCGTGTGATGGCTCCCACAGTAAAGACAGGATGTGGAGCCAGAGTGTGACACAGCACCTGATCACAACCCTTTGTGTGCGATACTTATCAAGTCTTTGATATTTTGTATGTGTTTTACACAACATATCGTCACGGTAAACTTCATGGAAGGTCTCATCGTGGTCATTCTTTTGCCTCGATGGCAGAGACGTCACTGTAGGCACCATAGAGGCCCAACGCTGTCGCTGCACAGCTTCAGGGGGAGAAGAAGTCAATAACAAGAAGATTGAAACGCAGAGTGGATCAAAGTAACGTGCACATGTTGGCCATAGTTAAGACTATGCAGTTATGTATGGATGATCACGATGCAGTGTTTTGGACTAAACTGATCCAGAATCCAACGGCGAACGAAGTCAAGTTGCTGGATTCATGCTTCCTTGCTCAGCTGTCACTGCTGTACTTTCTTAGTTGCTGCTGTACTTTCTCAGTTGCTGCTGTACTTTCTTAGTTGCTGCTGTACTTTCTTAGTCGCTGCTGTACATTCTCAGTTGCTGCTGTACTTTCTTAGTTGCTGCTGTACTTTCTTAGTCGCTGCTGTACTTTCTCAGTTGCTGCTGTACTTTCTCAGTTGCTGCTGTACTTTCTTAGTCGCTGCTGTACTTTCTCAGTTGCTGCTGTACTTTCTTAGTTGCTGCTGTACTTTCTTAGTTGCTGCTGTTCTTTCTCAGTCGCTGCTGTACTTTCTCAGTCGCTGCTGTACTTTCTTAGTTGCTGCTGTACTTTCTTAGTTGCTGCTGTACTTTCTCAGTTGCTGCTGTACTTTCTTAGTTGCTGCTGTACTTTCTTAGTTGCTGCTGTACTTTCTCAGTTGCTGCTGTACTTAGTTGCTGCTGTACTTTCTTAGTTGCTGCTGTACTTTCTCAGTTGCTGCTGTACTTTCTTAGTCGCTGCTGTACTTTCTCAGTTGCTGCTGTACTTTCTTAGTTGCTGCTGTACTTTCTTAGTTGCTGCTGTACTTTCTCAGTTGCTGCTGTACTTTCTTAGTTGCTGCTGTACTTTCTCAGTTGCTGCTGTACTTTCTTAGTTGCTGCTGTATTTTCTCAGTTGCTGCTGTACTTTCTCAGTTGCTGCTGTACTTTCTTAGTTGCTGCTGTACTTTCTTAGTCGCTGCTGTACTTTCTCAGTTGCTGCTGTACTTTCTCAGTTGCTGCTGTACTTTCTTAGTCGCTGCTGTACTTTCTCAGTTGCTGCTGTACTTTCTTAGTTGCTGCTGTACTTTCTCAGTTGCTGCTGTACTTTCTCAGTTGCTGCTGTACTTTCTTAGTTGCTGCTGTACTTTCTCAGTTGCTGCTGTACTTTCTTAGTCGCTGCTGTACTTTCTCAGTTGCTGCTGTACTTTCTTAGTTGCTGCTGTACTTTCTCAGTTGCTGCTGTACTTTCTTAGTTGCTGCTGTACTTCTTAGTTGCTGCTGTACTTTCTCAGTTGCTGCTGTACTTTCTCAGTTGCTGCTGTACTTTCTCAGTTGCTGCTGTACTTTCTAGTCGCTGCTGTACTTCTCAGTGCTGCTGTACTTTCTTAGTTGCTGCTGTACTTTCTCAGTTGCTGCTGTACTTTCTCAGTTGCTGCTGTACTTTCTTCAGTTGCTGCTGTACTTTCTCAGTTGCTGCTGTACTTTCTTAGTTGCTGCTGTACTTTCTACTTTCTCAGTTGCTGCTGTACTTTCTCAGTTGCTGCTGTACTTTCTCAGTCGCTGCTGTACTTTCTCAGTTGCTGCTGTACTTTCTTAGTTGCTGCTGTACTTTCTCAGTTGCTGCTGTACTTTCTCAGTCGCTGCTGTACTTTCTCAGTTGCTGCTGTACTTTCTCAGTTGCTGCTGTACTTTCTTAGTTGCTGCTGTACTTTCTTAGTTGCTGCTGTACTTTCTCAGTCGCTGCTGTACTTTCTCAGTCGCTGCTGTACTTTCTCAGTCGCTGCTGTACTTTCTTAGTCGCTGCTGTACTTTCTCAGTCGCTGCTGTTCTTTCTCAGTCGCTGCTGTACTTTCTCAGTCGCTGCTGTACTTTCTTAGTTGCTGCGGTACTTTCTTAGTTGCTGCTGTACTTTCTCAGTTGCTGCTGTACTTTCTTAGTTGCTGCTGTACTTTCTTAGTTGCTGCTGTACTTTCTCAGTTGCTGCTGTACTTAGTTGCTGCTGTACTTTCTTAGTTGCTGCTGTACTTTCTCAGTTGCTGCTGTACTTTCTTAGTCGCTGCTGTACTTTCTCAGTTGCTGCTGTACTTTCTTAGTTGCTGCTGTACTTTCTTAGTTGCTGCTGTACTTTCTCAGTTGCTGCTGTACTTTCTTAGTTGCTGCTGTACTTTCTCAGTTGCTGCTGTACTTTCTTAGTTGCTGCTGTACTTTCTCAGTTGCTGCTGTACTTTCTCAGTTGCTGCTGTACATTCTTAGTTGCTGCTGTACTTTCTTAGTCGCTGCTGTACTTTCTCAGTTGCTGCTGTACTTTCTCAGTTGCTGCTGTACTTTCTTAGTCGCTGCTGTACTTTCTCAGTTGCTGCTGTACTTTCTTAGTTGCTGCTGTACTTTCTCAGTTGCTGCTGTACTTTCTCAGTTGCTGCTGTACTTTCTTAGTTGCTGCTGTACTTTCTCAGTTGCTGCTGTACTTTCTTAGTCGCTGCTGTACTTTCTCAGTTGCTGCTGTACTTTCTTAGTTGCTGCTGTACTTTCTCAGTTGCTGCTGTACTTTCTCAGTTGCTGCTGTACTTTCTTAGTTGCTGCTGTACTTTCTCAGTTGCTGCTGTACTTTCTTAGTTGCTGCTGTACTTTCTCAGTTGCTGCTGTACTTTCTTAGTCGCTGCTGTACTTTCTCAGTTGCTGCTGTACTTTCTTAGTTGCTGCTGTACTTTCTTAGTTGCTGCTGTACTTTCTCAGTTGCTGCTGTACTTTCTTAGTTGCTGCTGTACTTTCTCAGTTGCTGCTGTACTTTCTTAGTTGCTGCTGTACTTTCTCAGTTGCTGCTGTACTTTCTCAGTTGCTGCTGTACTTTCTCAGTCGCTGCTGTACTTTCTCAGTTGCTGCTGTACTTTCTTAGTTGCTGCTGTACTTTCTCAGTTGCTGCTGTACTTTCTCAGTCGCTGCTGTACTTTCTCAGTTGCTGCTGTACTTTCTTAGTTGCTGCTGTACTTTCTTAGTTGCTGCTGTACTTTCTTAGTTGCTGCTGTACTTTCTCAGTCGCTGCTGTACTTTCTCAGTCGCTGCTGTACTTTCTCAGTCGCTGCTGTACTTTCTTAGTCGCTGCTGTACTTTCTCAGTCGCTGCTGTACTTTCTCAGTCGCTGCTGTACTTTCTTAGTTGCTGCTGTACTTTCTTAGTTGCTGCTGTACTTTCTTAGTTGCTGCTGTACTTTCTTAGTTGCTGCTGTACTTTCTCAGTCGCTGCTGTACTTTCTCAGTCGCTGCTGTGCTTTCTCAGTTGCTGCTGTACTTTCTTAGTTGCTGCTGTACTTTCTTAGTTGCTGCTGTACTTTCTCAGTCGCTGCTGTACTTTCTCAGTTGCTGCTGTACTTTCTCAGTCGCTGCTGTACTTTCTTAGTCGCTGCTGTACTTTCTCAGTCGCTGCTGTACTTTCTTAGTCGCTGCTGTACTTTCTCAGTCGCTGCTGTACTTTCTTAGTCGCTGCTGTACTTTCTCAGTCGCTGCTGTACTTTCTCAGTTGCTGCTGTACTTTCTCAGTTGCTGCTGTACTTTCTTAGTTGCTGCTGTACTTTCTCAGTCGCTGCTGTACTTTCTCAGTTGCTGCTGTACTTTCTTAGTTTCTGCTGTACTTTCTCAGTTGCTGCTGTACTTTCTCAGTTGCTGCTGTACTTTCTCAGTTGCTGCTGTACTTTCTTAGTCGCTGCTGTACTTTCTCAGTTGCTGCTGTACTTTCTCAGTTGCTGCTGTACTTTCTTAGTCGCTGCTGTACTTTCTCAGTTGCTGCTGTACTTTCTTAGTTGCTGCTGTACTTTCTCAGTTGCTGCTGTACTTTCTCAGTTGCTGCTGTACTTTCTTAGTTGCTGCTGTACTTTCTCAGTTGCTGCTGTACTTTCTTAGTCGCTGCTGTACTTTCTCAGTTGCTGCTGTACTTTCTTAGTTGCTGCTGTACTTTCTCAGTTGCTGCTGTACTTTCTCAGTTGCTGCTGTACTTTCTTAGTTGCTGCTGTACTTTCTCAGTTGCTGCTGTACTTTCTTAGTTGCTGCTGTACTTTCTCAGTTGCTGCTGTACTTTCTTAGTCGCTGCTGTACTTTCTCAGTTGCTGCTGTACTTTCTTAGTTGCTGCTGTACTTTCTTAGTTGCTGCTGTACTTTCTCAGTTGCTGCTGTACTTTCTTAGTTGCTGCTGTACTTTCTCAGTTGCTGCTGTACTTTCTTAGTTGCTGCTGTACTTTCTCAGTTGCTGCTGTACTTTCTCAGTTGCTGCTGTACTTTCTCAGTCGCTGCTGTACTTTCTCAGTTGCTGCTGTACTTTCTTAGTTGCTGCTGTACTTTCTCAGTTGCTGCTGTACTTTCTCAGTCGCTGCTGTACTTTCTCAGTCGCTGCTGTACTTTCTTAGTTGCTGCTGTACTTTCTTAGTTGCTGCTGTACTTTCTTAGTTGCTGCTGTACTTTCTCAGTCGCTGCTGTGCTTTCTCAGTTGCTGCTGTACTTTCTCAGTCGCTGCTGTACTTTCTTAGTCGCTGCTGTACTTTCTCAGTCGCTGCTGTACTTTCTCAGTCGCTGCTGTACTTTCTTAGTTGCTGCTGTACTTTCTTAGTTGCTGCTGTACTTCCTTAGTTGCTGCTGTACTTTCTTAGTTGCTGCTGTACTTTCTCAGTCGCTGCTGTGCTTTCTCAGTCGCTGCTGTGCTTTCTCAGTTGCTGCTGTACTTTCTTAGTTGCTGCTGTACTTTCTTAGTTGCTGCTGTACTTTCTCAGTCGCTGCTGTACTTTCTCAGTTGCTGCTGTACTTTCTCAGTCGCTGCTGTACTTTCTCAGTCGCTGCTGTACTTTCTTAGTTGCTGCTGTACTTTCTCAGTCGCTGCTGTACTTTCTCAGTCGCTGCTGTACTTTCTCAGTCGCTGCTGTACTTTCTCAGTCGCTGCTGTACTTTCTCAGTCGCTGCTGTACTTTCTTAGTTGCTGCTGTACTTTCTTAGTTGCTGCTGTACTTTCTCAGTTGCTGCTGTACTTTCTCAGTTGCTGCTGTACTTTCTCAGTTGCTGCTGTACTTTCTCAGTTGCTGCTGTACTTTCTGTAGCAGCGCTATGTTTCAGGGTCCTGGTGGGCATCTCTTCTCTTGCTCTGGTGTAACACACGGCCCAGAGAGGACATGCTTGTTTCATGGTGCAGCTGCTTAGCTTGGCTCTGTGGCTAACATTACAAATGTGTGTGTTCTTGTTTGCAGCCATCAAAGTGAACTGCAACGGTTTCTGTGGCATCACCAGTAAGGTCAATGACACCGCATGGGCCGAGGAGGAGCAGTACTTCAACAGCACCGTCTCTGTTGCAGATAAAGGTACGAAGCCCAACAATCTAAGTGCTTGCTACAAAAGTCATCCATCTATTCATCCAAGGGTTTGATCCATCCTGCTGTTAGTGTTCGATAAGTGCAGCTTACCACATCATCACTGTTCATATCGGGTCCAGTCACAGATCAGATCGCTGGCCGTACATATTTGCTCGTGCGCTGGTTGCACAGACGGTGAAACACGATCCACTCACAGATCTTAGACACATCTTATGGCAACGAAACAATAGTTTTATTTTCCACAATGTAAAGGTTAAAAAGTCAGTGTGTGAGGCCTGTAGTAGGGAAGGTTCCCATTTGCCGCTGTGTGTGCTGCATGCAGCCCGGAGGCATACCTGGCTGGTGGGAACAGCAGAGTGATTGTTGCTGCTTCAGCTGATCTGTCTGTGCTCTCTTTGTCTCCTACAGGAACCATGAAACAGGGAGAACACACGTTCCCCTTCAAGTTCCTCATACCAGGTAGGAGCGTGGAGGTGTGGGATGAACGTGTGTGTGTGTGTGTGTGTGGACAGACAGACAGACATGTCCAGGCATGTTGATATTTACTCGACTGGTCTTGTGGTTCAGCAGCTGTGAGGATGGGGCTCTGGTCCCATCGTTCACTGGGCTTATGAGTGTTGTGTAAATTATTGAATTGAATTTGACAATTTTCGATCAACATTCAAATCGCAACACCTAAAAGCTGCTCTCATCAACATCACAGTGGATCCAATGACCGTGTGTAATATAAATGAGGTCACTTATTTGAAATAACCAACAGGCAATGATCACCACTCTGCAGTTCCTCGTCTGTGAGCATCCAGCTGTATAACCTCCAGCCTGAAAGGACTCCTCACGTTCTTGGGTACGAAGTGGGGATTTGATCTGAGGGTAGCCTCGCAAGCAATTGGCCGACTAAACCAATTCCAGTAACTTCATGGTTGATGGTTAACAAACCGAATGTCTTGCGGACATGCACTGGTAAAAGCCTCTCTTTCTGTGGTGAATGGGGACGAAGGACACGGCTTTCTTCTGTAACAGGTCCTGCATTTCTGCTGGATAAGCGGAGGATGAACACTGTAGAACTGGAGAAAATAAAGCCGTCTCAGTGCCCTATCCATCCCTTCTGTTAACACGCAGCTGCATTGCCACTACTCGTAAAACTGTATTAGAGGACGAGCACCTCGCTGTGGGACGTCCCGCCCTAGTTTCCATCACGAGCAGGATGTCCCCACGGAGAGATGTTGGCGGTGGACTTGGGATGCTGATGTTGTGGATACTGATGACATATTGTCGTCGTCATTATCTGCAGATGAAGCCGATGTCTTGGCAGGGATGACCAGAGGCAGTGGCCAAGCGTTGGGGTTGGGGTGAGGATCTCTACCTCGTCTGTCTCGGGCTCGCTCTCATCACAGCAAAGCGTCTGAAATGATCCTTCTGCTTCTGGTGTCGAATCTCGGGCAACGCTCTTCAGACTTGGCAGGTCGGTGGCTGCTGAACACTGTGTGGTGTATGCTAAGGCGCCCGGAGCAGGCATGAAGATCTGTCCGAGCTGTGAGGCCGGGACATGACGGGCACCGACAAGGTTTTGCAGATTACTCCATTTGCAGAGATGAGCAGTCAGTGGGCAGATTGCCTTCCACTGAAGAGAAGCAGAGGGGTGTGCTGACTTATATACTGTGGAGTCAGCATGTGTCTTGATTGGCCTGTTTGGCTAATGCAGATTTTCAGTGGGCAAATGCGTGCTTGTGATTGGAGGAGAGTAACCTAGAGGTGCCGCCCCCTTGCCGACAACTCTGCCACCTGAGCGTCTGTGGTTAAAGTTCTGATGTGTTTTTATTGTTTTCGATGCCTTCTGATTCATGATCATCAGCGTGATCAAACTTTTGCCTCCTGTGGCTTTGTTGCATTGTTTGGAGAGCGGCTCAAACACTTCGGGAGCGAACCAGGCGCACCTTTCATCACCTATAGTCGGCAAGAGCTTCTTCAGCTGCGGCGTCCTGCGTCAGGTGGACAGGATGTGGACTTTGATTTGTCGGATACCAAGCCCAGGACCAGGAAGAGAGGCCGTAGAGACGGGGTC
>NC_136639.1:28519619-28542119 GCF_949748355.1 Melanostigma gelatinosum
CAGATGAAACCACTGAGCGAATGTGAATGTTCCTTCAGTGAACCTGTATCGATGTGAGACTTGTTAAAAGTCTTGGAGTTGTGTCGCTGCCCTTCTCCATGCAGGGAACCTGTTCATCTGAAGTGAAGCAGGAGTTCTCCTACATGCTGCTGAAAACAGGCACGGTGGTCCTGAAGGCCCAGTCCAACATGAAGGGTTACACACCAGGCCAGGTCATCCAGGTGTTGGTCAACATCCACAACCAGTCGGGGAAGACCACAGGCAACATGGCCGCCAGCCTCATGCAGGTAAACACTTAGGTCTGGCTCAGGAGAAGGTCCTGTTCAGGCTTCTCGACCCACATGTACTGTATCAAAGAACTACCTCCAGATAGTACGAATCCAGATCTCCCAATATAGGCAAGTGTACAATATGTTACACTTATTTGTAGTGTGTTGAACTTGTGATTTGATTCGTTTTTTTTCATCTTTTTCTGTTGCTGATTTCTCTGTTTTCGCGGCGTACTCCGTGGCGTACTCCGTGGCGTACTCCGTGGCGTACTCCGTGGCGTACTCCGTGGCGTACTCCGTGGGGTACTCCGTGGCGTACTGCGTGGCGTACTCCGTGGGGTACTGCGTGGGGTACTCCGTGGGGTACTCCGTGGTGTACTGCGTGGCGTACTCCGTGGGGTACTGCGTGGGGTACTCCGTGGCGTACTCCGTGGGGTACTGCGTGGGGTACTCCATGGCGTACTGCGTGGGGTACTCCGTGGGGTACTGCGTGGCGTACTGCGTGGCGTACTGCGTGGCGTACTCCGTGGCGTACTGCGTGGCGTACTCCGTGGCGTACTGCGTGGCGTACTGCGTGGGGTACTGCGTGGGGTACTCCGTGGCATACTCCGTGGCCTCCTGCGTGGGGTACTCCGTGGCGTACTGCGTGGGGTACTCCGTGGCGTACTGCGTGGGGTACTCCGTGGCGTACTCCGTGGCGTACTGCGTGGGGTACTGCGTGGGGTACTCCGTGGCGTACTCCGTGGGGTACTCCGTGGCGTACTGCGTGGGGTACTCCGTGGCGTACTGCGTGGGGTACTGCGTGGGGTACTGCGTGGGGTACTCCGTGGCGTACTCCGTGGCGTACTGCGTGGGGTACTCCGTGGCGTACTGCGTGGGGTACTCCGTGGCGTACTCCGTGGCCTCATGCGTGGGGTACTCCGTGGGGTACTCCGTGGGGTACTCCGTAGGGTACTCCGTGGCGTACTCCGTGGGGTACTGCGTGGGGTACTCCGTGGCGTACTCCGTGGCGTACTGCGTGGGGTACTCTGTGGCGTACTGCGTGGGGTACTCCGTGGGGTACTCCGTGGGGTACTCCGTGGCCTCCTGCGTGGGGTACTCCGTGGCGTACTGCGTGGGATACTCCGTGGCGTACTCCGTGGTGGTCTGTCCCGTCGGTCCCGTCTGTCCCTTGTCCCCCAGTCACTGTACTCTTCATGTCCACCTGTGCTTTCAGAGAGTCACCTATGCGATGAAGAGGCCCACCCATGATGTGAGGGCAATAGCGGAGGTGGAGGGGGGGGTGGTAAAGGCCGGCAAGGAGTTGGAGTGGAAGGAGCAGATCATCGTTCCTCCTCTTCCTCAGTCCTCCCTGGCTGGCTGTGATCTTATAAAGATTGAATATTATGTCAAAGTAAGATATGTTCATCCTCTGTTTCACTTTCAGCACTCTTCTCTTGAGAAGTGGTCCCGGTGAGCCTGTTTCAGCCTGTTCTCGTTCCCTCGGTGTCTGAGACGCACAGCGCACCCTTCAGTGGCTTTCAAATAACTAGTGTGAACCCATTTGTGTGATTATTAGACATGCAGAGAGAATACTCTGAGCTTAGTGACACGGTGAATGTAGTTCACGGTCACCGTGTGCTGGGCTGCCCAGCGCGTTAGAACTCAACGTCAAATAATCTGACAAATGGTGAAAATGTGACGAGTTGTGATGAGAACGTGTTGCAAGTTTTTGAATGTTAGACAAACAGTCGGTCATCTATCATTGCCACATGGAAAAACAAAAAGACGACTGCAAACATGGTCAAACAACGAAACGAAAAAGAAAAACTGAGTTAGTAATCCAGCAACATTGACATTTCTTTAACTACAACAAGGCAATTCAAACTTCACAGCAATCCTACGTTATAAACACCAACGCTCACAATCCCAGACGGACGTTTAGAAGAATAGATTCTCTGGTGAACAACAATGAACCACAGCATCGCGCTTCAGCTTCTAGACTGCTGTGAGAGAAATGAAACTCAAACATTTAACAGCCAGCAGTTTAGACGGATTTCAAATCTCTCATTTTGAAGCAACATTTTAGAGAAACAGTTTTTTAATTTGCACATTACTTAAACACTCAATGTGAAATGTTGAAACCAGGTTCCAGGACTCATCACAGCTCAGAGAGCCTCACTAACTAGTGCATGATGTGAATCTGGACCGGAACAAGCCTTCAGATCGCTGCTTCTTCACCCAAGTGCTACATCTGATACAGTGGAACACCAAAGTCTCTTGAATAGATTATGTGAGCATGTTGGCCTGTCCCACTTGTTCTTAACTTCTTAACCACATAACTTAGTCAATCCCTTTCTTTATATCGTTACAATGGAACCTAACTGTGCCCGGCCGGGGTTATCTCTGTAACACTTCCAACATGGTGCAAGTCTGAAGTCTGAATGTAAAGATGATCTATACCCAGACCGATTGAACTCACTTCTTGTTTTCGCCAAATTAAAGAAAGTAAGACATTTGTACAAGTATTTTAATTAGTTTCATGGATTTACACGAGGGGGTCGTTAGATCTGCTCTGGCTGATGAAGGCTGTGAGAGAACAGAAAACAAGCTTCTCCCTTCATGGCATTAACTTTTCAACCGCTCCATCTAAGCTGCCAGATGTCATGCAGCAACTGTTCTCTTTGAAACAATCACGTCTGAATGAGAAGAAGACGCAGTGACTCAAGTTTGACTTTCTATCTGTAGAATCTATAGAACACGGGGCAAGTATCTAGTCAGTATAATATCTGTTAGATGTCTGCTGCAACTCTGTGAAACGTTCATATTGCGTTCTTGGTGATGAACATACAGTGAACAAAGGGAACCTGGTCCAGGTCTCCTTGTAGATCTTTAGATGTGCTGCTCTGAACATAGATACAGTACACACTGTGTGTCTGTGCATTTTGAGTTTTGTTTTCTAAAGAACGAGGATCAAACAGAAGAGTATGTTGTGGGTTCACATTCTGTCTTCCTCCAGGGAACCTAAGGTTCTCTTGTCCTCTCATTACTCAGGTCAGTCTCAAGTCTCCAGACGTCCTGTTGACGTTACCCATCCACATCGGGAACGTCTCACTGGACAAAAAACTGCACCCGTCCAAAAGAGCAGCTGCTCCCTCCTCTGCTGCAGCTGAAGACGCACGAGCATCCTCCACCTCCACCCCCACTCTGACCCTTCGCGATGGCCCAAAACCTGCTCCTCGTCCCACCCCTCGCTCCAGGATGTCCTCCCATAGTTCCCCCAGCGCTCCTCCAGCTGAGTACCACCAGGGAGCAGAGGGCGGGACTCAAGCGGACGACGGCTTCCCCAACAAGCGCCAGTCTCAGCTGGTGTCACCCAATGCTTTCAGCTATGCTCCCGGCCTCTTCTTCCCCCAGAACCAGCAGCACAACGGGCCCGGCCCTGCAGCCAGTGGGCCGCCAGGAGCCACAGCACCGTACCCCCCTGAGAACGCTGCTAGCTCAATGCCAACACCGCTCATCCTGCCTCCCGACTACAGCACCTCTGCTTATCCACAAGGTCAGTTGGCAGCTGTCTCTGCACCGTCAGTGTAGACTGGACACGGTTGTTTGTAAGGAAGAACAAAACGCTGTAACTTAGGGCGGAGTTAAACACTCACTCATCATCTTTAAGGCACATGGTGCTGCTGGGATAAACTGAGTAAAAGAAAACATCAAAACACTAATTCAGTGATTGGATAAAGTGTGTCACTGTTCCTACAACATTCAACTCGTACAAGTTCTACATTCATGGTGAAATGAGAAGTACTACGGACCCCAGAGTCACGTGTTTACAGATCATTATATCTCAGCCAGACTCCACACGATGTACCGGTCGATCCGATGTGCTCAGGATGGGTGAAGTGCAGACGTGTTCTGTGACATGACGTTTGGAATAAAGTCAAAGTTGAATCCATTTCATCCTCACAGCTGCGGTAGAGCTGCGGCTCCATATAGTCCCTAACATGGGTTGAGCTCCAGAAACACTATTTCCTTTATTTCCCACGATATCAGTCAATAACCTTTTATTAGACATTTCAGTATAAAACGTGCTTCAGCAGGCTCTCTGACTTTGATTACTTTAACTGTGTTGACCAGTCATCTGTCACTGATGTCAGTCCAGATAAGACGAGTCAAGAGTTCACCAAAATGCTGACATATGAGGAATGAGCTTGCTCTGGGTTTCGCCTCTCAGGCTTCGTACAGGCTGCCCTAGCAGATTGATGAAGGTTGTTTGGGCTTCAATCAAACTGTATTTATGTAGCACAAGTCATACATCAAGTGCTGAACATAATCAGTAAAACATTAAAATAAATAGGGCCATTTAAATGAGTAAACACTGTAATACAACTCGTCCCGAGCTAAAAGCCAGACGAAAGGGTGCTGAGCTGTCTCTCTGCTCCCCTCAGGTCCTCCAGCAGCTCGTTCTACAGGCTGGGGGGCCACAGTGGCTAGAAAGGGCCCCGCTGTGGGTCTTAGACCAGACCCTAGGAACTACTAAGAGGCAACTACCAGAGGACCTGAGGGATCTAGTGCGTACACACCTGGAACCATGTCAGACAAGTCCACGAGGTCCAGACCATTTAGTGATCCGTAGACTATAAAACAATCTTAAAACCTATTCTAGACTAACGTTAATATTACTCAGTGCTGGGGAAACAATTGCCAGTTTATTTTTGGGAGAAAGAACAACATTTAATATTTCTATTTCCAGTAAATGTTCTCCTACAAAGATGACGCAGACGACCATCAGCTAAAGACGGAGAGTAAAGACAGAGGGCGGTCCTGGTAGTAAAGACACAGACCGCCGTTCAGGAGGCTCATCTGCTGCACGTCTGCATTACATCACGTGTGTAACATGTAACAGTGTTTGTGTAATAACCAGCTGATGACTGTCTGTTACAGAGGCTCCTCCTTCTTATGATGAGAGCTACAACACATGAAGCGGATGAAGAACCAGCACCCCCCCCCCCAGCATGACACCACGTCACTATATATCCAGCACAGTGCTGTCCTGCCACTTTAAGAGCTTCTAACTTACTTTGACAAAACTATTGCAACACATGAATGTTAATGTAACCTGGTGTGATGAGGTTCATTTCGGTTGAAGTCTCTAAATGTACGAGAATCAGAACCGTTCCTTCACTTCTCTCCTTCAAACCTGCTGCAGCCAATCAGCTGTCTGTCTACTGCTGGTGTACTTCAGCACTTTGAGTGAAAGGAAATTCAAGGGGAATATGCTGAATGTCATTTTAAATTGACTTCATTTCGTTGTACAGCAACAGGACTCCTGTTTTTAGTTGTGGGTTCTTTAGTAATCACTTAGATGACATCTGTGATGTCAAGTTTGAACGTTTTATGAATGAAAACCTGTGTCAGAGAAACTGATCTCGTCTTAAGTTCACCTCTGAAGTCTTATATATATATTGCTTAGAAGCCATATTGCTTTCTGGAAACAGGTGAAATCATCTCTATTCTTCTGGTGTATTTTTCATTTATTTTGAGTTTGAATATTAAAGACTGGATTAAAGACCTGTTTGATATGGCTTTGATCGGAGTTTTAACGTTATGGTGATAATGAACGATCCAGATATTGCGACATATATATTTGTGTAAGGATATAATGCATGATCCCGTTCAGCCTGTGAAGAGTTCTGCCATGTTTGATCGTCTGTTCGCGTCGTGTCCTTGTGAAGACAGAATGCCGCTCGTGTGTTCTTCTTCCTGCTCAATGTGTGTTGGCTCTTTAGATACCAGACGTTCCCTCGCTGTCTGCTTCCTGTTAATAGTCAGCAGAAGTGCTGACTCTGATTTGAGCTTTTCTTTGGCAATTATTGATGTAATTTGCAAAATGTCTTGATCAAGTTAAATCCATCAAACAAGCAGAAAGGCAACGTTTTAATTATTTATTATTGTTTTGAGTGTTTTCTAACTGCTATCTGGAATACAATAAATCTGTTCAAATCACTTGTGTCAACCAGTGCGTCGTATTTCTGACTCTGGCAGTAAGAGGTTGTTTCATTAACACGATTCTGCCTTCTGATGCTCTTTAAGTTGACACTTGTTTTTAAAGGGATGTAATTTAAAAGTGTGTTTTTCCTTCGATATGTATTTCAGGTATCGCCCCCCCCCCCCTTTAAATTTGCAGGACAACTTTGTTTTCATAACTTTATTTAATGTGTGCCTGTTCCAACTTTAGTAAAGGAAGTACACCAAAAGATAAAGGATGCATCACAAATATATTTAGTGCTCAGATATGCACCATTGCTTTATTCGAGACAACGTTTAAAAGTTTATAGTTTGTTAAAAGCAATATATTTATTGTAGATTCCAATGATTGTATAACAATAGTGTACAGTATATTATCACTTGCTAGCAAAGAGTGGAACATTGAGACCTCAAACGTATATATTTTCAATATCAATTGAATATGTTGACAATAGTCTTTTAATTTATGACAAATAATTACTGTGGCCGAGGGTTTATGTTGCGCCGATACTTAGGATAATAAGACAATAATAAACACGGAGCTCTGCATTCTGCGCCAAGATGGCAGCAACTGTATTCACTTCTCACACACTTCTCCAAACCTCTTTCCTCTTTCCGTCTCATCCTCCACAATAAAAGCACCACAAACATCCACTGAACACTGCTACATGGAGAGCTCTCAACGTACTCAACATATAGCTTACAGTACCACAGACTGTATAGAAATAAGTAGCGCCAAATCATCAACTGGCGACTAGAGCGCTCACTGTTTCCTACTTCCGGTTTCGCTTTGATCCAATTGTTTTAACCCGCGAAAACAACTTTTATCGTATCGTCCATCTCAATAAATGCAAGATAAATATAAACTACGATGGTGAGCGTTGTCCTCATTGTAGACAGTTGCGTTTCCTACAGTTAGCTTTCTGGTGAAGTCTTTCCGACTCCACGAGGACATGAACGCAGAGCACACAGCGCATCACGTGCTTGAGCGGGTGCGGGCGGAAGTGAAAGCTGGTGTCTTCCTGTCCCGTCCCATGGTCCCGTCCCTCGCGCTACACCTTCGCTCGGATATCGCTGCACCGACGGGAGCTGGTAGGATGAAACTCTGCTGCTTTAACTTCTTCACTGCGGCCTCGTTGAAACTCTCGGTGCTGTTGACGCCTCATACGAGTCCCCGCTTCCACCGGTCCACCGGGCTGAGCTCTTCCACGGTTAAGCCAGTGCCGTGCACATGTGTGATAACTTTGTTCTTGGTGCACTCTGCATTGCTACGTGTTGAATGTTACAAAGATGCACGTGCTGTATGCACTTTGTGGTGACGACAGAGCTGCCCGGGGCGTCTTTAACTTTGAGCGTGTTTGTTTTGGAGAATGTCGTGAAACTTGTTGAAACTTCTCAGGTGCTGCTGTGCTGAGGCCCCCTTAGTCTGACCGGCTTCAACGAGCAGCCCCCCAGGACGGAGATGGATCCCAGTGGAGCCGGTGAGCCGCCTGGACGAGGCAGAAGACCCTCCAGTCACTCATCCGGGACACCCGTTGCTGCCACGGCGCAGGCAGCAGAGAGCGGCCAGAGGCCACAAGTAAAGATCACTCCCTTCCACAGCTCCGCCATACTCCACAGGGATGACGCTCTCCGCAACAAACGACCAGGAGCCGCTTCTGGGAGGCTGATGGCGACCCCTGGCAGCCGCTTTCTAGACACACTTGGGCGGCTGACTGGTCCCCATGTCAGAGGGAGGCTCTCCGCTGCTGGGAGCTCAGAGGAACCAGCTCCCGGTGCAGGTTCCGCACTGGCCTCAACAGGGGAACCAGCTCAAGTAAGTGGTCTTGTTGTCCAGGTGAAATGATCTCCTGATGAGCGTTAAGCAATGTGAAATGTTTCCAAAATATATGTATGTTGTACATCTATTTTTCCGACAGTCTGTTCCTTCGTTTAGCTTGTTTGTCATTTAATTACAGCCCTACCTGCTGGTGACCCTGTAATCTGACAGAATCATGTTCCAGAAGTCAAATATGAATAAGTCCCCTAAACATGCAAACACTTTAATAATCTGCGGACAGAGTTTTATTACAACCAGTGCATGGGTTGCAAAAGTTCAGACTCATTGATAGACGTCGACTCGCTTTGGTTTGTAATTGTGTTCGTTATCATTAGATGCTATATTATGCAGAGTTTGGCTGTTTGCATGTCAAATAGTGGGAATCTAAAACATTGTTATATATTAAAATAGTCAGTGTTGGCTGCACATAATAATTGAACCCTTCATATTAATATAGATATGGTTTTTAAATCACGTTAAATGTAATAACTTGTTTAGGCTTCCTTCTGTTTTCCCATCTATTAAATAGGCGATTAAGTAAACTCAAAAATCACAATTCTAATCAATAAACATGCCTTTATTGTCGTGGCATAGTTGTGTTGGACCTAAAACATAACTCTGACATGTTTCAGCATCAGCTCTTTGTCGGGGAGTAGGACAGATGTGTAGGAAACATGTGGTTGTGCCCTACAGAGGGTCCATCAGTGACTCTTGTCTTCATTTTGCCTCCAAAGCCTCCTGCCAGGAAGGCACCAAAGTCCAGCACAGAGCTTCGTCACAGAGCCGTCTCCACCTCCAGCAAGCCTCAGTCCGGTTAGTCGCTCGTTCCTTTGCAAGCTTCATTGATTTGAATGTAACTGGAAGGGAGGCTACCCCATGAAATGTGAATGTTTTTACAATTTAATACGATATTTCATCAGCTGCCGTTCTCAAAATGTCTCAGCGGGATCAGTAATTCCCAATGTTTCAAGACATCATCTTTACATTTGATGATGTAAGAGGAGAGGAGTCATACAGTGCTCTTCTTTAAACGTCCATTGTTATTATAATAATAATACAGGTGGTTGGATGTTTTTCTTTTAGGCGTTATTTCCTCTGGTCACCACCTAACCTCAGTCTGTGTGCTTCTCCTAGCTGTGAAGAGAAGGAAGCGGAAGATGGGAATGTACGACCTGGTCCCCAAGAAGAAGGCCAAGAACCTGAAGCAGCAGGAGAAGGCCCGTCCTTTATTCATAAATTATATTATTTATACATTATATTAATTATATATTATAGTATTTATATATTATAGTATTTATATATTATAGTGTTCATATATTATTTATATATTATATTCATATATTATATTATTTATACATTATATTCATATATTATATTATTTATAGATTATATTCATATATTATAGTATTTATATATTATAGTGTTCATATATTATAGTATTCATATATTACATTATTTATATGTTATATTCATATATTATATTATATTATTTATATATTATATTCATACATTATATTATATTATTTATATATTATATACATACATTATATTATTTATATATTATATTCATATATTATAGTATGTATATATTATATTCATATATTATATTATTTATATATTATATTATTTATATATTATATTATACGATTCATATATTATATTATTTATATTGTATATTATTTATATATTATAGTATTCATATATTATATTATTTATATATTATATTCATATATTATATTATTTATATATTATATTATTTATATATTATATTATTTATATATGATAGTATTTATATATTATATTATTTATATGTGATAGTATTTATATATTATATTATTTATATTCCTTCCTGTTCATCAGACCTCCGACAAGCCCTCCAAGAACAACAAGAAGAGCAATGATGGAAGCAACGCTCCTCGCACTCAACTCATAGTTAGTTTGGATCTCATTTGTTCTTGTGGATGTTGTGGACGTTGACAGTAATTTGACTCCTTACTAATACAGGAGTAATAACATCTTCTGTTATTAGTTGTTGTTGGTACAATCCACATGTTTACATTCTACACTGTTTGCATAAAAGTAGTGGATGTGAGGTTAAGCCACAGGAAGAGAGTGACTGGCTTTATTTCTGATCACAAACGCATATAAACACATATAAGTAAACGAGCAACATAACTGAGAATCTAATTTATTTAAAATAATCACACTCTGCGTCCAGAGGTGGGCTCAAAGTGAGTGTGGGGATGAAACACTGCTTCATCTTTTGGAACATGAGGGCACATATATCACGTGGTACTGAGTCCATACATGGACTGGAGGCTTAAAATATGACCAATAACTGAATACGTGTCACCAGCTGTCACTGATACAGATGTTCCTTTTCTTGATCAGAAGGAGGAACCAGGACCCAGTGTGGAGAAGAACAGAGCTGCAGCACATGAGACAGCAGGCGTTCTACCAGAGGCTGTGACGAGCAGAGAACCGACAGCCATCAAGAGTGAGTCGTTGATGGAGGTGGAGCCTGGAGAAGGCTGCCATGTTGAATACACAGAGCTGGCCTTGGACTGTCTCAATCTGAAGGCTCAGGAAGAGCTGCTCTCTCCTCCCTCGTCAGGTGACAACAGCATCTCACTCACTCATTTGGCTTCAAGGTTCTTCTACAGAATCCATTTGTACAGGTCACAGGTGAGTTCCTGCTGTGAGTAGTGGTGGAACAATGGGATGTGTGTGTGCAGGAGCAGCAGCGGATGCTGAGGTGACAGAAACAGACCTGGCTGAGGAGTTACCGCTGTGCTGCTGTCGCATGGAGACGCCTCACAGCGGAGGCAACGTGTCCACACTGGAGCAGAGCTGCATGGCCATGGAGAGCACGGATGGAATGGTAACATCCTCTGAAGTAATGAAACAATGCTGTGTGTGTGTGTGTGTGTGTGTGTGTGTGTGTGTGTGTGTGTGTGTGTGTGTGTGTGTGTGTGTGTGTGTGTGTGTGTGTGTGTGTGTGTGTGTGTGTATATGTATATATATATCTGTGTGTGTGTGTGTGTGTTTGTGTGTGTATTTTTTTTTTTTTTATTAGTGCTGGGCAACGATTACAATTTTTAATTGCATGATGTTTTTTGCAAAGTTCAATCATGAATTCAAAAGTAGTGTATTGCACACCTTTATTTTGAAAGTACTGCTATATGAACAAAAGGGCAATAACATTTGGTTTAAACACATCAGGTTGTTGTTAGCAGCAGTATTCTCGTTACACAGCAGCAGTTATAACACAGTTATAATGATTCTGATCAGAGATATTCAGCGGTGTTTTGTTTTTCCCGCCTACGGTTGTTGAGTGACAGTCGAATGCGTTGGCGGTCGTCCCGGTGGGTGGAGAGTGGTTTTCGGCCTCTGCCGGGCTGTAGCTTTGTTGTCCCTCATGTGTGCTGCTGGACCTCCTTATGAACCGCCGTCTTTGAAATGTTAAGGATGGAAGCAACCTGACTCACTGTATCCCTCTGCTGGTAAAATAGAAGTGAACCCTTCTTTTCCTCACTCAAAGCTTTGTTTGAACTCTTTTGGCACTTTTATTATTCTAATTACTTCTGAGGTTCTACTCGCACCGTTTCTGTCATCCAGCTGGTCGACTGAAGAGGATAGTGATGACCACAGCACTGGTTTTATACTTTGTTAAATAAGATTTAATTGTCTAAATGACAATATTTGTATTTGAAATTTGGGAGAAATGTTGTCAGTAGTTTATAGAACAAAGCAAAAAATGTAATTTTACTCAAACACATCAATAAATAGTAAAACCAGAGAAGTGAAGTGGTCCATCGCTGTATATACAGTATGTGTAAGCTCAATGTAGAAAATATCAATAGAAGCTGTTGCTGGGTAAGATTATCAAGGGTCCAAATACACCAACAGCACTGGAACCCGATTGGTTTTCATGATGTGCAGTCTGATTATTGTTATCATTATTATCTCTCCTCAGCTGATCCGGTGCCAGAGGCGAGTGATGAAGCAGGAAATGATGCGACCCTCGAACACGGTCCATCTGCTGGTTCTGTGCGAGGACCACCGGGCCGGTATGGTCAAGCACCACTGCTGCCCCGGCTGTGGACTCTTCTGCCGGACGGTGAGTGGAACAGAGCACACAGAGACTGTAAACACGTGGCTGCACCGTACTCTCTGTTACTGTCATCATGTATGAACAGTATCGTTTGATCAGGACTGCACTGGTTATCTGTGGAGGGATTTCAAGTGGAACTCATGACCAAGAACCATTGTGGTCCGATGATAGTCATGGAGGAACAGTGTTACAATATCATCCACCAGCTGAGATGGTTTAAGCTTGTGTGTGTGCGGACGCTACAATCTAAATTCATGTCGGGCAAATTGTGACTGGTGTCCTCTCCGTACCTGTTAGTTCAGTGTATTGACGCAACATATCACATGACACGGGTACGTTTGAGTCCAATAATTAAAGAGTCGCTTTAAAAACGTACATTCATGAGGAGATGAAATAGAACGCATGTCTGACTGTAAGTGAAACCACGCAACAGTCGCATGAATATAATCTGCTCTATTGCAGATGCATCTTCCATGTTAGTGCATCAATAATAATCTCCTCATATATAATAACAGCTGGAGAGTGAGTGAGTCTCTCCATGATTCTATACTGTATATGCTTACGTAGGAATGCACCCATTGATCAGCCAAACATCGGTTTCAGCAGATGTCTTCTGAACGTTGACCGCCATCAGCCAATCGACAGAAAACACTTGATATATTAATCTGGTGTGTTGCATCAGTTTTGTGCCGGCTAACATCAGTAACCAGCAGAAACATGAAGCGGAAGAACTATGGCTTCCAAGATTCCTTAAAAACCAAGTCACAGAATCCAGACGCACCCGTGTGTGCACAGTGGCTCACGAGAGGCCCGTCAGTCCAACGAGGGGCGACCGTGGGAACATCTCCACGCTCTGCAGAGTGTCGGCCGTACCGGTGACCCAGTCCCTGGTGAGCAGAGTGCAGCAGGCTGCGTGGTAGCGCAGCGGGCTGCGTGGTAGCGCACCACAACAAATATGTATTGAAGCAGAATATTTCATTAGCTCAAATGATGTTGTGAATGTTTTGTACATTTATCTTTGTTCAATAAATGTTGACTTCTGAGACGAGGACTGAGGGGGGGGAAGAGAAGGTTTCTGTTGATTATTAATGATGATAATTCTAATATCGATGTTATCAACGCATCTTCCAAATACTGGTTGCAGCCCTACAAGCCACACAATGCTGTTTTAAATGAGACAAACACGGAATTCTGACCCATAACCTTATTATACACAAAGGCTACATGGACGCTTCCCAGCTGTAGCGCCGAGCAGCAGTTTCAGCACCTTGGAGAGCACCGCTCACTACAACACGAACACAATCGTTCATTTCTTTATTTAATTAACAGTAGCCAGGCTATTTGTTTTTACTGTTGTACAGTAGCTTACATGCTGAGTTCATTCTGCTGACTTTTAATAAAATACATTCATGGAACTTAGATCCAGCTGCTTGTTCTTTGGCTATTTAAAACATGTGTCCGCAGGTTGTTCTATGTGGCTCTAGAGTTATTATTATTATTATTAAGAAGAACAGTCGAGCATGAACCCTGCTGCAGCAGGCCAAGAGGAGGCGGAGTCTGTGTTTGAGTTAATCATGCTTGGTGCACAAAGACAGTCAGATGGACAAAACTAAAATGTGTAAAAATATGACAATGAAATATAATTGATATAAACAGCAACTAAAAGCAGAGCTGTTTGGTGAATATCCTGTCTATGAAACCATGGAGTGCTGTACTTGGGTTGTTCAGAAAGAGGCTGAAGGAAGCAGAAATATGTGAAATACATTAAAAAGAGTTGAATGCGCCGCGTAGGAATAGTGACGACACAGCCCTCCTCCCTACACGCACGCCGAGCTGTCAGTCAAACTGTGAGGTGTTGTGTTCGGGTGCATACGAGATTACACGTACAAGCAGGTGTGGCGTTTGCTACAGCTCGGCAGAGTACACGTCTACACACACGTGCGGTAGCCTGGCAGGTACGCAGTGAAGGTACTGAGCGCTAGTGTGCTGAGCTATCGGCCCTCACAGGAGCCCACGTCACGCACCGGTGACACGTCTGAATGAAACGATGTTAGTCTGCTGAAAGCTTTCACACCTGCTACGCACCCGCTCAGCGGCCGCTCATCAAGCATTATGACTTTGGAGGCGGGACGGAGTCGACGCTGGCTGCTGCAGGGCACCAATGAGACCATGTGCCATTTTAGAATTTAAATAATGTTGGTTTGTGTCTGGAGCCCTGAGTAGCTGAAGGTAATGGACTGATGGCGAAACAGAAAGCTAAACAATGTTTACAGAGCGTTGAAGCTCGCGGCAGTGCCGACGCAAAGTTCACCAAACCTGACTTTGATCAATGATGCCGTTGAACAACATCAATTCAAATGGACACATTTGGAACCTGGCGAGTGGTGTCGGGAACGCCAGCTCTACCTGTCTGTGATGTTGTTTTCACTTTTGATCACCGCATCTTTATTATATGGTGTATATCAGAATATATTGAGATACTGCACTTCTGAACCTCAACACCGTGTTCTCCTGGTCCGTTCCACAGGGCTCCTTCATGGAGTGCAGGCCGTACGGCAGCATCTCCCACCGCTTTCACCGCGACTGTGCTTCCATCTTGAGGGATCTCAGGTTTTGCCCTCACTGCGGAGAGGACGCCAGCGGTGCGAAGGAGGTCACGGTGTCCAGGGCTGACCCGTGTCCCTCTGGACCCAGATCGAACCCTGGGCCGGCAGCCCCTGTGCCCGCCCTGCCGTCAGTACCAACCGGGCCTGCTGTTCCACTGATACTCCGAGCTAAGAAGACCAGCGAGCCCCAGAGGAGCAGGAATGAAAGCCCGAGCAGGTAAGGTGTTGTCACAGAGAAGAGAAGACATCACTGACATCACACACATCCTCACAGACTGATGTCGGCACTTTCCTCTTCTCATTCACTTTGTTTTATTTGTTGATTTGACTAATTATATCATAGTGTGTGTGTGTGTGTGTGTGTGTGTGTGTGTATATTTCTATTTTATTTTATTTCATTAATTCTGTGCTTTCTGTTACTGTTGTCTTGTTTTTGCTGCTTTGACTGTGAAAGCACTTTGTGAACTCTGTTTTTAACGGTGTTATATTCATAAAGTTGTTATTATTATTATCATCACAGCTATTGAAGGATAATCCCAGCTGTCGTTCTCTCTCCGGTGTAAATAGCGAGGCTGTGTGTGTTGCGGACCGACAGCCTGAAGAGTCACTGGAGAGCATCCTGATGGCGCTGGATGATGACAAGTAAGGTTCACCGTGGAACATTGTGCTTCAGTGTTCCAAAGGTACAGTGTGGAACCACAGTTTGCATCTTTTTATCCTTTGTAGCCTGAAACCAAAGAAGGTGAAGTACCCCCCCCGACAGCTCTACATCTCTGCTAAAGAAGGAGAGCTCCAGAAGGTCCTTCATCTCCTGGGTAACTCCACACAGCAGCTCCGCTCACAGTCACTCACTCTATATGTTTGAGCATCTTTCTTATCACACTAATGGACCAAACGTTGTACATTGAAGTTGACGGGAAGGACCCCAACTTTCTGATGGAGGGCCCAAACAAAGGCACCCCTCTTCATGCAGCAGCTGCTGAGGGCCACCAGGAGATCTGCCACATGCTGGTGCAGGTGAGGAGACCCACGTCACCACAGGTTGCACCTCAGGGCCTGCATGTATTCATCACCTGTGTTTGTGACTCCTTCATGTTACCTTTGAAGGTATCCCGTTAACACCACGATGTCTCCTCCTCTTGACTTCCACCCGTTCTCTACCTCAGTATGACGTAAGAGTTTACCCTCGTATGGGCTCGTATGATGGAGGAGACATCTGATTGGCTATTTGTAAATGGAACGAGTCCCACAACTGCAGTGAAGTTCACACATGAAGAGCAGTTTGTAAATGCAGGTTCAGCACTTTGCATATAAATGTAACAACATCCACACATGTTAAAATCCTTAAACACATTCATTTGTGGATTTCTATTCATTTAAAACAAGAACAACTGTTGTGTGCTTCAGAATACATTGTGAGTCTGTGGACTGGTTCTATTCATTGATATGCAGACTGATCTGACATCATGAAAGCAAAATGTGTTTTCAAATCAGACCGTGAGATTCCATCAACGTACGAGACGTCGAACTGAACTGGCACCGTTCTCTGCTTTAGTGTGGAATCAGCAGAATAAATCCCGTGTGTGTGTGTGTGTGTGTGTGTGTGTGCGTGTAGGCTGGAGCCAACCTGGACACGTTTGATGAGCAGCAGAGGACGCCGCTGATGGCGGCCTGTGAAAACAGCCACCTGGACACAGTGAAGTACCTGCTGAGAGCCGGAGCAGCCGTCGGCCACAAGGTGGGTCGCTGCGGTCTCACTGCTCGACATCAACAGTGTTGTTTTTACCTCCTGACAACACTTTGCTCCTGTTGATGGCTGATGTAGCAGCACATGCTAAAAGAACCAGAACCAGTTCACATCATCATGGAAGAAAGAAATGATCCATCACGCTAAGCAAACATTGAAAGCCAAAGCTTGTACGTCGTTCAGGACCATGAATGAAGACGAATCAACATCTCTTGAATGTGTGGTTCTCAGATGTTCCTCCGCTGGTGGGAGTCTGGGCTCCTGGAGAAGAAGGCGTCTCAGTTAGTGAGGTGGTTGACTGGCTTGTGGCTGTTGTCCTGATTCTGTTCAGTGACTGTCCGGAGCTGTTGGAGTTGTTGGAAGTAGCTTTGTGCAGCAGGGCTTTGGAGGCAGGTTGTAGTGGAGAAGTGGACACGTGATCCTCAGAGATATCCCAACATGTTTCCTCTGGGACGGACGGCTGATGGTCTTTACTACGGGTTCACAACAGCATCAGGTCTGTACAGATGTATCTCATAGTGTGCAGAATAATAATAATAATAATAATGTATTTTATTTGTAACACACTTTTCATTTTTTTTTTTTAAATCTCAGAGTGCCACAGAGCCAGTACACAGTAAAACCATCGTAAAAAGCATCGTTAAAACAGTTAAAAAATAAACTACAATAACAACCAGTGAATGAACAGAAACGCAAAAGAAATAACTGACAGTGACTTAGGTCAGAAAGGCTTTCCTGAATAGAAAGGTTTTTAGGCCGGTCTTAAAGAGACCAGTGTCTGTGTTGCCCTTAGGTGGTCAGGGATCTGGTCCATAGGCGTGGAGCTGCCGAGCCAAAGGCCCGGTCTCCCATGGTGCGGAGCTTGGTGCTGGGGACCCGGAGGAGCTGTTTGATGATCTGAGGGTGCGGGTGGAGATTTGGGGAGTGATGAGGTCTTGTAGGGAGGTGCGTGTCCATTTATGCATTCATGTGTGAGTAGTAGGACTTTGTAGTCAATCCGGAATGAGACAGGGAGCCAGTGTAGGGAGTGCAGAATGGGTGTTATGTGCTCATACCTCCGGACTCTCATCAGGATCCTGGCAGCGCTGTTTTGGATGTTTTGCAGCTTCTGGATGTTCTTGCCAGTGATCCCAGTGAATAGTGCGTTGCAGTAGTCCAGTCTTGAGGATATAAAGGCGTGGACGAGCTTCTCTGCATCTGACGGGTTAAAGTGGGCGGAGTTTGGAGATGTTTTTGAGATGATAAAACGAGGTTTTGCACAGGTGTTTTATATGGTCATTAAAGGACAGGTGTGGGTCAAACCTAACTCCCAGATTAGTGACTGTGGAGGCGAGGGGGATGACCTGACCGTCGAAGGTGAGATGAGTTATGGAGGATGACTGAACCTGGTGTGGAGTGCCAATAAGGAGGGCTTCGGTTTTGCTGCTGTTTAACTGGAGAAAGTTGTTGCTCATCCACGCCTTTATCTCCCCAAGACAGGAGGTGAGACACGGCTCCAAGCCCCTCTTTGAATATGCATTGTACTTTAATGCACATCGCAGTCTTTGTACGTCGCCATGCTGCCTGGTTCTCTCCACTGATGATGGGAGTAACGGTGTGTTACATTTGTCTACAGCTCAGGGTCTAAACAGTCCTCACCTACTGCCGGCTGTAACACTCTACTGAGACTGTCGCAGCCTCTTCACCGCCTCACGTCCCAGTCGTGGACCGCTTTGCTTCAGAAAGATGTTTGTGCTGACGTGGCGCTCTCGTCTCTCTTCCAGAGGGGATCCAGTCACAGTGCAACACGTCAGTGACAGCGCCGCTGTTGGAGGTTCTTGTTGTTCTGGGTCTGCTAGGCCCACCGCCCCGACACCCCGCAATTTATCTTTATGATGGAATATTCGTCAGTTGAAAAATGTGCAGTTAAGGACGTTTGTCTGGTTCAGAAGACTTGGACCACTTTCCCACTAAACAAACGCTGCTAACGTCTGCCAGTCCCGGGACCAATGACTGCAGTGGTCCCGGTGTCGATCAGCTCCGCTCCCTTCAGCACAGATGGAAACATGGAGCACTTGAGCCTCCTCCAGCGCTAACATGCCGTCCTTTAAAGTCAGACTCTCATCTGAGCTCGCTGATCGTTGTACAACAGAAAGAACTCATCACAACCTTTGTTCGTCTTCCACTGCTCCATCAATCACCACCTCTGATCTCAGACTTCATTTTAATATTTTAATTCATGAATCAGTCGATATTAGATTGGATATGCTTCAGTTCTGACAGTCATCATGGAAGCATCTCGTCTTCCCAGCTGCTGAACATCTTTTCAACCAAATGTATTATTTATTTATATTCATATTTTGTTTGACGTTATTAACGTCAATGTAATCGATAGACATCAATTAAAGATGTGAGTCACTGAATCTACCCGTCACATGTAATCCTCTTCATCCTCATTCATGGTGCTCTTCGTCATATTCTTCATTCAGTTCATTCATTTCTACTTGTTATCGTATATTCATTTATTTTCTGTTTAGTAGTGAAGTTAGTCTAATAAATATTCATCTTTCGAGAACGTCATCATTTGATGTGTGTGTGTGAAACAATAAGTGGCTGCACAGCGTGAGAAGAACCCTGAGATGAAGCTTTAATTGATTATTATCACATTTTAAAGTTGTCCTGAGTTTAATCTAATGTTAAACTCTCACTGGATCTGATGGTTCTTATAGCAGAAGCTCATCATCGTGTTCGTACTAATTGATGTGTTTATGATTCATAGTTATTGATGAAGTTACATTCTTTGATATGTAATGATTATTGATTGAATCGTCTCCGTGCGATGCCGCTCCAGCTGTTGAACGTGACTCATGTTGTCGTCCCAGGACATCATGGGGTTCACCTGTCTGCATCTGGCTGCTAAACTGGGACATTGTGATGTTGTTCATCATCTGCTCTCCAAAGCATCCCGACACGTCAACGGCCAGGTAGAGTGACACACCAACGGCTCGTTAATATTCATGCGTTAGTGTACATCCCTGCACTAACAGCCTGTCTGTGCAGGACGACGGCGGATGGACTCCCATCACCTGGGCCATCGAGTACAAGCACAAGGAGCTGGTCCACCTGCTGCTGGCCAGAGGGGCCGACGTGAACATCAGGGACAAGGTGAGTGCCCACGACACACACACACACACACACACACACACACACACACACCAGCTCAACGGGGTCGACTCTGACCAGTGTGATCTCATGGATGCATAACGTTTCACACCGTCGCTCAGAGGTCGAGCGGCTCCTTCGGTCCACATCCTCGGGCAACATACTCCACCCCAGATGTCTCCTGAAGGCTGTGCATCGGGGTGTGAGTGATTAGATCCTGATGGGCTTCATGTTCAATGGAGGAGCGAGGACGTGACCAGTAAGAGACTTAGGACGAACCCCCTCTCTCCATTCAAACCAAGATTCACACGACTGGCTTGGCAGTCACATGCCTCTCTCGCTCTCTCTCTCTCGGACAGGAAGTAGAGAACCAGTTCAAAACATAAATAAAGAGAAAGAAAAAGGGGCTGCTCAGTGTCCCGTTTGCAGTTTTTCTAAAAGACACACTATTGATGTATTGATTGATTTATTCATTCAGGAGATTCTGTCTCGTTGTTCTCGGACTCGTTTCATTCACGGTAACGATAGTTGTTGTAGTAGTACTAGTTGAATGTGTATGTTTAAAGTATCCCACAGGACCTGTTGACATGATATGTACACTGTTGGTTTCATTTGATAGATGGAGGGCAGCCTATTGGAGCCCATTTACACATCCAGAGGTCCAGTTAATGACTGGTCCTCATCGTTTGAATTGAAAACCTGTTTTACACCAATATAGCGATTGAGATTAAGTATAATATATTATAATAGTAAGTAACATGCACTTCTCTATCTTCTGGGTTATTATTATGTAGACTTTCTGTTTCCCTCACACCTGGAGGAGGTATATTTAAAAGTTAAAGGGTACCAGAGTTTAGAGAAGCTGCTGACCAGCTCTCAGAGTAAAGTCTACCGATGTGAGCTTTGAAGGTGTGCGTTTAGTGGACCGGCCGCACTGCTTCCTAGCGGCTCACCGCTCCTCTGCTCCCGCTCAGGAGGAGAACGTCTGCCTGCACTGGGCGGCCCTCTGCGGCTGCGATGACATCGCCCTGGCTCTGCTGGAGGCTCGATGTGACCTCAACGCTGTCAACGTTCACGGTGACTCGGCGCTTCATGTTGCAGCCAGAGAGAACCACCTGCAGTGTGTGATGTGAGTGTGGACTCTGGCTTACACAGACCCAGATGGGTTACTGTTAACAAGAGATGCATACTCTGCAGTCATGGGCGGCTCTCGGACATTCAGAATGCTGGAATGATCACGTTCAGTCATGCTGAACATGCTTTCTCCTGTACTGTTAATGATTGCATGTTAGCAGCAGAACTGAAACATTGTGTAACAAAGTGTGAAGTTCAGAGAAAGCTTCATTTTAACAGCAACGCTTTGAAGTGTAGGAATATGCTTGACTTCAGATATACTCATGTAAACCAGATATCATCTGATATCTGAAGTGAAACGTTCAGGTACGTTTGTTTTCTTCTGGCGTCCCGTCCCTGACGCATGAAGAGTTTTTCCTACTGTGTTGTATTGTTGAGTTACACTCAAAGCTTCTGTAACCCGAGTCAGCGGACCTCCAACTCGCCCATCTGCAGGTTGTTACTGTCTCGTGGAGCTGACATCACTCAGAAGAACAAGGAGGGAGAGAGCGCTCTGGACTGCTGCGTCTACGGCTCCAAGGTGTGGACGGCCCTGAACACCAACAAGAAGCTGACTGATGCCCGGAGAGGCAGGGACAGTCATGGAGACAGGGTGCTCAGCAGGTGTGTGTGTGTGTGTGTGTGTGTGTGTGTGTGTGTGTGTGTGTGTGTGTGTGTGTGTGTGTGTGTGTGTGTGTGTGTGTGTGTGTGTGTGTGTGTGTGTGTGTGTGTGTGTGTGTGTGTGTGTGTGTGTGTGGGTTGTGTGAAACAGTCTTTGCCGTACATATTGCTGCAGTTTGCTCTCATCTCTGTTCCGGTGTTCCTCTGGGACCCACTGGAGAAACAGAGTGGAATATGATGAATATAAAGAGAGCGCTGGTCTTAGCTTGCTGTTATGAAGTGTGGCTTTATGAAAGAGGTATTCTCGACGGGGATTGCCAGAGAGTGGGAGGAGTTCTTTGGGGACGTGAGGGAATCACAAGCCAGGTTATTGCATGTATTATTGTCCCGCTGGCTTTGACGGCGCTTCCTTTGGCTGAACAGAGCGTCTTTAAACGGGGCTTGTGTGGATGAAACCACTTCAGAGCATACGTCTGATCAGACTGATCAGACGTATGCTCTGAAGTGGTTTCATCCACACAAGCCCCGTTTGTCTGTCAGTCTGACGTCCAGCAGAGTGTTCACATTGTCATCATTACATCAACTGGTTGCTCACATAGAAATATCATTGGCGCTGCTTTAAGTTATAGTTGATGTAACACGTGTGCTTGATACAGATCTATATGCATCTCTGTTTCTGTGCGTATTTGAATGTGATTTTGAGAACGAGTGTTCCTCCTCTTCTCTTCTCTTAGGGACATCTCTCGGGGGTACGAGGCCGTTCCTATCACCTGTGTTAACGGTGTTGACAGCGAGCCGAGCCCTGAGAACTTTAAATACATTCCTGACAGCTGTGTCACCTCCCCGCTGAGCATGGACCGGGACATCACGCATCTACAGGTGAGACGCTCTCCAGACGGCAAAGACGTCAAACAGTGAATGTCTCTACAGTCTGTCCTCCTGTCTGAGTAACGCATGATGGAAACTACAGTCACCAGCTGTTTTAGCTGCTGAACTGATGAGAGTTCACATTTACATCAGTTTGTGAAGATGAATGTCTTCAGTAGGAAGCGATGGGTGGGCGT
>NC_136639.1:28547119-28709619 GCF_949748355.1 Melanostigma gelatinosum
AACGTATCTTAAAGAAAGACGGTCAAACCACCTGTTTGATGGATTCATTCGGCCTCTAGAGGCTGCATGCAGTGATTCTCAAACACTGGGTCGGGACCGACAGAGATCACTCAACAAATAAATGAGCAGAACTTGAATCGTCTTCTGTGAAACATTTCTATCTGCAGTACACCTCTGAGCCACATGGTGGCGCTGAGTGTTGGCGTTGCTCTGCTGAGCCTCTTTACTGTGTTTGTTGCTGATGAGAGGAGTGAGAGAGTCTGTTAGCCTCGAATGTGTTCGGTCTCATAAAGTATGTAAGATGTATTTTCAATAACTCATGCATAAAACACATTGTGATTTATCAGATGTACATCTTTCCTAAATGGCTGCTTTACATTCAGGATAATACAAGAGTTCCCTCTCATCCATAGATCAGGGTTCTTGGGAATTGGGTTGGTTTGTCATTTTTAAAAAGTGTGTCCCCGGAAAGCAAAGCTTGCTGAACACGGTTAGTGCTGTGGTTCCAGTGCAGGAGGTAGAAACCAGGACAGAAGCTGGGAGCACGTAGTCTGATGATCAGAACGGTTGAAACAAACCAACAGGTGAACACAGCTAGTTCTAAGAGAAGGTGAACATCCAGTGCAGCTCACAGACTCACTTCCTGCACAGCAGCAGTTCAGCAGCTCAACGCGTTGATGTCCTCGTGGATTATTATGACTTTTCTGGTGCTCTCGCGCTGTTTGCCCTCCAGATGAAGAACATGTGACCGTGACTCTTTGTTCATCATCTTGTGCAGGTGGGAGACGTGCATTGCATTGATGCGAGACTCTTTGGCAACATCGGCCGCTTCATCAACCACCTGTGTGAGCCCAACCTGTTGGCTGTGAGGGTGTTCACCATGCACCAGGATCTACGCCTCCCCAGGATAGCCTTCTTCTCCAGCAGGCCCATCAGAGCTGGAGACCAGATGGGGTGAGTGGAGGAGACCCTTCAGTAGGAAACCTCAAGTAAACCATTCAAACAAAGATCACGTGATGGACTGGTGCCTCTTCCTCAACAGGTTTGACTACGGCGACCACTACTGGAGGGTGAAGAGCAAGTACTTCAGCTGCCAATGTGGCTCTCTCAAGTGTCGCCAATCGGCCGGCAGCGGATAGAAGCCCACTGGTCCCCCTCTCTGCCGGGACACCCTCTGACCTCGTCACGGTCAGAAACACGGAACGTGATGCTTTGATGACGTCGACACCAACGGGATGTTTTTGAATTCACAGCTTTAAAGCAACTTTCACAAACATTGTAACCTCAGAGCACAGGATCTGACTCGGTGACGCACCTGATGAGGTCACTTTTCTATATGAAGGCCCCTGTAGCTCGCCACCAGCCCCAAATACTGTATGTCAGAGTGGTGACATCATATCTACACTCTCGCTTTAATGCTGCAAATATGTGTGTTAGTGAAGTGATGTTCCTGTAGTCTGATATCTTCTATGAACACGCTTTTTACTAAATGTCTAATTAGACATTAAACACGTGTGAAAGCTTTTTCATCTTGTTTTATTAATGAACTTTAGTTGTCAGGAGAAAGTAGAGACACGGCTTCAGGGGTGTCGGTGAGGTCCAGCACAGGTGATCGGGTCCTGCTCACGGTTGGTGTTCCGGTTCAGCCCAAAGGTGTTGGATCAGTCCTTCCACACCAGACTGGGAGATCATGTCTGTATGGAGCTGACGTGTACAGACACGTCGTCATGTTGAAACAGAAAGGGGACAAACGTACTGTTGACACAGTCTCAACTGTCCAAAATATCTTTGTAAGCTGGAGCATTAACGTTCAGCTTTATTGGAACTAAAGGACCCGAAACCAGGAAGAAGTGACCTAGACGAAGGTACACGGCAGCATACTGTATGTTCACACACATTCAGCCATATAGTGTAACGTTATCACTCTGTTCTAGACCAGGAACAACTAACCCAGACCACAAGTACACGAAAGTATGTGGACAGGTGGCGTCCACTTACTTTTGGCCACACTGTGTGGTTGAACATATAGACACATGAAGATATCACAACAACAGACGAGTCAAATGTGAAATGAGTCATTCTTCTCGGTTTTCCATCAGTAATACTTTCTAGTAAAACAAATTGGTGAAATGAAATGATTGGTGGTTTTCCTGGGAGCTGCTGCAGTCCTCTGCAGGTCCCTGAGCTCTGCTGGCCTCAGGGTGAACACAGACTACTGGTCAACATTAGTGCCGCTTTGTTAGCTCTGCAAATCCAAATGCAGCTCCGTATTTTGTTGCGTTGCTCCTCCTGGAACTATAGTGACGTAGACGAAACCTTCCGGACAGTTTCATGTCGATTGAATTCACAGATTCACTTCAACTCATCCACACGCTGGTCTGATCATCATGTTCACCAACGAGACAAAGCTCCTCACTAACTGCACTTTGAACCAATTTCAAATGACATCTTTGCTTCGAGTCCTACAGCGTTTTTAATAAAGTACTTTCATTTTTGTTGAATGATTGTTTTTTTTTTAAATGTGATAACTTAGGATATGTAGTCTGTTAGTTTCTCATGATTTCCATTGTTATGTAGCTACATGCCATTTGTTTGATTGTAACCTGTGCAAAGTAATTCATACAACTTGAACATGTCAAACGGTTCCCCGTCACCTATAATTGTATGTTCATTATACATCTTGAAGCATACATTGACTTATTTTCATCAATAAATCCTAGAAATTTGAATGTCTCTTTTTACTTTGAAAAGCTTGGCCGGAAGTTGTTGACATACCCTCGGCAGGTATTGTACATTGAGCTGTAGAGTGTATTAGTACATCGTGCTCTTATTTTGAACGTTCTCCCGGAAGTGCTCTCTGTTCCGTGTAACTTGACGGCGGTGGGGCTCGCGCTCCTCCCTGTTGCTGTGCAAACAGGGCCGGGCCAGGTGGAGCCACTGACTGGCGTCCGGTGGGTCACGTGGGGTCTGGAGAGGGCGCAGTGGAGAAAGTATTCTGCGTTCTCGTCACCGGAGAGTTGACGCGAACAAGTTGCTCAGCCGGGGTTTGTGCTCCGTTACCGGCAGAGAGAGAGTGCCGGCGGCGTGTCGTTGAGCTGGTCCGAGCAGCGACGCGGTGCTAAGAAGACTCGTCCCGCGTGTATCTGGGAACAGAGACGAGTCTGTAGGGGAGAGAAGTGCTGCTGGACGCTTTCTGGAGGACACCGTCTCCACTCGTCGCGCTGTCGGTTCGTGGTATTTTCTTTACTGTGAAACTGACGTTTTCTTTCCGGGATATCGTGGACTTGACCCGTTGACGTCCTCTGAGGACCGGGGCCGCCGGGCGGTGGAGGAGCACCCATGAACAATGATGCATCATGGAACCTGATGGTGTAAACTTTGGTGTGGGGGCCAGTGGCAGCATGGGACGCAGCAGAGACGGAGAGGTGAGGGACTGACGCTGAGGAAAAAGAGCCGCCACTCTCTGTTTCCTCGTGAATGTGTGACTCTTCTGCTCGTGGACGTTGCACGCGCCTCAATGACCTAAAGGACCCGGGGGACCTGGGGGACGGGGCGGCGTGTGTTGGGATGCTCCCTCTCTTTCCAGCTGGCACTTTTGGTTTCTCCAGCAAGACCCGCGCTCTCCCACAATGGCCCGCTTTGAAGACGAACCGTCCGGCCGCTATGGAGGCAGTTGTCCCGCGGGCCCGACCAGAGGGGCCGGCCGGCCTCCGGGGCCTCCGGGGGTCCGGAGGGTGTTCAAGCAGACGATGGCCCAGAGAGCCCGGACCATGGCCATCTACAACCCCATCCCAGTCAAACGGAACTTCCTCACCGTCAACCGCTCTCTGTTCATCTTCAGTGAGGATAATGTCATACGGAAATATGCCAAACGGATCACCGAATGGCCATATCCTTAAAGTCCCGTCTCACCGGCACACGTGCCGCTGTGTCCCGCAGAACGCGAGGTCATTACGCAGATATGTCCATTTCAGGTCCGTGCTAACCGGCAGAATAATGAATTGCAACGAAAGGATAGACCTGTTAATTTGGCATAAATACAATATGTGTGTGTGTCACTATAATGTCAAACTTCTACAGTTGTTCCCACAGCCTTCATTCACAGAACCCGGTCAGTTTTCTGTACAGTATAAATGCTTCCGTTTCCTTCAGTTCAACTGTTGAGAATCGTTGTGTTCATGCTTGGTGTTTCACATAAGTTCATCAATGAGTTTCTTGTGAAGGCAGTTCATATTTTCTTGACTATCAGCTGATGGAGGCTCTCTCAGAACAGCTCATTCTATCGTCATGAACTGGCTTATAGAGCACATCCAGGGTTAACGTGGGTTTACTTGGTCGACCGTGTCTGTGGCAGCTGGTGCTGTCCGTGGTGCTGAACTCCCTGCAGACTGCATGGGTGTGACACCACGAACAGGGCACAGCAGCACGATGCAGCAGGAGACGGGCTTCAGACCGGCACACAGCACCACCATGTCAGTGGTGCTGTGTGGATACTTTGAGGACACGGTGAGTTGTGTAATGGGCTCCCTTGCTTAAGTCACTGGTTGGTTACCCCTGTTGCTTCGCAAACATTCATCCCGCTGTGGTGGTGCAGTGCATTACTGAGCCCTCTGTCCTGATGCAGAGCAGCGGGGATCTGACTGAGTCCACTGGCCAGCTTCCTATCCTGAGGATGTCCTGCTCCTGGCAGTCCTGAGGGGGGGCTGAAATACCCAATGATCTGCTCAAATCAGTGTTTGATGTCTTGAAATAAGAAACTCTGCAGAAATGTGTTTCTATCTGACAGGAAAAGAGAAGATGTGACTATTTCTATGGAGGACTCTATTGGAGTATAGATACAGCCAGCCAACTAGTTTGAGGCCTTTGAGATAGAACTCTCCACATTTACACATCCAGTTTACCTGCACTAGTACTAGTCAGCTGGTGACAGCTGTGTTGTGATGTCTGCTGTGGCTCTCCAAGGGAGCTTCCTAAAGTCTGAAGAATGAACCCTGGTGACATCATCAGGGTTCTCTCAGCCTGGGCTCAGGACATTCACCGTTCTGAACATGAACATATCATCAAACAACTATCATCTCTGTAAACACACGGAGGAGCAGAGGATGCAGTGCATTATCACAGCTTCACCTCAGGTTAGTGCACGTGAGCGTGCCCCACTGGTTCGCTCACGGCGCCGCTCTGCTCTCATACGGCGGTTACAGCCCATAACGCCGTCCAGACAGACAGCGTGGTCTGTGGTTTCGCCGTTAGCTCCGTTAGCGCTGTTAGCACCGTTAGCTGAGAGCTGCAAATGCTCCCTCTCGCATGAGGATGGGGGCTGGTGGGATATGAAGGACCCGATTGGATGCAACATGTGAAATGTAGGACCGAGTGTAGTGAACTCAGGACCTCTGCTGGTTGCATTACTCCATTCTTTGTGAATCCCCGACTTTATGGAAGCAAATGATCTGCTGCTTTCAGTATCAAACTGTAAACCACAATTACTACATATACTAATCTCTACCGTCTGCGGTTTAAGCTGTACAATAAGTGTTCTGTTGGATGTCAATCAAAGTGAGACTTTAGATCGCTAAAGCCCATTACAGTTCATCTTAACAATGCAAAATAGTATTTTCCATTGTGTTCCTCGCTGTGAGTAGCCATCGCTGTAGAATGGACGGGTGTTCATTTGCACATTCAGTTTGTAGTGTGAACACTGAGCACTGAAGAGCTGCTATGAACTGGAGCTACAGCAGGTTGAGGGATTCTCCGGTTTGACAGACAGGAGCTCTTCTCTTCTCCTTTGATTTCTTCTGACGGTGAAGCTGACATGTATCACTGATGCATGAGCTATAGCCAGAAGTGTATCTGGTGTACAGTTGAACTGTAGCTGCTTGAACAATGTGTGTGTGTGTGTGTGTGTTACTGTATGTTGGAAAGATGCACCACCTGTTCCTGTCGTGGAGAGGAAGAGTAGTATGTATTGTGTTCATGTTGTGGTTTGTGTTTGCATGTGTAGCAACCTGTGGATGTATTGTCCTTAACGCTTTCACTCCATTTGAGTACATGGTCCTGTCCACCATCATAGCAAACTGCATCGTGCTGGCCCTGGAGCAGCACCTCCCGGCCTCAGACAAGACTCCCATGTCAGAGCGTTTGGTGAGTAGACACTGACTGCTTTCTACGTCCTCCTGTACAGCTCTGCATGTGATACAGAAGAACAGATAGAACACCGTGATGCTGCACCCCCCCCCCCCTCTCCTGTGTTCATCAACTACAACATGCTGGTGCCTAAATACATTGAGTGCTTTCATGAATCCCTCAACATTAGATTTCTTCAAAGATCGTCTTGAATACAAAGTAGGACGACGACACCTGATCCTGTTCTCAGAGTGGGCTCCTCCTCCTCAGCGCTGCAGGTTAAGCACAGCCCTGCAGAGCTGCCTTTGATTCCTCCTGTGTGTCATTTCCTCAAGTTACCCCCCGCCCCCCCCCCCCGCCCCCGCCCCAGATCGCTTGTCAAATCTTACCTTTCTCATCCTTCTGATACTGATGAGTATTCCTTGTGTGGTCAAGCTGCAACTAACAATTATTCATATACACGTTTAAATACGCAGCATGTCATATTTTTAACTTCAGGTCATTAGTGCCGAATTCCCAGAAAGAACATCAGCGTTCATGAAAGTTGTTCCTTGGAGATCTTCAGGGTGTTGAGCATAGACGGAGCATTGGAGAGGCTCATGGGACAGTGACTGTGACGGACCTGAAGCTACTGAAGGATCCTCTGGACCTTCGTGTTATTGGAGTGCAGTGACATTGACTGGACAATATCACATTTCATTGACTCGGCCAGATGGCTCCTCACTATACTCTGCTTTGTTTCTTGACAGGACGACACAGAGCCCTACTTTATTGGAATATTTTGTTTTGAGGCTGGCATCAAGATCATCGCCCAGGGCTTTGCCTTTCACAAAGGCTCCTACCTGCGTAATGGCTGGAATGTAATGGACTTTGTGGTGGTCCTAACAGGGTAAGTAGCACTGGCCTAATGGCTCCCACAGCTGCTAACTGCCAGAGCTGATGGGCAGCAGCGATTAATGAGGGGAGGTGTGTGTGTGCGTGTGTGTGTGTGTGTTGCATTTCTAATGATCAGTCCAGATGGCTGCGTGTTTCCTTCCTGTCTGTATAAACGGATTCTTGAGAAGGTGGTTCTGTAAACCTCAGGCTAGTTCTCGTATGTTCACAGCAGAAATGACTGCAACACCAAATTATAGCAAAATATTGTGGTGTCCCACCACACATTTACAGATGATGGAAATCATTTTGCAGCTTTAGTTAAAGTCATCAGTGTAACAGTTTGCAGCTGATAGGACACCACTGCAGGACGAGAGATATGTTGATGGCATCATCATTCACATGCAGACATTTCAACCTGATACAAAGTACGAGAGTCATAATAATAATAATAATAACTTTAATTTATATAGCGCCTTTCAGGGGACCCAAGGCCGCTTTACAAGAGTAACAGTTTAGACAAAAACAGTTTAGACAAACAGTCAGAAAAACAGAACAAGTAAACTAGGGGCCGAAAGCCTTGGTGAACAGATGGGACTTGAGGGCCCTTTTGAAGGCGTCCAGAGTGGAGATGTTGCGGATCACCGCAGGGAGAGAGTTCCAGAGGGTGGGGGCTGCCACACTGAAAGCTCTGTCCCCGAAGGTTCGCAGTTTGGTGCGGGTGGTGGCAAGCAGGCCAGAGTCTGAAGACCGCAGGTTCCGGGGAGGGGCATGTGGGCGGAGGAGGTCCGATAGGTACTGGGGGGCATGGGCATGGAGGGACTTGTAGGTGAGGAGGAGGATCTTGTATGAGATGCGGGACTTGACCGGGAGCCAGTGGAGGTTGATGAGGGTGGGGGTGATGTGCTGCCAGGGCTTTGTGTGCGTGAGAACCCTGGCAGCAGAGTTTTGTACATACTGGAGCCTGTCCAGGGTTTTGTTGGGTACCCCGAACAGGACACCATTGCAGTAGTCCAAGCGGGAGGTGACAAATGCATGGACCAGGGTTTCAGCAACACACTCCGAGAGTGACGGTCGGAGTCTGGCAATGTTCCGGAGATGGAAAAAGGCAGTTTTGGTGGTGGACTTGATGTGGGACTTGAAGGAAAGGGTGGAGTCCAGGATGACACCCAGGTTGCGGACTTCAGGAGATGGGGAGATGGAGCAGCCGTCAACCTCGAGGATGAAGTCACCAACCTTCCGGAGCAGCGCCTTGGGTGCCACAACCATGAGCTCTGTCTTCTTGGTGTTGAGTTTGAGGAGATTTGATGACATCCAGGTTTTTATTTCATACAGGCAGTTGACAAGGGACTGAGGGGGGAACTGGGAGGATGGAGTAGTACTGAGATAGATTTGAGTGTCATCAGCATAGCAGTGGAAGTTCAGTCCGTGATGGCGGATGATCTTGCCGAGGGGGAGCATGTAGATGGTGAAGAGGAGGGGGCCAAGCACAGAGCCTTGGGGCACGCCATGATTGACTGGGGCTAGGGGGGAAATAGAGCCGTTGATGGAAACAAACTGTTCCCTGTTATGGAGGTAGGATGTAAACCAGGAGAGGGCGGTGCCAGTGACTCATATTTGAATGTACATCATTCTCCAATCACATCACATTGCATCGCTACCCACATGTCATATGCATTTATAAGTTTCCATTACTTTTATCCAGAGAATGAATGTAACTAAGTACACTAATGTACTTCAATACTACAATTTATGTTTTTACATTTTATGCAACTTTGTACTTCTACTCAAGTTCGAGCTAAATAAAGTGTATAAAAAGCTTCTTGGATCATCTGGAAAATCACAAAGCTGAAAACAGGCGGTTGTGTTTCGAGATACGAGGTTCTAACGGGACAGAGAGCTATAAATGTTCTGATGATCTTATAGATTATGATGCGTTGCTGTAGATCAAACTAGACAACAGGATACAGACATTGTGCTGCACTAGCAATACCTTTTCTGTAAGTACTTTAACTACATTTAGCTGATGATACTCACATACTTTTACTTTAGTAAGGTTTTGAATGCATCACCACGATACTTGCATACTTGAGTCCAAACCTTTGAATCCGCCCACTCCACCGAATTAGAGTGAAATGAGTTGACAATTTAGTCTGATATCACAACTACTATTCTTCCACCACTGATCTTAGCTATTTCAGTCACTAATGCATTACATTAAGCTAACTATCGTTGTCTTTTGTTAATTATTGTACATATACATATATTAGTGCTGGGCAACGATTACAATTTTTAATCGCAAGATGTTTTTGCGATTAATTGCGATTAATCGCATTGTTATGCGCAAAGTTTAATAATGAATTCAAAAGTAGTGTATTGCGCACTTTTATTTTAAAACATAACATTTGGTTTGCAAACACTTTAAACACACCAGGTTCTTGTTAGCAGCAGTATTCCCTTTACACAGCAGCAGTTATAATACAGTTATAATGATTCTGGTCATAGATATTCAGCCGGTGTTCACAACTTTATCTTCATGTGTGTAAGAGATGATATTTAAATATACACCTTAAACTGCAAACCTATCTACGTCATGTTTTTTATGTTTGTTAAATTCTCAGTAGTGATAACTAAATGATGCTTATTATACATATTACAAACAAAACACTTTAAAAACTCTAAGAAAATAATTTAAATGAATCATTTCTTTTTTTGGTATTTTGGTCAGACACATATGTAACGCTGATTTCCGTAATATGTGGTATTTGTTCTATTTCATCCTTACTGACCGCCAGAGGCAGTGCTTAACACTGAATGTATTCCGTCTCGCGCATGCGCAGGTCGAATATTTATATCAACAAAGTCACGTGTGACCTCGGATGACCACCGTCATCTATAAGTTCCGGTGTCATCCTGAGCTCAGTCCTTTTTTCTTCTCGCGTCGCAGGTTAGCTACCATGGTAGCTTAAACAAGGATGTGTCTACGATCAAGACATATTAGAGCTCGTCGCTGTAGCCTTGTGACTACCGGTCGGAGTTGCGGTTCTCTCGCCCTCCAAAGGCTGCGACGAGCTGTCCCTCTTCGGAGGGAACGGTGTGTTCGCCGTTCGGACATCGAGCCCCGGACTGGTGGACGCTCCTATCATCGGTCGTCACCAGTCTGATAAGGGTCAGCTAAGTCGTGATGACAGCAATCGGTAAGATCGATTAACATTGTTTTCTATAACAGTTGTTTGTTCCACGGTTGGCAGAGCGCTTCCGCTCTAGTAATCGAGTGGCGCGCTAACGAGAGCGTAGAATTACGCTGTCGGCCCGCCCTTCACAGTGTTACGGCTATCACAGTTAGCAGAGTGTTCCTGCTCAGGCAAACTTTGAGTCCGCATTGGCGTTGTGTACATGGAGATTTAATCTTTACATCTGACGTAATTCGCAGTTAGCAGTGTCTTCACTCAGGCTAACTTGGATGCTAGCTGGGACTGCGTCCATCAACTTTGTAAACCTTACGGCTGTCACAGTTAACAGAGCGTCCTCGCTCAGGTTAACTCAGTGGTAAACTAGCTAAACAAAGCTGATACTGGGGCTGTAGCCATCACCTTTGGATCCTTACAGCTGTCACAGTTAACAGAGCGTCCTCGCTCAGGTTAACTCAGTGGGAAACTAGCTAAACAAAAGCTGATACTGGGACTGCGTCCATCAACTTTGTATCCTTACGGCTGTCACAGTTAACAGAGCTGTCACAGTTAACAGAGCGTCCTCACTCAGGTTAACTCAGTGGGAAACTAGCTAAACAAAGCTGATACTGGGACTGCGTCCATCAACTTGTATCCTTACGGCTGTCACAGTTAACAGAGCGTCCTCGCTCAGGTTAACTCAGTGGAAAACTAGCTAAACAAAGCTGATACTGGGGCTGTAGCCATCAACTTTGTATCCTTACAGCTGTCACAGTTAACAGAGCGTCCTCGCTCAGGTTAACTCAGTGGGAAACTAGCTAAACAAAAGCTGATACTGGGACTGCGTCCATCAACTTTGTATCCTTACGGCAGACACAGTTAACAGAGCTGTCACAGTTAACAGAGCGTCCTCACTCAGGTTAACTCAGTGGGAAACTAGCTAAACAAAGCTGATACTGGGACTGCGTCCATCAACTTGTATCCCTACGGCTGTCACAGTTAACAGAGCGTCCTCGCTCAGGTTAACTCAGTGGAAAACTAGCTAAACAAAGCTGATACTGGGGCTGTAGCCATCAACTTTGTATCCTTACAGCTGTCACAGTTAACAGAGCGTCCTCGCTCAGGTTAACTCAGTGGGAAACTAGCTAAACAAAAGCTGATACTGGGACTGCGTCCATCAACTTTGTATCCTTACGGCTGTCACAGTTAACAGAGCGTCCTCGCTCAGGTTAACTCAGTGGGAAACTAGCTAAACAAAGCTGGTACTGGGGCTGTGGCCATCAACTTTGTAGCATTACAACGATCACAGTTAGCGGAATGTGCTCGCTCAGGCTAACTCGGTGAATGCTAGTTATACTAAATCAACATTGAGGTTGTGCCCATTGATGGTTTTTACGCATTACGGCTGTCGAGTTCGCTCCGGCTAACTAGACTAAGCTAATACTCGGTGTGTCCATTGATTGTTGTAAACATTATGGACATATCGGTGGCGGATATCAGTTAGCAGAGTGCCCTCGCTCAGGCTAACTGGTAGCACACCAAGAGTTACAGCACCTGTCCAAGTGGAGAGTGTCCTCGCACTTTGTCCGTTTTCACAGTAGCAGAGTGCTCTCGCTCAAGCTAACTGGTGGGGCACCAATATCTGCAGCAACTATCCGAGTGAAGAGTGTCCTCGCTCCCCTCTCACTATGAGGACTGTTTTCCTGACCTGTTCCGCAGTGGCAGAGTGCTCTCGCTCAAAGCTAACTGGTGGGACACCAATATCTGCAGCAGCTGTCTTAGTGAAGAGTGTCCTCGCTCCCCTCTCACTGTAAGGACTGTGTTCTTTTTGTCAGTTTTTCACAGTAGCAGAGTGCTCTCGCTCAAGCTAACTGGTGGGACACCAATATCTGCAGCAACTAGCTTAGTGAAGAGTGTCCTCGCTCCCCTCTCACTATAAGGACTGGCCTGGCCTGTTTCCACAGTGGCAGAGTGCTCTCGCTCAAGCTAACTGGTGGGACACCAATATCTGCAGCAATTAGTTTAGTGAAGAGTGTCCTCGCCCCTCTCACTATAAGGACTTTGCCTGACCTGTTTCCACAGTGGCAGAGTGCTCTCGCTCAAGCTAACTGGTGGGACACCAATATCGGCAGCAACTATCTTAGTGAAGAGTGGCCTCGCTCCCCTCTCACTGTACGGACTGTGTTCTGTTTTGTCCGTTTTTTACGGTAACAGAGTGCTCTCGCTCAAGCTAACTGGGGGGACACTAATATCTGCAGCAACTATCTTAGTGAAGAGAGTGGGCTTAGAGAGTGTCCTCGCCCCTCTCACTATAAGGACTTTGCCTGACCTGTTTCCACAGTTGCAGAGTGCTCTCGCTCAGGCTAACTGGTGGGTCACCAATATCCGCAGCGGCTGGCTAAGGGAAGAGTGTCCGAAGGATCACTCGCCACTGACTGCCCCCTGCCTGTTCTCTTAACATTCAGCAGAGCGCTCCCGCTCGGACTGATTTGGAATTCCGCATAAACTAGTGGGACAAGGGTTCCACCAGAATTGCGGCCATGTTAAACTCTCCCGGCTGTAGGACCTGTATTGCTCCTCTTCAGCCGGAGGACGGCCCTGACCTCTTGCCCTAGCAGGGAGAACCCAGGCAGGACCTGCGGCATCACGCCTTGAGCAGTAAGGTCTGCTAGGCTGGCCGAAGTGGAACACCTGATGCGGGAGGGCTACCTCCCCCTGTCAGGGCAGCTGAATCCAGACCAACCTACCCTGGTCATTTGTATGGCGCTTGCACGCCGGGCATACACAGCAGCTGGAACATCCACCTGTGAGTGCCTTCTTCAGGCACCTTCCCGCCCTCACCACCTTTTCTGTTCCTCCCTCCGAGGAATATCTGAGGGAGTTGCGTGCATGGTGGAGACACCAGGGCTCTCTCCCGCCTTACATCAGACCATGCAGGAGGTGGCAAATCTGGCCTTGCACGTATGCCAGCCAGTTAGACGACTATGGCGTCCATCAGTTTCCCCTGAGGAGACTCTGAGGCCCGATGCCAGGTGCCCTCGACCCAATGTCGGGGCAAAGATGACCTGCTATCCAGGGCTTAGGACACAGCAGCACTGTGCACCGTATCGACAACTCCCTCTCCCACCTCATGCTTTCCCTCGCAGATTCTCTGCAGCGGGCTACTTCGACGCTTCTGCTCAGTGATGCTCCATTGCAGGCGTTTGCGCTCATATCGAGGGAACGTGGATGTATGATGTCCACCCTGGTTCAGACTCGCCGCCAGGTTTGGCTGGCGCAGTCACCCCTATCTGAGACATGTAGGAGGACCCTCCATACTGTCCCAGTGGAGCCTGGTGAGCTGTTCGAGTCAGCTGCTGTACAGGCGCTTCAGCGGACTGTTAGAGCTAGCCAGACCTGGCAGCAGTTCTCTGGTCTTTGCAGGGACATGCCTGCACCCCCAGACCTAGGGGTCCCATTTTTGGCCCACAAGGCCGTTTCTCAGCCTCCAGCTTACCCTAGTAGCGCAACAGGCCTCGGCGTCCTGCTGAGAGGCCGGACCGCTACCTATACAACCCTACTTACGTCCCCGTCCCCCCCGGCAGGGGTGCCAGGAGATGTCTCCAGGCCGGCTGTCAGGGTTCTTTCTCCCATCAGCGGATTTCCAAGGGAGAGGGGTTCACGTCTATCGACGCCTGTTCCCATGGTGCATCACCACAACTTTCAGTCCTGGGTGCTTCCATTCGGACTCTCCCATCTCCCCATGGGTGTCCACAGTGTGTTACTGCTGTCCTTTCCCCCTGCAATCGCAGGGCGTGAACATACTGCCGTACTTAGACGACTGGCTGACCTAGGCGCCGTCCCGGCTTCAGGCGCCACAGGACACTGCTCGCCTTCTCTCACGTGGCCCGGTAGGCCTCAAGGTGAACATGGAGAGGAGCTACCTGAGCCCTTCTCAGAGCATAACCTTCATTAGGGTGGCCCTATGAGGGCCTGTCGGTCGCCCCAGTGCGGATGGCTGAACAGCCTTCACTTGGATGCCAAGTGGCACAGATACAGGGCAATAATATTATCGAAACAGTGTCTATTCATCTATTCACTATCCCCATGGAGGGAGTGCATATCTGGCGAACAGTGTCCCAGGAACCGAGCCCCAGGGGCTCGGTTCCATTCCACCAGGAGATCGTCACAACAGTTACCTGCCTCTCAAGGCGGGTGCAGGGTGACAGAACGGGACAGCCTGGGGGCAGTTGTCTGCTGAAAGACCGCAGGTCCAGGTTCTAGAGCTAGCGCTCGAGCACTTCCTTCCATGTTTGAAGGGAAAGCATGTGCTTGTCCGGTGGACAGCACCTCTGCTGTGATTTCCCATGAACTATCGATGGGGCACCAGATCTGCAGAAGTTGCTACGGGGATCACCGTGGCCTTCTGACTTGGGAGGCCCCTCGCCTGACCAGCCTGTGGGCAATGTACCCACCAGGAGAATGGAACAAGGTTGTGGTTTTCCTGTTCCGTTACAAGCCTCCACCGGGAGAGTGGCGGCTGCATCCAGACGTGTCGACCCACTGCCCCCACTGGGTCTCCCTGACGGAGAGGACCAGCCCTCTGGGTCAAGATGCCCTGGCTCACACGTGGCCAGAGGATCTTCTTTATGCCTTTCCACCAGTCCCTCTGCTTTTGCTATAAGCTTGTCAGAGTTCTTCCCCGACAGGAGGGATCTCCTGTCGCAACTAGAGGGTCGGATTTGGCATTCCAATCCCTGCCGCCTTCAATTAGGGGTCACGGGAGGGCCCGACCGGATGCTGAGTGGCTGCATAGGACCAGTCTGACGGACTATTCTGAATGCCAGTGCGCGGTCTACCTGCCTGCAGTACAAGAAACAGGTGGAAGCTGTTCTCCGACTAGTGTGCGGCTCAGAACAAGGTCCCAGTACAGCGCCCCGTGCCTGCTGTACTGAGTGTCTACAGTCTCTCCTGGATAAGGGCCGGTCTCCCCTGCATGGGACCTACCCTTGGTACTGGACAGCTTATGCTTGTCCTTTTGAACCCCTGGCACAGGCGGAGCCTAAATGGCTATCAGCAAGACGGTTTTCTCCTTGCTGTCAATTCAGCTCAATGTGGGGGCGAGCTGCATGCCCTATCAGTGGAAGAATCATGTCTGAGGTGGAACTCAGATGGCTTGGGTGTCACTTTCTGGCCTAAGGCAGTGTTTCTCCCAAGGGGGTGGATACGTTCACATATAAACCGGCCTATCCAGCTGGCAAAGTTGACCCCCCCCTCCCCCATCGGGAGAGGAGAGGTCAAGGCTGCTGTGCCCAGTGTGGGCCCTCAGAGCTTATATGGAAGCCACCGCCTGCATAGTCAGTTATGGTGAGCCTAAGAAGGGCTGTGCTCCTTTTTAAGAAAAAAAGGAAAAACGGCACCTGTCCCACTGGATAGTGGAGGCCATTGCCGATACATACAAGGCGAGCGGCTGCGCTCGGCCATCCGGGGTGAAGGGTCACTACCAAGAGTGTCTCCACACCGAGGGCAAGCCTGAGTGGTGTGCCTGTGGGGGATACATGTGCGGCGGCCTCATGGGCATCACCGAGCACATTCCCCAAACACTACAGAGTTAACGTTGCCGACCCTCACCCACTGGGGAGGGTTCTTGGCCAATTTTCTCTGCCGGAGCTATAAGGGGTAGTTACTGTGCTTCCTCGTGACTCTTTTGGTATAAGTCATCCAGTGTTAAGCACTGCCTCTGGCGGTCAGTAAGGATGAAATAGAACGAAAAGTTACCGCCAGAGTTCTTGGTCACTCGGAATCCCGTGAACTCGCGAGACGATTCCATAGGACTGAGCTCAGGATGACACCGGAACTTATAGATGACGGTGGTCATCCGAGGTCACACGTGACTTTGTTGATATAAATATTCGACCTGCGCATGCGCGAGACGGAATACATTCAGTGTTAAGCACTGCCTCTGGCGGTCATCCAGGATTCATAGAACCGTAGTTACGTTCGTAACTTTCGTTATAAATGTACTTTGGTACATAGAGGCTGATAAGAAGCTGTACATGGAGGGGCTTAGGACCCAGGGGAATGTAGGTGACGCAAGGGAACCTGGAGGGAGTCTGTACCGTGGCAGTAAAGTGAATGTGGAAGTTATGCTAATAAAGAGTTGCAGTTAAGAGCAGTTTTTTGTCACGTGCTTATATGTTTATTTAAAAACACGGCAATATGTATCTTGATATCGTCACGTTTGATCCTGTAACGAGACGATCGCACGTTAAGGCTCTTGATCCTTTGTGTCCACCGGTGTTGATTCCGCACCACTAGAGTCTCCTGCCAAGGCTTGGACTATCCCTGGTGAGGGGGGGCATGGTTCTGCAACATTAATACAATCTTTATTCATTTCATTATTTTTGGGCTTTCGTTTCCGGGGTCCCCGCCTGAGCCTTGTTTGGGCTTCCCTCCACAGCATTTGGAAGACCGGGCAGTCCCGACCTATCAGGACGGGAACTGGAAGTGTCTTGACCACTCCCACCTCAATAGTAAACGTGCCCTTAGTGGTTGTCAGCCTCACCACCGTGGTTGGGTACACACTGGTGTTTCCATGGACACAAACCACTGGAACTGGGTCTCCGTGAGCAGGGGCCGATGCCTCCAACACGGATTCATGGATCAGGGTCCGGGCACTTCCAGAATCGAGCAAGGCTTCTACATCACGTTGATTCACCATTACTGGGCAGGTTGGTCTGTGGTCTCCCCTTTCCCCCAGGAGGGCAGCAAAGTGGACATGTGGGCTGCTAGCGGACTGCTGTGAGATATGGCCCACTTCGCCACAGCGATAGCACTGGCGTGCCTCGGGGTTCAGGAATCCTCGTTGCTGCCTAGGTGGATTAACGATTTTATGGGGTGGGCCCGAGTGAGGGTTGGCTGGCTTAGGACCTTTTTGGTGAGGCCGACCTGGTCGGGTGGAGACAGAAGCGATAGGCTCTTTACGGGTCGGCCCGAGCATGTCTGAGGCCGCCTGGAACTGCTCCACTGCTTCTACCAACTCTGTGGCCGTTTTTGTGACTGATTGCTTTTTTGGCCTCATAAGGCAGAGCTCTTAAATAACGGTCCATAACAAGAGTCTTTATAATGTCTGTCGGGCTGTTCTTGTCTGGTTCCAGCCACCTTTTCGTCACTCGTAACAATTCGTGCATTTGTGAACGGGGAGTTACCCCATTTTGGAAGGTCCAGTTATGGAAACGTTGAGCCATGCTAAATTTAGTCAGTCCAGGGCGGCTCAGTATCTCTCCCTTTAACTGGTCATAGTCTTGATCAATACTGGCCTCTATATCTTGATAAGCTTTAAGTGCCTCACCCGATAGTGGGTTGGACTCCTGGCTCCTTTTCTGTGTCTTTGGCCACTCTTCCCGAGTGGCTGTAGCTTCAAATGTATGAAGGTAAGCGTCCACATTGTCTGTCTCTCCCAGTTTCAGGATGAAGTCAGCTGCTTTGGGTTTTGACCGGGGTAACTGTTGAAGCTCCTGATCCTTCAGTTGGTTGGCTTTTATCTGCTGTTGCAACAAGGCTGCCCCGATTTCTTGCTGGGCCCTCTGGTTCTCCACCAGCATCTGCACCAGTTCGTTTAAGCAGAACAGTGTTCGACAAAAACTCAACTTAGAGTGTCCTCAGCTTTTCACCGACAACCGGGTCTTCTTTCGTTCAAATCCTCCTCACTCTGCTTCGGAACTTTACTCCATGTAGTTCTCGGTGCTCCTTCACACCATGTGCTCTCTCCTCCTCTCCACCTGCAGCCCTTAAGTCCGGCCTCAATCAGGTGGCTTGAACACCCACACCTGGGTGAGTGGTGAGACCTTCTGGGAGCTGTAGTTGTTGCCTCGGCGGACATCTTGTGGTGTGGCTGCCGATCCTTAAAGGGGAAGTAGCACCCATCTATCGCCTGGCCCCGGGTGATGCCACAAGATCCTCAGATCTGTTGTGGTTGTAGAGGTAGACAGTTTTTATACAAAGTCAGCAAACAGCCTTATCTCTGTTCTTTGGTGCTCGCCTGCTAGTGTCCTTAGCTCAGTCTACTGCGAGGTCTTAATCTCCGCCAGGAGAATCATGCAATTGCTCGCGTGTGTGCATGCGCGCGACCCTGACCGAGTGTGAGTAGTGTGTGAAGTGAGTGTGCACCTCTGTGTCTGTCCACGGGAAATCTCACATTCTCCTGCAGCAAACGGCATCATATGTTTGGTGTCCAGTTCTGGATTCACGCTCAAGGACATCTGGTGGTTGCAGTGACTCACACTTTCTCCAAACACTTTTGTGTGTTTAATACTACCACTGCCTGCCTGCTGACTCCTCACTCACTCCTCTTACCTGGCAACCTGCAGATGCTTCTACGCGGCCATCAGCAGCAGGAAGTTACACACTCTTATTGTTTTTTGACATGTGTTTGACTCACGCCTAACAGAGCTACACACATAGCTGACTGCTGTTCTGTGTCTGCTCTATGTCTGCTCTGCTCTACTCTATGGCTTCTCCTTTTCTTCTTCAATGTTTGTGCAAGTATGTATGAGCTGTGTAAGTGGACAGGCTCCAGTATGTACAAAACTCTGCTGCCAGGGTTCTCACGCACACAAAGCCCTGGCAGCACATCACCCCCACCCTCATCAACCTCCACTGGCTCCCGGTCAAGTCCCGCATCTCATACAAGATCCTCCTCCTCACCTACAAGTCCCTCCATGCCCATGCCCCCCAGTACCTATCGGACCTCCTCCGCCCACATGCCCCTCCCCGGAACCTGCGGTCTTCAGACTCTGGCCTGCTTGCCACCACCCGCACCAAACTGCGAACCTTCGGGGACAGAGCTTTCAGTGTGGCAGCCCCCACCCTCTGGAACTCTCTCCCTGCGGTGATCCGCAACATCTCCACTCTGGACGCCTTCAAAAGGGCCCTCAAGTCCCATCTGTTCGCCAAGGCTTTCGGCCCCTAGTTTACTTGTTCTGTTTTTCTGACTGTTTGTCTAAACTGTTTTTGTCTAAACTGTTACTCTTGTAAAGCGGCCTTGTGTCCCCTGAAAGGCGCTATATAAATTAAAGTTATTATTATTATTATTATTATTATTATTATTATTATGTGTGGGTGTATGTGAATATGAGCATGTATGCAGCATGTGTTCATGCTGCTCAGTGTAGAGATGAGGGCTAGTGACAGTTCTCCTGTGTGTAAACGGAGCCTCCTCCTGTCTGTGTCTGTCCGTGCGTGGGGATGGGAGCGGCCCAAGCAGGCCTGATTGAATTGGAGCTGAGCAGGCTGACTTGATCACTGTAATTGAGGGCCATTACAGCAGCAGTCTGGACTTCCTATCAGTGCCTCGCTACACTGCTTGCTGCAGCCACGTTGTCAGGGCTGATACTCATATGAAGTGTATGCAGCTGAATGCACTTAAACATGCATGTACACATATGCACACATGCAACAAATCACTTCTCTGTGATGATGTCCATTTCCTGCAGGATGTGCTGTGTTGAAAACCCATAGCTATTATGCATTAGAAATGACTCACTGCATTCAGCTCATTGACAGGATTTAGAAAATGTCAGCTCAGCTACTTGTTTGTAATAGCAGTATGACGTTTTCTTTGGTGTTAATGAAAAGATCGGGCGGTTCTGCAACCACTACGACGAGTAAAAAGAGAGTTCAACATTACACTGTACAACCCTACAGGGAATTTCCAAAAACATCCATTTTCCTCCTCTTATCCGGGGTCGGGTCGCGGTGGCAGCAGGCCAAGCAGGCTGACCCAGACTTCCCTCTCCCCCGCAACATTTTCCAGCTCATTCTGGGGGATCCCGAGGCGTTCCCAGGCCAGCTGGGAGATATAATCCCTCCAGCGTGTTCTGGGTCTTCCCCGGGGTCTCCTCCCAGTTGGATGTGCCCGGAAGACCTCCAGTGGGAGGCGCACAGGAGGCATCCTAATTAGATGCCCGAACCACCTCAGCTGACTCCTTTCGATGCGAAGGAGTAGCGGCTCAACTACAAGCTCCCTCCTGATGACCGAGCTCCTTACCCTATCTCTAAGGCTGAGCCCGGCCACCTTACGGAGGAAACTCATTTCGGCCGCTCATAGCCGCGACCTTGTCCTTTCGGTCACGACCCAGAGTTCATGACCATAGGTGAGGGTAGGAACGTAGACCGACCAGTAAATTGAGAGCTCGGCTGAAAATCGCTCCAGTGAATGCTGGAGGTAACAATCCGAGGAGCCCAACAGGACCACATCATCTGCGATCCCAAGACCCCCGAACCTGACGTTCTCCACCGCCCGGCTGTGCCTAGATATCCTGTCCATGAAACTCACGAACAGGACCGGTGACAAAGGGCAGCCCTGGCGGAGGCCAACATCCACCGGGAATGTGTCTGACTTATTGCAGAGGATGCGGACACAGCTCCTACTGCAGTCGTACAGAGATCAGATGGCCCGTTGTAATGGGTCCGGCACCCCATACCCCCCACAAGAACCCCCGAGGGACCCGGTCGAAAGCCTTCTATAAGTCCACAAAGCACATGTAGACTGGTTGGGCAAACTCCCAGAACCCCTCCAGTAGTCTTGCGAGGGTAAAGAGCTGGTCCACTGTTCCATGGCCGGGACGGTATCCGCACTGCTCCTCTTGAATCCGAGGTTCGACAAACAGTCAGAGCCTCCTTTCCAGCACCCTGACATAAGCCTTGCCCGGGACGCTGAGTAGTATGATACCCCGGTAATTCGAGCACACTCTCCGGTCCCTCTTTTTGAAGATGGGAACCACCACCCCGGTCTGCCAGTCCATGGGCACTGATCCCGACCCCCATGCGACATTGAAGAGGCGTGCCAACCAAGACAGCCCAACAGTGTCCAGCGCCTTCAGCATCTCAGGGCGGATCTCATCCACCTCCAGCGCCTTGCCACCGAGGAGCTTTTTGACTACCATAGCGGCCTCTGCCAGGGATATGGGTGTTCCCCCTCCCCCCCATGTCTTCAGGCGCTGCCTCCTCCGGAGAACATGTTGGTCGGGTTTAGGAGTTCCTCAAAGTGCTCTTTCCACCGCCCGACAATGTCCCCCGTTCCGGTCAGCAGTCCCCCCTCCCACTGAGAACAGCCTGGTGTAGGCCCTGCTTTCCCTTCCTGAGCCGTCGGCTGGTTTGCCAGAACCTCCTTGAGGCCAACCGAAAGTCCTTCTCCATGGCCTCCCCGAACTCCTCCCATGCCTGAGTTTTAGCATCCGCAACCACCGCAGCTGCAGCCCTTCTGGCCTGCCGGTACCTCTCAGCTGCTTCAGGAGACCCCTGGGCCAACCAGGCCTTGAAGGTCTCCTTCTTCAGCTTGACGGCTTCCCTCACCTCCGGTGTCCACCACCGGGTTCTCGGGTTGCCGCCACGACAGGCACGATGGCCTTCCGGCCACAGCTCCTAGCGGCCGCGTCCACAATAGAGGCTTTGAACATGGCTCATTCAGATTCCATGTCCCCAACCTCCCTCGGGATGTGTGAGAAGTTCTTCCAGAGGTGGGAGTTAAAGACCTCCCGGACAGGATCCTCCGCCAGACGTTTCCAGTTCACCCTCACTACACGTTTGGGCTTGCCAGGTCTTTCCAGCCGGTTCTCCCGCCATCTGATCCAACTCGCCACCAGTTGACAGTTGACAGCTCTACTCCTCTTCACCAGTGTTCAAGACATACGGCCGCAGATCAGATGATACGATTACAAAGTCGATCATAGATCTCCGGCCTAAGGTGTTCTGGTACCAGGTACACTTATGAGCCACCTTATGTTCTAACATGGTGTTCGTTGTGGCCAAACCGTGGCAAGCACAGAAGTCCAATAACGAGACACCACTCGTGTTCAGATCCGGCTCCTCCCAATCACCCCCCGCCAGGTTTCTCCGTCATTGCCCACATGAGCGTTGAAGTCCCCCAGGAGAACTATGGAGTTGGCAGGCGCCCCCAATTCCAGGACCCCTCCCACTGACTCCAAGAAGGCCGGATACTCCGAACTGCTGTTTGGTGCATAAGCACAAACAACAGTCAGAGTCTTGCTCCCCGCAACCTGTAGGCGCATGGAGGCGACCCTCTCGTTCTCCGGGGAGAACTCCAACACAGCGGCGCTCAGCCGGGGGCTCGTGAGCCGACGAGCTCCCCTTCTGGGTGCCCCGGTTTCCCTGGTCCGGGCGAGGTGGCTGCAGACCATGGGCTGCTTATCATCAGGGTTATTTTGAACCACTCTTAGTCTGGGCTCTCCCCAGGGACCTGTTTGCCTTGGGAGACCCTACGAGGGGCTACTGCCCCGGACAACATCGCTCCCAGGATCACTGAGCCACTCAAACTCCTCCACCACATTAAGGTGGTGATTCGCGGAGGAGTCCAAAAACAGTGAGCCCCATAAAGCTGCAGAGATGGGTGAAAGCATCCCCTTTTAAAATAATAGTTCAATAGATTTTTAGGACAGAGTGAAGAGCTGGAGGCAAGAAGTGGTTAACCTACCCACACTACCAAGAGGACCAGTGAGAGTCATGGCACAGTACCAGGAGGACCAGTGAGAGTCATGTCACAGTACCAGGAGGACCAGTGAGCGTCATGGCACAGTAGCAGGAGGACCAGTGAGAGTCATGGCACAGTACCAGGAGGACCAGTGAGAGTCATGGCACAGTACCAGGAGGACCAGTGAGAGTCATGGCACAGTACCAAGAGGGCCAGTGAGAGTCATGGGACAGTACCAGGAGGACCAGTGAGTCATGCTGGACAAACTGGTGTCTCTGCCTTTTCTATGTCACACAATCTGTCCCTGGATGTACATGACTCTGCCTGCAGTCAATTAGCAATGAACAACAAAGGGGAAAAACAACTTAGTGGTCCATAAATGCAAGGAGTGTTGTCATTATCTGTCATCTGCAGTATTTCCTTTAACTGGTAATTCAGTTTTATTACAACTTGGCTCTTCGCTGGGCACTCATTATTATTAATAATACCATTGTACTTTGTATCACCATTGTATCAATTCATCAGCTGAGATCTGGGCACACGGCAACTTTGATTGCATAATAATGTGAATTGTGATTATTTTCTATAAATGAAACGACAGGCCTGTGTAAGTTTTCTCCATAATATTAAACAAGATATGAAAGTGGGGTCATATTTGTTGTTTACCTCTGATTAGTGTGGTGGGCTGCATGAACATAAGAGCCTTGATTCAGGTCCCAGAGCCCAGGCTGGAGCTCTCCTATGTTCCAATTAGATGTGCCCCCACCCAGATCAATAGTGTATTGAGCTTCAGACACAGGGAATAGATTCACTTCAGCACTTCTCTTTATAGCTGGCTGGATCAAAGCTGCTGCTGTTGGGTCTCTGCAGTGGTTCGTTCCTACAGTGCAGCCGGGCCTCCACACTGCCGCACACAGCTTAGCATAGCACTGTTCAGTTATACAACGTCTCACGACAGGAATAAGGTGGCTCAGGGTTGTTACATGCAGTATGAAAGATGCCTGAGGTGTGGGGAGGAGGTGAAACATACAACTATCACATTTTTAAAAATCTTACCCTTTTTCATGGAAACAGTTTCACATAAATCCAGTTAACAGGCTGTTGTGACTGTCTTGCCCCCATAATCTCTTCATAAAATTCACTCCATACAGGTGACGTTCTAGCATTTGAACCTAAAGCCACAAGTCAACATCTTGGCCTCTTTTGAATTTGTTCTGGTTGTGAAGCCCTAAGACCCTCTGACTCTTAGTGGTGCAGACTTTGCACAGATGAGGTGGTGATCTAATTGGGTGTTCGTGGATATCTTACGGTTTGCTATGACATCACTTAAAAATGACATTTTAATACATGCGTGGTATTCTTCCTAAAATAATGGCCCACGTCATTCTTTCAGCTCTTTTGACTTATGCAAAGTAAAACGGTCTAAGTCACACTCTTGTCATCGGCCATTATACTACAGGTAGAATCACATGATCTGTTCAACTGAGGATGTAGGCGGTTTTACCAGAGGTGGCCATCATCACGAGGAGATGATTTAGGCAACAAAATCATTTTTGTCAAAAAATGACAGGCCATTATTTTAGGAAGGTGATGCAGAGTCTCTACTTGGATAAGTTTAAGTTTGACTCGTACTAACATGTTTCTTCCATAAGTGCTGGCAGGACGTGTAGTAGTAGTACTAGTAGTAGTGCAGTATTCCTATTTAGGTTTCTTAAATGCCCATAACATCTGGAGGCAGTGTTCCACCTGCAGTTGCTGTTTCAGGCTCCAGTGCATGTGTTCCTTGATGTCGAGTCATTGTCTGTTCCTTTGGCTTCAGTAAACTATTCCACGAGCAGAGGAGAGAGACCAGCATATCTTGGAATCCACTGGATCCAGTCAGTAATTCAACCTATCCAAATAAATCCTGTTGGAAATGGTTTTGGAGACAAGAGGTCCGATAGTGTGGTGAGGAAAGGTGGGTTGGTCCCCAGGATGAGCAGCTGGTCAGCAGCCATGGTCATTGTGGTGAGAACGGCTCTGTCTCTGCCTTATGGTCACTAGTGACACCAGCATGTTTTTATAATATGATATGGTTCCTTTTGGATGATAATTCGTCTTATTGATCTCTTGAGTCAAAATTTGATATTTCTTATTGGGCAGCAAATACAAAAGTACAATGTGACTGCCTCTGTGTACTTTTGGCTCTTTGTACAGATCTTGCCGCACAATAAAAATGGTCTACATGAATAAAGAGATCAGAGGCAGTGAGGTTTAGTTTCATAGTAGATTGCAGTGAGGATAAGAATGCTGCAGGCTGTGCTGTGTATTCAACTTACCAACTTTGAACAGCAAGAAGACAAGTTTGAACTTGTTATCCTTTCTATTGATGGAGGTTTTTGCTTTGCTTTGACTCGGAGCTTATGGAGACTGATGGCTGCTTCAGACAGACTGCTGTGTATGTAACTGCATCACTCTGCTAGTGACTGTTACGCTATAAGTTACATGTTACAGTGCTTTTATATTTGTAATGAAGGCACTGTAACATGTTACATGTCAGCTGAGCTCTCACATGTTGCCAAATGACTCAAGTGAGTTTTGGAAAATGGATGAAAATGTGTCGTACGACCACAGAGGCTGCTGATGAGCAAAGCTTACGCAGCCTCGCTTTAAACATGTAACCTTTAGTTCTGACCCATCGTCAGAAAGTACATCACTACCAGTACTACATGTAGCATGCAGTTTCACAATCATGTCCACTGTGGATATGCTTTGTTGAACATGTGAGTATTCCCAACATCTGCTGATGTGTGAATTCATCTCTTATCGTCTACATACTTTCTGTTCTAACAGCCTCTACTTGCTCTACTCTTCTGACAAAGAGAAACAAGGCCCAGTATTTATATTTATGCTCTGCTGGTATTTCTTCTAGCTTGTTGTCCTTCCTGTATTTTCTACGCCTGAGCAAGACGTCTTATTTTAGCTGCAGCCGCTTTGCATGGCTGTAGTTCTAGTTCTGTGGTTGGAGCCATCGAGTAGTTCTATCAGTGAGATGTTGGAAGTAATTCCAGCGAAGCCTCAGATTCCACAGCTTTCTAATACCTGGTAATAGACAAATAGTGTTAAAATAAATGGTGAAAGCTAGGTGTGTGTTTCCTGTGATCACTGTAGCCTCAGCACAGTCACTCAGTCACGGGCACAGCCTCAGAAACAGGCATATTGATATGATTATGATAAGAGCCCGTCTGTGTCTTTGCTGTGTGATCAACAGAGGATCCTGGCTCTCTCTCAGCAGCATCCACAGCTCACCCTGAACCAGCCCAGTGCCGGTGGTAGTACCAGTGTGACACGGCACAGCTTTGTAAATACACACCGAGAGGAAAACACAGGAACACATGATCCTGATAGAAGCACAGTGAAACACTATGGAGAGATACTGCAGATGGAATCAATATGTGTTCTTCCTGTTCTTGAAAATAGAGATCTAGAGTGATTTATGAATCTTAATCTGTGATGTTACGAGATGAGACATTGATTGTGACTGCTCGTATTGAGTTTGAATGCATCACATGTGTATCTATCTCCTGCCCCCTCTGGTGGTACCTCTGGTGGTACGTCTGGTGGTACGTCTGGTGGTACGTCTGGTGGTACCTCTGGTGGTACCTCTGGTGGTACGTCTTGTGTGATCCTGATCTGAATTTTAACCTCCAAGACTCCAACCTGAGGTCTGAAGGCGTGCTGACTTGAACATGAGGCTATAATTAATGCTGTGTAGCTCGACACTGTGTTCTCACACAAAAAGAGACATTTTTGTGTTTATTTATTTTGACCTTTCTTCACACAGATTACCTCATTGAGACACGAGGCCTCATTCTCAAGAGAGTCCTAGTCACAGACAGACAGGACATTCATAGGACACATGACGACGCGGTGGAACGGAGGTCTGTTTTGTTGGATGAAGTTATTGAAGATATGTGTTGAACCCGATAATAACTGATATTCTCCACTGAGACTGTTTCAAATGAAGTTTATAAAGTTTGTCTCAAATTATACTTTCACCACAAAAATAATAAATGACTAATAGATGAATGATTGTAACCTACGAGAGAAATCAAAGTAAAGACTAGTTGAATCGTCCATCTTGCCCTTTTTTTTTATCTTAAATGAATTGTGGTCCCTTGGGGGCAGCGCAGCAAGCTGTAAACATTGATCACTTTTAACACTGATATAGATGATGAGCTGTTGCTGACCTGTGTGCAGACGCTGCTCTGTTTGTGTCCACCAATAGTCTCTCTGCTGTTAGCTCTGGGTTGGTCTTCACCAACCCTTAAAGAGGAAATCTCTGGCTCTTTAGCTGCTAAATGCTCCACGAAGGTTTTTATTCACGCGCCTGGTGGGTCAGAGATCTAGTTGCCCAAAGTACATTTTTACATACAACCATTTTTTTTCTTTTGTGGTTATCAAATAAAAACAAAGACTAAAGTTATTTGTCCTGTTTGATCTTTATTGAAGTAAATTATTGTGGAGAACAGAGATGAGGTGGCTCGCTACTTTACTACCAAGAGAGTTGCTAGATTTAGTGAAAACCAAAACGGTGAGTTAAAAGAGACTACAAAGCTCTGCAGATCTGTAGGGACCTGAGATGGTAGAAACGTAACGTTATAGAATTGTACACCTCTCCGTGTAACGAGCATCACTGTCACACAACCTTTAACCAGGACGAGCTCCAGATCCACTAAAGCAGCCTGAACATGAAGAACATCTGAAACCACAGATGAGTCTGTGGAGCAGAGCTGGCTGATGCTATGCTGTGATTGGCCAGTCTGCGTCCCAAGGCGGGACTTAGCAAAGGGTCAATCGTTGATTTAAAATACTTATTTGTGCAGCTTTGAGTATTTCTATTCGCCCATAATTTCAATTATGTAATTAGCAACACATTCAAATAACTTCGATCAGTTTGACCGTCATGGAGCACTGCCATGCTGCTGAAGCCTCTGCTGACAATGACTGAGGAACATGTTGAGACCTTTGGACCTGCAGACACAACACTGACAAATGATCACCTTTAGAGTGAACTTGTTAGCACATTTGACGCATCCAGCAGATGTACAGCATTATTGATTTGGAGTAAAATGTAAGTCCAATATTCGCTCTTCTTTTGAGAAGAAACCGGCTCTTTAGCTGCTCAATGCTCCAACATCACTGAGCAGGTAGTGCACAGTGGCTTCATCAGAGCTTCTAACTGAGGAGCTGCTGCTGCTGGGACTGAGGCTGAGCAAGCACAACGGGCCACACAATGAAAACAATGAGCTTAGAGATGCTAAACAGCTCAGTAGCACTGATGGGGAACAGCACAGCTGGCTGGTGATTGTCTGTGGGTTTGTTAAATGAACACAGTGAAATTCTGACCAACATGTTGCAGATGCCCGTATTAAAATTACTTGATGGTAGAAGAAATATTGTCATACATTTTACTTTTATATGAAGAATGAGTTCATTTCAAACATCATTGATTTATCAAATAAAAAGCAGAAATGTGCTTGTTGAACCTTCTTTGTATTAGCAGCATATGCCACGGACCGGCGGACAGTCAGCGAGTCCAGTGTATCTCAGATCACCTGTGAATGAAACAGTGTTATTAATATCTTATTGTTCTTGTATCGTCAGTCGGGTGAACTCTGAACGCTGATATCAGCCAGCTACTCAGGCTCCAGAGAGGTATGGAGGCGTATCAGAATCTACTGCTGTCCTCTGTGAGGACGGCTCAGTGGTCAGCTAATGCACACAGCCCACCACAAACCTCTGGAGAACAGCAGAGAGCTCCTCTCAGCACAGACACTGGAGCAAATAAATAAATATTTGATTAGGTTTCACTGTGGATGAATTAGCCCAGAGTGCATTTCATCCTCTCTGCTAAGCGCTGTGCTCAGTATGACTGCAGAATATTATACATTTGGCTTTACAGTCCTGTGATATGTCTAGTCTTATCCCACGTTATGTACCGGAATGCTAAAAATAAAATCAACATCTCATGTCACGAACTTATTTCAGTCAGACCACTCACCCATGGTCTCTGCTGTCTCTGGATGTCCTCTCTGATCTGATCTGTCTCTGGATGTCCTCTGATCTGTCTCTGAATGTCCTCTCTGATCTGATCTGTGTCTGGCTGTCCTCTCTGATCTGTGTCTGGCTGTCCTCTCTGATCTGTCTCTGGATGTCCTCTCTGATCTGTCTCTGGCTGTCCTCTCTGATCTGATCTGTCTCTGGCTGTCCTCTCTGATCTGTCTCTGGCTGTCCTCTCTGATCTGTCTCTGGCTGTCCTCTCTGATCTGTCTCTGGCTGTCCTCTCTGATCTGTCTCTGGCTGTCCTCTCTGATCTGTCTCTGGCTGTCCTCTCTGATCTGTGTCTGGCTGTCCTCTCTGATCTGTCTCTGGCTGTCCTCTCTGATCTGATCTGTCTCTGGCTGTCCTCTCTGATCTGTCTCTGGCTGTCCTCTCTGATCTGTCTCTGGATGTCCTCTCTGATCTGTCTCTGGATGTCCTCTCTGATCTGTCTCTGGCTGTCCTCTCTGATCTGATCTGTCTCTGCATGTCCTCTCTGATCTGTCTCTGGCTGTCCTCTCTGATCTGTCTCTGGATGTCCTCTCTGATCTGTCTCTGGATGTCCTCTCTGATCTGTCTCTGGATGTCCTCTCTGATCTGTGTCTGGCTGTCCTCTCTGATCTGTCTCTGGATGTCCTCTCTGATCTGTCTCTGGCTGTCCTCTCTGATCTGATCTGTCTCTGGCTGTCCTCTCTGATCTGTCTCTGGCTGTCCTCTCTGATCTGTCTCTGGCTGTCCTCTCTGATCTGTCTCTGGATGTCCTCTCTGATCTGTGTCTGGCTGTCCTCTCTGATCTGTCTCTGGCTGTCCTCTCTGATCTGATCTGTCTCTGGCTGTCCTCTCTGATCTGATCTGTCTCTGGCTGTCCTCTCTGATCTGTCTCTGGCTGTCCTCTCTGATCTGTCTCTGGATGTCCTCTCTGATCTGTGTCTGGATGTCCTCTCTGATCTGTCTCTGGCTGTTCTCTCTGATCTGTCTCTGGATGTCCTCTCTGATCTGTCTCTGGCTGTCCTCTCTGATCTGTCTCTGGCTGTCCTCTCTGATCTGTCTCTGGCTGTCCTCTCTGATCTGTCTCTGGCTGTCCTCTCTGATCTGTCTCTGGCTGTCCTCTCTGATCTGTCTCTGGCTGTCCTCTCTGATCTGATCTGTCTCTGGCTGTCCTCTCTGATCTGTCTCTGGATGTCCTCTCTGATCTGATCTGTCTCTGGCTGTCCTCTCTGATCTGTCTCTGGCTGTCCTCTCTGATCTGTCTCTGGCTGTCCTCTCTGATCTGTCTCTGGATGTCCTCTCTGATCTGTCTCTGGCTGTCCTCTCTGATCTGTCTCTGGCTGTCCTCTCTGATCTGTCTCTGGCTGTCCTCTCTGATCTGATCTGTCTCTGGCTGTCCTCTCTGATCTGTCTCTGGATGTCCTCTCTGATCTGATCTGTCTCTGGATGTCCTCTCTGATCTGTCTCTGGCTGTCCTCTCTGATCTGTCTCTGGCTGTCCTCTCTGATCTGTCTCTGGATGTCCTCTCTGATCTGTCTCTGGCTGTCCTCTCTGATCTGTCTCTGGATGTCCTCTCTGATCTGTCTCTGGCTGTCCTCTCTGATCTGTCTCTGGATGTCCTCTCTGATCTGTCTCTGGCTGTCCTCTCTGATCTGATCTGTCTCTGGCTGTCCTCTCTGATCTGTCTCTGGCTGTCCTCTCTGATCTGTCTCTGGCTGTCCTCTCTGATCTGTGTCTGGCTGTCCTCTCTGATCTGATCTGTCTCTGGATGTCCTCTCTGATCTGTCTCTGGATGTCCTCTCTGATCTGTCTCTGGCTGTCCTCTCTGATCTGTCTCTGGCTGTCCTCTCTGATCTGTCTCTGGATGTCCTCTCTGATCTGTCTCTGGCTGTCCTCTCTGATCTGTCTCTGGCTGTCCTCTCTGATCTGTCTCTGACTGTCCTCTCTGATCTGTGTCTGGCTGTCCTCTCTGATCTGTCTCTGGCTGTCCTCTCTGATCTGTCTCTGGCTGTCCTCTCTGATCTGTGTCTGGCTGTCCTCTCTGATCTGTCTCTGGCTGTCCTCTCTGATCTGTCTCTGGCTGTCCTCTCTGATCCGTGTCTGGCTGTCCTCTCTGATCTGTCTCTGGATGTCCTATCTGATCTGTCTCTGGCTGTCCTCTCTGATCTGTCTCTGGCTGTCCTCTCTGATCTGTGTCTGGCTGTCCTCTCTGATCTGTCTCTGGCTGTCCTCTCTGATCTGTCTCTGGCTGTCCTCTCTGATCTGTGTCTGGCTGTCCTCTCTGATCTGTCTCTGGCTGTCCTCTCTGATCTGTCTCTGGCTGTCCTCTCTGATCTGTCTCTGGCTGTCCTCTCTGATCTGTGTCTGGCTGTCCTCTGATCTGTCTCTGGCTGTCCTCTCTGATCTGTCTCTGGCTGTCCTCTCTGATCTGTGTCTGGCTGTCCTCTCTGATCTGTCTCTGGATGTCCTCTCTGATCTGTCTCTGGCTGTCCTCTCTGATCTGTGTCTGGCTGTCCTCTCTGATCTGTCTCTGGCTGTCCTCTCTGATCTGTCTCTGGCTGTCCTCTCTGATCTGTCTCTGGCTGTCCTCTCTGATCTGTGTCTGGCTGTCCTCTCTGATCTGTCTCTGGCTGTCCTCTCTGATCTGTCTCTGGCTGTCCTCTCTGATCTGTGTCTGGCTGTCCTCTCTGATCTGTCTCTGGCTGTCCTCTCTGATCTGTGTCTGGCTGTCCTCTCTGATCTGTGTCTGGATGTCCTCTCTGATCTGTCTCTGGCTGTCCTCTCTGATCTGTCTCTGGCTGTCCTCTCTGATCTGTCTCTGGCTGTCCTCTCTGATCTGTCTCTGGCTGTCCTCTCTGATCTGTCTCTGGCTGTCCTCTCTGATCTGTGTCTGGCTGTCCTCTCTGATCTGTCTCTGGCTGTCCTCTCTGATCTGTGTCTGGCTGTCCTCTCTGATCTGTGTCTGGCTGTCCTCTCTGATCTGTGTCTGGTTGTCCTCTCTGATCTGTCTCTGGCTGTCCTCTCTGATCTGTGTCTGGCTGTCCTCTCTGATCTGTCTCTGGCTGTCCTCTCTGATCTGTCTCTGGCTGTCCTCTCTGATCTGTCCTCTCTGATCTGTGTCTGGCTGTCCTCTCTGATCTGTCTCTGGCTGTCCTCTCTGATCTGTCTCTGGCTGTCCTCTCTGATCTGTCTCTGGCTGTCCTCTCTGATCTGTCTCTGGCTGTCCTCTCTGATCTGTCTCTGGCTGTTCTCTCTGATCTGTCTCTGGCTGTCCTCTCTGATCTGTCTCTGGATGTCCTCTCTGATCTGTGTCTGGCTGTCCTCTCTGATCTGTCTCTGGCTGTCCTCTCTGATCTGATCTGTCTCTGGCTGTCCTCTCTGATCTGATCTGTCTCTGGCTGTCCTCTCTGATCTGTCTCTGGCTGTCCTCTCTGATCTGTCTCTGGATGTCCTCTCTGATCTGTGTCTGGATGTCCTCTCTGATCTGTCTCTGGCTGTCCTCTCTGATCTGTCTCTGGATGTCCTCTCTGATCTGTCTCTGGCTGTCCTCTCTGATCTGTCTCTGGCTGTCCTCTCTGATCTGTCTCTGGCTGTCCTCTCTGATCTGTCTCTGGCTGTCCTCTCTGATCTGTCTCTGGCTGTCCTCTCTGATCTATCTCTGGCTGTCCTCTCTGATCTGTCTCTGGCTGTCCTCTCTGATCTGTGTCTGGCTGTCCTCTCTGATCTGTCTCTGGCTGTCCTCTCTGATCTGATCTGTCTCTGGCTGTCCTCTCTGATCTGTCTCTGGATGTCCTCTCTGATCTGTCTCTGGATGTCCTCTCTGATCTGTCTCTGGCTGTCCTCTCTGATCTGATCTGTCTCTGGATGTCCTCTCTGATCTGTCTCTGGCTGTCCTCTCTGATCTGTCTCTGGATGTCCTCTCTGATCTGTCTCTGGATGTCCTCTCTGATCTGTCTCTGGATGTCCTCTCTGATCTGTGTCTGGCTGTCCTCTCTGATCTGTCTCTGGATGTCCTCTCTGATCTGTCTCTGGCTGTCCTCTCTGATCTGATCTGTCTCTGGCTGTCCTCTCTGATCTGTCTCTGGCTGTCCTCTCTGATCTGTCTCTGGCTGTCCTCTCTGATCTGTCTCTGGCTGTCCTCTCTGATCTGTCTCTGGCTGTCCTCTCTGATCTGTCTCTGGATGTCCTCTCTGATCTGTGTCTGGCTGTCCTCTCTGATCTGTCTCTGGCTGTCCTCTCTGATCTGATCTGTCTCTGGCTGTCCTCTCTGATCTGATCTGTCTCTGGCTGTCCTCTCTGATCTGTCTCTGGCTGTCCTCTCTGATCTGTCTCTGGATGTCCTCTCTGATCTGTGTATGGATGTCCTCTCTGATCTGTCTCTGGCTGTCCTCTCTGATCTGTCTCTGGATGTCCTCTCTGATCTGTCTCTGGCTGTCCTCTCTGATCTGTCTCTGGCTGTCCTCTCTGATCTGTCTCTGGCTGTCCTCTCTGATCTGTCTCTGGCTGTCCTCTCTGATCTGTCTCTGGCTGTCCTCTCTGATCTGATCTGTCTCTGGCTGTCCTCTCTGATCTGTCTCTGGATGTCCTCTCTGATCTGATCTGTCTCTGGCTGTCCTCTCTGATCTGATCTGTCTCTGGCTGTCCTCTCTGATCTGTCTCTGGCTGTCCTCTCTGATCTGTCTCTGGCTGTCCTCTCTGATCTGTGTCTGGCTGTCCTCTCTGATCTGATCTGTCTCTGGATGTCCTCTCTGATCTGTCTCTGGCTGTCCTCTCTGATCTGTCTCTGGCTGTCCTCTCTGATCTGTCTCTGGCTGTCCTCTCTGATCTGATCTGTCTCTGGCTGTCCTCTCTGATCTGTCTCTGGATGTCCTCTCTGATCTGATCTGTCTCTGGATGTCCTCTCTGATCTGTCTCTGGCTGTCCTCTCTGATCTGTGTCTGGCTGTCCTCTCTGATCTGTGTCTGGCTGTCCTCTCTGATCTGTGTCTGGCTGTCCTCTCTGATCTGTGTCTGGCTGTCCTCTCTGATCTGTCTCTGGCTGTCCTCTCTGATCTGTCTCTGGCTGTCCTCTCTGATCTGTCTCTGGCTGTCCTCTCTGATCTGATCTGTCTCTGGCTGTCCTCTCTGATCTGTCTCTGGCTGTCCTCTCTGATCTGTCTCTGGCTGTCCTCTCTGATCTGTCTCTGACTGTCCTCTCTGATCTGTGTCTGGCTGTCCTCTCTGATCTGTCTCTGGCTGTCCTCTCTGATCTGTCTCTGGCTGTCCTCTCTGATCTGTGTCTGGCTGTCCTCTCTGATCTGTGTCTGGCTGTCCTCTCTGATCTGTCTCTGGCTGTCCTCTCTGATCTGTCTCTGGCTGTCCTCTCTGATCTGTCTCTGGCTGTCCTCTCTGATCTGTCTCTGGCTGTCCTCTCTGATCTGTGTCTGGCTGTCCTCTCTGATCTGTCTCTGGCTGTCCTCTCTGATCTGTCTCTGGCTGTCCTCTCTGATCTGTCTCTGGCTGTCCTCTCTGATCTGTCTCTGGCTGTCCTCTCTGATCTGATCTGTCTCTGGCTGTCCTCTCTGATCTGTCTCTGGATGTCCTCTCTGATCTGATCTGTCTCTGGATGTCCTCTCTGATCTGTCTCTGGCTGTCCTCTCTGATCTGTCTCTGGCTGTCCTCTCTGATCTGTCTCTGACTGTCCTCTCTGATCTGTGTCTGGCTGTCCTCTCTGATCTGTCTCTGGCTGTCCTCTCTGATCTGTCTCTGGCTGTCCTCTCTGATCTGTGTCTGGCTGTCCTCTCTGATCTGTGTCTGGCTGTCCTCTCTGATCTGTCTCTGGCTGTCCTCTCTGATCTGTCTCTGGCTGTCCTCTCTGATCTGTGTCTGACTGTCCTCTCTGATCTGTGTCTGGCTGTCCTCTCTGATCTGTCTCTGGCTGTCCTCTCTGATCTGTCTCTGGCTGTCCTCTCTGATCTGTCTCTGGCTGTCCTCTCTGATCTGTGTCTGGCTGTCCTCTCTGATCTGTGTCTGGCTGTCCTCTCTGATCTGTGTCTGGCTGTCCTCTCTGATCTGTCTCTGGCTGTCCTCTCTGATCTGTCTCTGGCTGTCCTCTCTGATCTGTCTCTGGCTGTCCTCTCTGATCTGATCTGTCTCTGGCTGTCCTCTCTGATCTGTCTCTGGATGTCCTCTCTGATCTGATCTGTCTCTGGATGTCCTCTCTGATCTGTCTCTGGCTGTCCTCTCTGATCTGTCTCTGGCTGTCCTCTCTGATCTGTATCTGACTGTCCTCTCTGATCTGTGTCTGGCTGTCCTCTCTGATCTGTCTCTGGCTGTCCTCTCTGATCTGTCTCTGGCTGTCCTCTCTGATCTGTGTCTGGCTGTCCTCTCTGATCTGTGTCTGGCTGTCCTCTCTGATCTGTCTCTGGCTGTCCTCTCTGATCTGTCTCTGGCTGTCCTCTCTGATCTGTGTCTGGCTGTCCTCTCTGATCTGTCTCTGACTGTCCTCTCTGATCTGTGTCTGGCTGTCCTCTCTGATCTGTCTCTGGCTGTCCTCTCTGATCTGTCTCTGGCTGTCCTCTCTGATCTGTGTCTGGCTGTCCTCTCTGATCTGTGTCTGGCTGTCCTCTCTGATCTGTCTCTGGCTGTCCTCTCTGATCTGTCTCTGGCTGTCCTCTCTGATCTGTCTCTGGATGTCCTCTCTGATCTGTCTCTGGATGTCCTCTCTGATCTGATCTGTCTCTGGCTGTCCTCTCTGATCTGTCTCTGGCTGTCCTCTCTGATCTGTGTCTGGCTGTCCTCTCTGATCTGTCTCTGGCTGTCCTCTCTGATCTGTCTCTGGCTGTCCTCTCTGATCTGATCTGTCTCTGGCTGTCCTCTCTGATCTGATCTGTCTCTGGCTGTCCTCTCTGATCTGTCTCTGGCTGTCCTCTCTGATCTGTCTCTGGATGTCCTCTCTGATCTGTTTCTGGATGTCCTCTCTGATCTGTCTCTGGCTGTCCTCTCTGATCTGTCTCTGGATGTCCTCTCTGATCTGTCTCTGGCTGTCCTCTCTGATCTGTCTCTGGCTGTCCTCTCTGATCTGTCTCTGGCTGTCCTCTCTGATCTGTCTCTGGCTGTCCTCTCTGATCTGTCTCTGGCTGTCCTCTCTGATCTGTGTCTGGCTGTCCTCTCTGATCTGTCTCTGGCTGTCCTCTCTGATCTGTCTCTGGCTGTCCTCTCTGATCTGTGTCTGGCTGTCCTCTCTGATCTGTCTCTGGCTGTCCTCTCTGATCTGTGTCTGGCTGTCCTCTCTGATCTGTCTCTGGCTGTCCTCTCTGATCTGTCTCTGGCTGTCCTCTCTGATCTGTGTCTGGCTGTCCTCTCTGATCTGTCTCTGGCTGTCCTCTCTGATCTGTCTCTGGCTGTCCTCTCTGATCTGTCTCTGGCTGTCCTCTCTGATCTGTCTCTGGCTGTCCTCTCTGATCTGATCTGTCTCTGGCTGTCCTCTCTGATCTGTCTCTGGATGTCCTCTCTGATCTGATCTGTCTCTGGCTGTCCTCTCTGATCTGTCTCTGGCTGTCCTCTCTGATCTGTCTCTGGCTGTCCTCTCTGATCTGTCTCTGACTGTCCTCTCTGATCTGTGTCTGGCTGTCCTCTCTGATCTGTCTCTGGCTGTCCTCTCTGATCTGTCTCTGGCTGTCCTCTCTGATCTGTGTCTGGCTGTCCTCTCTGATCTGTGTCTGGCTGTCCTCTCTGATCTGTCTCTGGCTGTCCTCTCTGATCTGTCTCTGGCTGTCCTCTCTGATCTGTGTCTGGCTGTCCTCTCTGATCTGTCTCTGGCTGTCCTCTCTGATCTGTGTCTGGCTGTCCTCTCTGATCTGTCTCTGGCTGTCCTCTCTGATCTGTCTCTGGCTGTCCTCTCTGATCTGTGTCTGGCTGTCCTCTCTGATCTGTGTCTGGCTGTCCTCTCTGATCTGTCTCTGGCTGTCCTCTCTGATCTGTCTCTGGCTGTCCTCTCTGATCTGTCTCTGGATGTCCTCTCTGATCTGTCTCTGGATGTCCTCTCTGATCTGATCTGTCTCTGGCTGTCCTCTCTGATCTGTCTCTGGCTGTCCTCTCTGATCTGTGTCTGGCTGTCCTCTCTGATCTGTCTCTGGCTGTCCTCTCTGATCTGTCTCTGGCTGTCCTCTCTGATCTGATCTGTCTCTGGCTGTCCTCTCTGATCTGATCTGTCTCTGGCTGTCCTCTCTGATCTGTCTCTGGCTGTCCTCTCTGATCTGTCTCTGGATGTCCTCTCTGATCTGTTTCTGGATGTCCTCTCTGATCTGTCTCTGGCTGTCCTCTCTGATCTGTCTCTGGATGTCCTCTCTGATCTGTCTCTGGCTGTCCTCTCTGATCTGTCTCTGGCTGTCCTCTCTGATCTGTCTCTGGCTGTCCTCTCTGATCTGTCTCTGGCTGTCCTCTCTGATCTGTGTCTGGCTGTCCTCTCTGATCTGTCTCTGGCTGTCCTCTCTGATCTGTCTCTGGCTGTCCTCTCTGATCTGTGTCTGGCTGTCCTCTCTGATCTGTCTCTGGCTGTCCTCTCTGATCTGTGTCTGGCTGTCCTCTCTGATCTGTCTCTGGCTGTCCTCTCTGATCTGTCTCTGGCTGTCCTCTCTGATCTGTGTCTGGCTGTCCTCTCTGATCTGTCTCTGGCTGTCCTCTCTGATCTGTCTCTGGCTGTCCTCTCTGATCTGTCTCTGGCTGTCCTCTCTGATCTGTCTCTGGCTGTCCTCTCTGATCTGATCTGTCTCTGGCTGTCCTCTCTGATCTGTCTCTGGATGTCCTCTCTGATCTGATCTGTCTCTGGCTGTCCTCTCTGATCTGTCTCTGGCTGTCCTCTCTGATCTGTCTCTGGCTGTCCTCTCTGATCTGTCTCTGACTGTCCTCTCTGATCTGTGTCTGGCTGTCCTCTCTGATCTGTCTCTGGCTGTCCTCTCTGATCTGTCTCTGGCTGTCCTCTCTGATCTGTCTCTGGCTGTCCTCTCTGATCTGTGTCTGGCTGTCCTCTCTGATCTGTGTCTGGCTGTCCTCTCTGATCTGTCTCTGGCTGTCCTCTCTGATCTGTCTCTGGCTGTCCTCTCTGATCTGTGTCTGGCTGTCCTCTCTGATCTGTCTCTGACTGTCCTCTCTGATCTGTGTCTGGCTGTCCTCTCTGATCTGTCTCTGGCTGTCCTCTCTGATCCGTCTCTGGCTGTCCTCTCTGATCTGTGTCTGGCTGTCCTCTCTGATCTGTCTCTGGCTGTCCTCTCTGATCTGATCTGTCTCTGGCTGTCCTCTCTGATCTGTCTCTGGATGTCCTCTCTGATCTGATCTGTCTCTGGATGTCCTCTCTGATCTGTCTCTGGCTGTCCTCTCTGATCTGTCTCTGGCTGTCCTCTCTGATCTGTCTCTGACTGTCCTCTCTGATCTGTGTCTGGCTGTCCTCTCTGATCTGTCTCTGGCTGTCCTCTCTGATCTGTCTCTGGCTGTCCTCTCTGATCTGTGTCTGGCTGTCCTCTCTGATCTGTGTCTGGCTGTCCTCTCTGATCTGTCTCTGGCTGTCCTCTCTGATCTGTCTCTGGCTGTCCTCTCTGATCTGTGTCTGGCTGTCCTCTCTGATCTGTCGCTGACTGTCCTCTCTGATCTGTGTCTGGCTGTCCTCTCTGATCTGTCTCTGGCTGTCCTCTCTGATCTGTCTCTGGCTGTCCTCTCTGATCTGTGTCTGGCTGTCCTCTCTGATCTGTGTCTGGCTGTCCTCTCTGATCTGTCTCTGGCTGTCCTCTCTGATCTGTCTCTGGCTGTCCTCTCTGATCTGTGTCTGGCTGTCCTCTCTGATCTGTCTCTGGATGTCCTCTCTGATCTGATCTGTCTCTGGCTGTCCTCTCTGATCTGTCTCTGGCTGTCCTCTCTGATCTGTGTCTGGCTGTCCTCTCTGATCTGTCTCTGGCTGTCCTCTCTGATCTGTATCTGGCTGTCCTCTCTGATCTGATCTGTCTCTGGCTGTCCTCTCTGATCTGATCTGTCTCTGGCTGTCCTCTCTGATCTGTCTCTGGCTGTCCTCTCTGATCTGTCTCTGGATGTCCTCTCTGATCTGTTTCTGGATGTCCTCTCTGATCTGTCTCTGGCTGTCCTCTCTGATCTGTCTCTGGATGTCCTCTCTGATCTGTCTCTGGCTGTCCTCTCTGATCTGTCTCTGGCTGTCCTCTCTGATCTGTCTCTGGCTGTCCTCTCTGATCTGTCTCTGGCTGTCCTCTCTGATCTGTCTCTGGATGTCCTCTCTGATCTGTCTCTGGCTGTCCTCTCTGATCTGTCTCTGGCTGTCCTCTCTGATCTGTCTCTGGCTGTCCTCTCTGATCTGTCTCTGGCTGTCCTCTCTGATCTGTCTCTGGCTGTCCTCTCTGATCTGTCTCTGGATGTCCTCTCTGATCTGTCTCTGGCTGTCCTCTCTGATCTGTCTCTGGCTGTCCTCTCTGATCTGTCTCTGGCTGTCCTCTCTGATCTTTGTCTGGCTGTCCTCTCTGATCTGTCTCTGGCTGTCCTCTCTGATCTGTCTCTGGCTGTCCTCTCTGATCTGTCTCTGGCTGTCCTCTCTGATCTGTCTCTGGCTGTCCTCTCTGATCTGTGTCTGGCTGTCCTCTCTGATCTGTCTCTGGCTGTCCTCTCTGATCTGTGTCTGGCTGTCCTCTCTGATCTGTCTCTGGATGTCCTCTCTGATCTGATCTGTCTCTGGCTGTCCTCTCTGATCTGTCTCTGGCTGTCCTCTCTGATCTGTGTCTGGCTGTCCTCTCTGATCTGTGTCTGGATGTCCTCTCTGATCTGTCTCTGGCTGTCCTCTCTGATCTGTCTCTGGCTGTCCTCTCTGATCTGTCTCTGGCTGTCCTCTCTGATCTGTCTCTGGCTGTCCTCTCTGATCTGTGTCTGGCTGTCCTCTCTGATCTGTCTCTGGCTGTCCTCTCTGATCTGTGTCTGGCTGTCCTCTCTGATCTGTGTCTGGATGTCCTCTCTGATCTGTCTCTGGCTGTCCTCTCTGATCTGTCTCTGGCTGTCCTCTCTGATCTGTCTCTGGCTGTCCTCTCTGATCTGTCTCTGGCTGTCCTCTCTGATCTGTGTCTGGATGTCCTCTCTGATCTGATTTTGGTCCGATGTTCACAGGCAGCTGTTGCTTTTTACATTCATTTGTAAATGTTAGATGAGTTTGTTGGCCAGTCTTCTTGCTGTAGTGTCCTCTGGAGAAAGATCAAGGAGGACATTACCGTCTGATACAAAGCCCGTCCTCTAACAGAGACAGGAGTTACGATGTCTCCCACCACATACAACCACTTCCTATCATGTGATCCAAGTTCACCACTTAGTGATGGGACAGCAGCTGAGCCAGGTCCATTCACTGAAGGAGTCCTCGTGCTCAAAGGTCAAGCCAACATGTCCTGTGGAGACAACACTCATAGTAACGAGCTTCAGTGTGCTTCAAACTAAGAGCTATTTCCTCCTTCTGGACAAAGCTCCAGAGCCACAGAAGATGTTGTACAGCTGTGTGCACAGGCTAAGTAGTGCTTCCCCTGACTGTAAATCTGTGGAGCACCCTTTAAATATGACTCGGGGTTACAACCAGTCAGCTACCTGTGGGTCTGAAAGTGAATGGATGACCCAAGTAGCCTTCAAAAGAGGGGACAACACGACTAAAGAACCATTCATATCCAAATGCATTGGCTAACGTTACGCTGTGGACAAATGTATTATCATAGACAGAATATAACAGTTTGTTATCGGGTTATATGTTCGATGTGAATCCTCAAGGCTTCACCTCGTAGTGAACTAGATTGAACTGTTGATCTGACAAGCGTCCTCTACAACATGTTGAGAACCACTGCCTTGGTGTTAGCACTAGCTCTGTGTACATCCCATGGAGGATGGGGCCAGGTGCACTGATGTGTGTCTTTTTCGGACTAATGTGTCTGAGGTTGCGGATCAATGACCTGGAAGGCGTCTCAAGCCCCCCTCCCCCCCCCAATCAGCACCCTCTCCAGGGAGCTGATGGATCTGAGAGCGGACAGCAGGCAGCCAGACACTCAGCTACTAACCGGGTTCCTCTGCATTCTGCCTTGCTTACACTTTCATCTGCAGGGGAGGCAGCCAGAGAGCATGCTGGGAGAATCAGCTTGTGGCTACAAAGCTTGAATGGGTGTATGTGTGTATACAGAATGATCAAATGAACCCATGCCGCTCATGTATTCTGGCTGTTAGCCGACACCAGAAGCTAACTGTTAGCCGACACCAGAAGCTAACGGTTAGCCGACACCAGAAGCTAACTGTTAGCCGGCACCAGAAGCTAACTGTTAGCCGGCACCAGAAGCTAACTGTTAGCCGGCACCAGAAGCTAACGGTTAGCCGGCACCAGAAGCTAACTGTTAGCCGGCACCAGAAGCTAACTGTTAGCCGGCACCAAAAGCTAACTGTTAGCCGGCACCAGAAGCTAACTGTTAGCCGGCACCAGAAGCTAACTGTTAGCCGGCACCAGAAGCTAACTGTTAGCCGGCACCAGAAGCTAACTGTTAGCCGGCACCAGAAGCTAACTGTTAGCCGGCACCAGAAGCTAACTGTTAGCCGACACCAGAAGCTAACTGTTAGCCGACACCAGAAGCTAACTGTTAGCTGACACTAGCTGAGAGGAAGCAAGGACCAGCCAGAAACAAACATCTATGGTTCTTTGTCCGTTTGATGAACAACGCTAGCTAACACTAACACTATTATGTTCTGTTGTATCCGCACCAACAGTAATACCACCTGGAGACGTTAAGTTCTGTGTTGCCACTTAAAAACCTTTGCTAAAGCAGCTGAGGTGCAGAAACACGTGCAGACTTCTAGCTGCTAGCAAAGAGATCGATGACTTGACAGATACTGAGCTCAGTGTAGTCCAGACCACATGACCGTTACATTCAGCTTAATGAAGATCAACTACAAGACCTTCTGCTGTTATATGGTATTAAATGGGACATTATCTTCCTCACTACCTCATCATCTGTGAAACAGGCTCGATGCCCCACCCTCATTTCTGATCAATTTGTTGCCATGGAGAAGGGCAGGAAAGTTATGTGTTCAATTATTACACATTTTACATCTTCTGCATTTGTGAATACACATTCCCCCAGTGAGTAAACAAAGAGCTTCCTGGTATACAGAGTACTGAAGCAGTGAGCCACAGAAGCTCTTGGTTTACAGTTAAGGGCCCGTGCAACCAAGAAATGCAGTAATTTGATAAAAAGTAATCATTCTTCCTCCAAACAATTTAGTTCTTCAGTGAATATGAGCAGAAAGGTTGCCAAGATTGCCTTAAAGATTGGGGTGATTATTAACATCTGGATATCGCCCTTCATAGTGCCGTGTTGAAGGTGTTCAATCGTATTAGCACTCTCTGCTGGTCCAGGGGTGTATGTCTCTGGACAAGGCTGTTTGAATTGCTGTTTGCCAGCAATGACATTGCTCCAGCATCTTCCCTTGTCTGTCATTGTGTGCCTTTGCTATTGTGCTGTTGCATGTTTTGTTGTCTGACACACTTTGCAGTGGAGTTGAATTTCCCCTCAAGGGAAATTAAGTCTAGAGTCCCTCGTGTAGTTTGTGCAATATTGAAGATTGAAGGGACACTTTAATGCCCCGTGTGGTGGCGTGGCGTGGCATGGTTGGGCATGGCTGCAGAGGGGACAGAGTGGGGGGAGTGGTTCAGGGAACGGTGCCGGTAAGAGGCTTAATCAGCTTCATCTGTAGTCAATCGTGTGTGTCTCTGCTATTAAAACACAAACAGTGACAGAGGGCACGAGAGCGGCAGGAGAGCAGAGACGCATGCTGGGAGAGCTGCTGACAAGACGACGGACAAACCACAGAGCAGACGGCGGCACTGCAGGAGAAAGTCTGAACTGTGGTGAATAAAGAAATAAAGAAATAAAGAAACTGTATCTGAGTGTGCTGGAGTCATTGCGCTCACGAACCCCACGGTGGTAACCTGAAGCGTGGTACAGCCCGTCACTGGCCAGCATCCATCCAGCACTGTGTTGCTTTGTAAGGCTGGTGTAGACCAGCGGTGCCGGCTGCTTTACAAATCAGTGGCAACCAGGCGGCAACCTCCAGTTCTGCCGAGTGAAGCCAATGCAGAAGTGTCTTAAAACTTGCATTCCCTCTGAGCACCAGCAGGGGGCGACTCCTCCGGTTACAAAAATAAGTCTGGTTGTATAGAAGTCTGTGAGAAAATGACTCTACTTCTCTTGATTTATTCCCTCAGTAAACATTGTAAACATGAGTTTATGTCTCAATCTCTAGTTTCAAGTCTTCTTCAATACAGCATGATGTTCATTTAGTACATTATGGTCCATTTAGAGTCACACAAGGCAAGGCAAGTTTATTTGTATAGCACATTTCAACAACAAGGTAATTCAAAGTGCTTCACATAAAACCATTAAAAGCATCAAAACATAAGGCAAAAGAAAAGGAGATTTAAAAACAATTAAAGAAACAGTGTAAGAAATAAAATTCAGTCGTAAAAAGTAAAGGAGATTTAAAACAATAATTGATGTCTCCCTGAGACATTACGCTGCACGCAATCAACCATACACTGCCGCAATTCTGCAATTACTCGCACACAAACCACGTCTGGAAAAGATCTCTGCCGATCTGCGTTTCATAGTGTACGCCTTGCACGAACTCGGTCCCGGAGGAAATGGCGATATATTGTGCAGTCCTTTTAAAACCATTAAAAGCATCAAAACATAAGGCAAAAGAAAAGGAGATTTAACAGCAATTAAGAACAGTGTAAGAAATAAAATACAGTAGTAAAATGCAGAAATGCAGGAAATTGATTAATATATTAATTGAATGTGGCTCAATTAAAGGCAGCAGCAAACAGAAAAGTCTTCAATCTTGATTTAAATGAGCTGAGGGTCTCAGCAGACCTGCAGCTTTCTGGACTTTGTTCCAGATATGTGGAGCAGAAAAACTGAACGCTGCTTCTCCATGTTTAGTTCTGACTCTGGGAACAGAAAGTAGACCGGTCCCAGACGACCTGAGGGGTCGGGATGGTTCATAAGGTAGCAGCAGATCAGAGATGTATTTTGGCCCTAAACCATTCAGTGCTTTGTAAACCAACAGCAGGATTTTAAAGTCAATTCTTTGTTGGACAGGAAGCCAGTGCAAAGACCTCAGAACTGGGGTGATATGATCCACCCTCCTGGTCTTAGTGAGGACTCGAGCTGCAGCGTTCTGAATCAGCTGCAGCTTTCTGACGGACTTGTTACAGAGACCTGTAAACACACCGTTACAGTAGTCCAGTCTGCTGAAGATAAATGTGTGGACGAGTTTTTCCAAATCCTGTTGAGACATAAGTCCTCTAATCCTTGATATATTCTTCAGGTGATAGTAGGCTGATTTTGTAATTGTCTTGATATGGCTGTTCAGGTTGAGGTCTGAATCCATAACTACACCTAGATTTCTGGCTTGGTTTGTGGGTTTTAACATCAGTGACTGAAGCTGAGCGGTGATTTTCAATTGTTCATCCTTGGTACCAAAAACAATTACTTCTGTTTTATCTTTGTTTAATTGAAGAAAATTCTGGCACATCCAGTTGTTGGTTTGTTCAATGCAGTTACCCAGCCCTTGTATGGGATTATAGTCCCCTGGTGACATAGTTATGTAGATTTGTGTGTCGTCTGCATAATTATGATAACACACTTTGTTGCTTTCCATAATCTGAGCTAGTGGAAGCATGTAGATGTTGAACAGAGGAGGCCCCAGTATTGAACCTTGGGGAACACCACATGTCATTTTAGTCAGCTCTGATGTGGAATCAGCCACAGACAAAGTATTCTCGGTCCTTCAAGTAGGATTCAAACCAGTTAAGTGCTGTGCCAGAGAGTCCCACCCAGATGTTTAGTCTTTCTAGGAGTATGGCATGGTCGACCGTGTCGAATGCAGCACTGAGATCTAGGAACACTAAGACTGAACTTCTGCCATTGTCTAGGTTTAAGTGGATGTCGTTGAAAACCGAACAAGAGCAGTTTCAGTACTGTGGTGCTGTCGAAAGCCTGACTGGAAAACATCAAAGCAGTTATTTACGGCCAAGAAGTTGGTCAGCTGTTGGAAAACCGCTTTTTCAATGATTTTACTTAAAAATGGGAGGTTTGATATTGGCCTATAATTTTTCATCGTTGCGGAGTCTAAACTAGCCTTCTTTAGGAGCGGTTTAATAACTGCAGTTTTTAGGGCTTGTGGGAAGACACCTGAGAGAAGGGATGTGTTTACAATTTGTAAAAGATCAGTGGTCATGCAGTTTGAAATATTTTTGAAAAAGTGTGTTGGTAGAATATCCAAGCAGCAGGAGGATGACTTCAGATGTTGTATAATGTCTTCTAGGCTTCTACGGTCGATTGAATGATATTGTGTCATGATATTTGAATGGATGTTATTCAGAGATCGGGACAACACATATCCTGTGGTTGGTGTGGAGGCACTGACTGCTTGTCTAATTTTCTGAATTTTGTCAGTAAAAAAGGAGGCAAATTGATTGCATGCCCAGGTGGATTGGAGCTCAGCAGCTACCGACACTGGAGGGTTTGTTAGCCTGTCGATGGTAGCAAATAAGGCGCGTGTAAAGCAGGGGATGCTTTAGGGCGGGGCTACACAGTGATTGACAGGTCTCTACCGTCTCTACGTCACTCCGCCGCTTCTCATCATTTTGCAGTAACATTATAACCACATTGTATCAATCATCTGCAACTATTAGGCCTCTCCCCTAGCTGTGGTCACTTGACAGCAATGCCATTGTTCCGGTACAGCTCTTAAGAATGGTGAGCATAATAGGCTACAAATGAAACATCCAAGCCAGATAAAGTGAATTGGTCAACGTACCATAGGTTGTTGGCGTGTTTGGTCAGCTTTGGATGGAGATAAAGCTGATGGTGCACTGGGTGGCAGCAATGTCTCAACGTAGACGGGACACAACAGGTTCCCTGCTGCTCAAACATAAATCCCTGGAGGCTCTGCTTGTTTCTTTGTGTTCTTACAGCGTAGCGTACTCCTGACGTTCTCGTCCAGGCAGATGAGCAGGTCTGAAAACGAACGGACCACAAAGTCTGTTTCATGGTCCCGTTGTCATGTCGACTGCTCTTCCCACGTGGAATACTGTGTCCCTCCTTAGAACGAGTGTGCTCCCCTCTGTGGTTCGGGTTAGGCATTAGGGTTGGTTTAGGTAGGGGAATCACATATCAACCGGGAAAGAGTGGGTACTTTCCTTTTCCTACAGAAGGAGCACAATCTGGTGAGAAGTGATGATGAGTAGCGAGGGAGGAGCTGTCTCTATGGAACAGAAAAGAGTTGCCAACAGGAGAAAACCTCAAACAAAGCAATGATCTCAGATCAGCGTTCATTGTCACGAGATAACGAGGCCACAACATGTTCGCAGTACCACGTGCTGACTCCGCTGTCTGTTCAGTACATTTCATGGTACTCGCTCTTTCAGTTGTAATAGCGCAATGTATTGTACTCCGCTATTTAGGGATAAGACTTAAGAGTGTTAAAGCTCTTTGAGTGGTCGAAAGACGAGAAAAGAACTCTATGAGTACAGTCCACTTACCATTTACTGTCACTGCTTGAGCTGAGCGGTGAATGCCGTGTATGGGCCAGCTGAGACGCCGTTAAGATAACAATCCACAGGCCTACGACGACACAACACCGACTCGGTTTTTGACTTTCCCAGCTCTTCAGTTTCTCCCTCAGTCATTTCAGCGTCTCTCCTTTATTTTGTATCTTCCTCCCATCTCCTCCAGCCACTCATCCACACTTAGTCCACTTAGTAAATCAAAACTCACAACGAAATCCTGACATTTTGAAACAATGATATTATTGTAACACGGTCAAAGTATTTTACAACAGGTTGAACTCAAGGTTTGGCTCAACCAATCATAATCACAGATTTTACAAACACTTGCACGCATTACAAGAAGAGACTAGAAAGCAGTTTCCCTCTCCACTCAGGGCAGCTGAGTTTAACAAAGCTGAACAACCATCTTCAGATTGACTGCAGTCATTCCATTTCCACCAGTTCTTTTTGCCTGGAACACATCCTCCATTCCTTAAAAGAGACCGCTGACCACACTCCCACAGTTACAAGTCATATGCTGCTGGAGTCAACACAGCCTCAGCAGTCCAGCTCCTGACGGGTTCCCAGCAAAGCTGCCTCGAGGGACATGAATACATTGATCACAGTCTATCAACCACATGTGGCGTCAGTCTGAGTTTCCATCATGAACTTGAATGAGCTCATTTAGTCATCTCACATCTGCGCTGGCTTTATTCTGCACTTATTTTTATTCATGGGGTGTGTCACAATATCTGCCAATTGAATCACTTTTGCACTACAATATTATGTACAAGAATCCATTTCATGTTGAGGAGACCGAAGACAATATGAACCATCTCCAGTAGGCTATCCAAAGATGTTGGGTGCCTTGCTCTGAGAAATAATATCATAATAAGATATTACGTCATATTTAATCAAAGAGAATTTAGCGGTTTAATGTGCAGATCTGCTATCGGCCTCAACAGGAAGTAAATAAACCAGTGTGCTAATCGGTCACACTTCTGTTCTTAAAACAATAGCTTGGCATCGCATTTCATGTTTCTTTTGTCGTTGGCTTGAAGTATTAAATATCTTTGTGTCTGTAACGGGGCGTTTGGTCTCCAGATGTCTGCAGCATTAAACAGTTTTTACATCACGCTGTGGAAGAGAATAGCTTCTCCTCTCGACCAAATATTGTTTCTAAAAAAAACAAAAAGTATTTCTAATAGCAGTCCAGATCATTCTCCAAGTTATTAAGAGAGATATTTTATTACACAGCACAAGAACACGGCTGGATAGTTTAGATTGATCCTATCTGCTCCCTGACCGTCCTGTACATGTATGGATATGGATACGTGTGTGTTACCTTCCTGAGCCAGTGTTCGTCTGATGGTCTCTAATGAGATCAGTGGAGCCTCCTTTGTTTCTATGGCAACACCTTCACCCCTCTCTCCCTCTCTCCTCCTCCTCTGTCTCTCTCTGTCTCTCTCTGTGTCTCTGTGTCTCTGTCTCTCTCTCTCTCTCTCTCTCTCTCTCTGTGTCTCTGTCTCTCTGTGTCTCTGTGTCTCTCTGTCTCTGTGTCTCTCTCTCTCTCTGTGTCTCTGTCTCTCTGTGTCTCTCTGTCTCTCTGTCTCTGTGTCTCTCTCTCTCTGTGTCTCTGTCTCTCTGTGTCTCTCTGTGTCTCTGTGTCTGTGTCTGTGTCTCTGTCTCTCTGTGTCTCTCTGTGTCTCTGTGTCTGTGTCTCTGTCTCTCTGTCTCTCTGTCTCTCTCTGTCTCTGTGTCTCTTCATCTGCCGGCTATGCATCCTTCTTATCCCCTGTTCTTCTTATGTCTGACTCACAGCGCTTCATCTGCCTCATCAGGCGACTGTACTGTGTATATCTATAAGTATATGTGAGCGTGTGATGATCAGCCGTGTTGCAGCAGAGGTCCCAGTGTAGTGAGCAGTGCTGTGGGACCATCATGTGGTCAGAACCACAACAATGAACAGATATCAGTTGTATGTTCAGATCGGAATAATAAAGGTTTTACTGCCACCCGAAGGACAACATAGCCATAGTGGGCCATGGATACATTTATTAAAATGTAGTTACTCTTTAGATTCAGATTTTGTATACAAAATATATTGTTTAATAAACATGAATTCAGTTCAGCATTTCTACAGTTTAATAGATTATCTCCACTTTCAATATCTTCACCATTGATATGTTTACACATTCATATATATCGTATCACAGTGGTATAATATGTACAGTAATATAATAAGGAGCCATACTTCATATGGACTACTTTTACTTTTAATCCTCTCGGTTAAGAAGAGTGGATGATCTGACCTGAGGAGCCGGATGTGACCGACGCAGTGGAATCATCTCAGTGGTGCAATGACGACTCTGAAACAAAGACTCAGATCCATTCTGGATATAGTTACTGAATATCTGAGTTTACATTTGATTGGTTTCTCCCAATAAATGATGATATTGAGCTTATTTTGGTAAACATATTAGCCTTTCAGTAATACTGCTAATAAAGAATAAAATGTTCTAAATATATATTTTTAAATGATGAATTAGCAGAGAGCATCTCATGAAACCGGCTCTCTGTCTCTGGTGGACTGTCCCTTCTCTGTCATTCGTCCCCTCGTGTAAAGAGAAGAAAGATGGAAGGAGTCCCATTAAAGGCTCAAATAAATTCAGACGCCACGTCAAGACACGTTGATTTGGATGATTCGGCTCTTCTGTCTGGTGTGAAAAACAATGAAACCAGTGTCGCAAGTGAGAAAATGATTGGCCGATCAGACGACGATAGTCCGGAGCTGACCAATGGGATGGTGTAATATGTAACTACATTGTACACCTCTGCTCAAAGTACATTTGGCTGCTACTACTTTTGTACCTTTACTTGTAATAGGACACATTTTACATTGTGATGTTTCTGTGTTTAATTAAGTTAAGGATGTGAACTTGATCACTTCTTCCACCGTGCACCAGGAGGACAAGGGATCGGATGGTGTGAAGTGTGTGTGTCTGAATAATAAGAAATAATTATTAATAATAATAATATATCACACAGATGGGTCAAAATACTGAAGTGTGAAAGAAATAAGATATTACCATATGAATCAAGTTAAAGGAAGAAAAGAAAAAAGTTGGAAAATTGCTGGAAATTTGGCGTCTTTTCAGTTTGCTTCATGCGCCACAGAGAGACTTTCATGTCGGCGTGAACGGGGCGCCGCCTCCAGCGCTGTATCTTCATACACGCATGCATTAGACCAGCTTGTTCTGTCGGGTTCTAACGGTGAGCAGCGCTGGTACACCCTCAGTTCACCTGTCACTTCCATTGTCTCGTGTGTTTGTTGACCGTCCCCATGAGTGATCTGATCACTGATGTTTAAAATGAAGCGAGTGTTTCAGTCAAACAGCTGCTGACTGAACCCGTCCTGTGATCTGCTCCCGTGCTGTCTTGTGTGTGCAGGATGCTGGCCACTGTGGGGGCTGACTTTGATCTGACAACACTGAGGGCGGTGAGAGTGCTGCGGCCGCTCAAACTGGTCTCCGGCATTCCAAGTAAGTTATCTTCACGTTGTGACACATTTTTATTGCGATGAGTGAAACTGCAGAGCTCGTTCCAGAGAGGGACTCAGAGCCTCGTACAGAGACTGGACACTGGCTAATAAACAGTCACCAATATCTTCCTGAGTCATTTCTCAAATGTGTCGCTCAAAAGGTCTACATCGGACTCCTGCAGGGCTGGACTGCCCATCTGGCATACCGAGCATTATCCCGGTGGGCCGTGGGCCTTTTGGGCCCAAACAACGGGCCATTATGTTTTAGCTCTCAATTGGTTCTGGCCTGGCCCAATCCTATCACCCCTTTGACAAAATGCAAGGGATGCACACATGGCCCCCGCAGTAACATCAGCATTAAAGCATTCTACCCTCGAAACAAATCGATCTGACCAGCTGGCATTGGGCGAAGGCAGGGTGCACCTGGACAGGACGGCAGACTGTCGCAGGGCATGGTAAACACAAAACAACACCTTTACAACCAGGCACTGCAATAGCTCCCTGCGCTTCACCTTTGGTGTGTGTGTGCATACCTTGCATGGCAGCCCCTGCCATCAGTGTGTGAATGTGGTGTTAAAGCGCTTTGAGTGGTCCGAGCACTGGAAAGTCGCTCTGCAAGCAGTGACAGAAGTACATTTACCTGTACTTCTGTCATGTATATATGTGAGGAGTAAATTAGGCTTTTGACAGGTATTGTGATTTATAAATGACTTACAGTTAAGAATTGTCAAAGAGCTCCTTTAAGAATCTCTACCGGTGTGATTAGACAACACGTCGAGGTAGACGAGATGTCGAACCCTTCTCCCTCTCACACGACACTCTCCCAGAAAGACAAACAACCTTTCTCTCCTTTCAGGTCTTCAGGTGGTATTGAAGTCCATTATGAAAGCCATGGTGCCTCTGCTGCAGATCGGCTTGCTGCTCTTCTTCGCCATCCTCATGTTCGCCATCATCGGCCTTGACTTCTACATGGGCAAGTTCCATCGCACCTGCTTCACAATCGACACAGGTACGCAAGAGGAAGGCGAGGACGACGGCGTTACTTGATGTTAACGTAGGCAGAAGTTGACAGAACCGTCATCATATTTATCTTACAACTGATTGAGGTCTGCTTCAATGAAATGCACAGCACAAGGTACATACACACTTTGAAAAGACTCATCTTCCTGATTAGATACAACATGTATGTGAAGTGGGTTCAGGGATGAGGATGGGTCCTGGCATTGTATTTGCTGTTTGTTTCTTCATTCGAAAGGTGCATCAGCATTTCAATTTCATATATAGCATCTGTGAAACTCTATTGGAAAGTCACTCTGGATAAAAACATGAAATTATGTCAAATGTACTTGCTTAAATGTTGCCATTCTGTGTATCATTGTAGTGGAACCCATATATTATGCATCTGATATTCAGTACTTTTACATAATACGTGCCCAGCCTTCTCTCGGCGTGGTGTATCTTTGAGTATGTGATGGTGTGTGGATGTGTGTTTGTGGCTGTAGACGAGCAAGCAGCAGATTTCCCCTGTGGGCTGGAGGCTCCAGCGAGGACGTGCGCCAACGGCACCACCTGCAAGGAGTACTGGACCGGGCCCAACTTTGGCATCACCAACTTTGACAATATCCTCTTCGCGGTTCTCACGGTTTTCCAGTGCATCACAATGGAGGGATGGGTGGACATTCTCTACAATGTGAGTCCACTTCTGAATGCTGTTCTTAAGCACCATGGGGGCACCAGCATCTACTGGAGTCCGTCTTCCTGTAGGCCAGCTAGCTACATTCCTTATCCTACGTGCAGATTGTGGGCTGCTCACAGAGGTTGACTTAACTTCCAGAAATAACTCTTATCAGAATACGATGTACATGACACCACCTATCAGAACACCTTAAAATGAGAAAGATCAAAGATATCGTTTATTTCAAGTATCAGCAGTCTCAGATTAAGTGCACACACAGCTGCTCCAGAGTGATTTCCTGCTCTGTGTCGAGTCTCCCAGGAAGTATGGGCGTGGCATTACAGATGGGTTGATGGCTGTTGTTGGGCTTACTCTTCCAGGGGCAGAACAGGGCTACTAATGGCTTTTCTATTGCCTTGTGTGCTCTCTGCATTCTGTTAGCCAAGGTCTGAGGCAGCCTCACCCTGACCCCAGATAATGCGCTACCATGCCCAGCCCTCTGCAGCCACGTCCAGCTCAGAGCTACATTATGACAGATGAGTCCACCTATCTTCACTGGCAGCAGGTCAACATAGATCACACAACCCCTTGCCCTGTTACTGCCTGTGCCATGTTGTCTTTGCAGTGAAGTAGACTGTCTGATGACCCTTAACCCCAAATTGCTCCCTCAGGCGGTTCCGGCGGTGAATGAATGTTGGTTGGTCCTGATGGGCAGGTGCACCTTGCATGGTAGCTCCTGTCATCAGTGTGTGAATGTGTGAATGATGACATGTAGAGTTAAAGCGCTTTGAGAAAAGAACTCTACAAGTACAGTCCAGTTACCATTGTAGACCCAACACCTGTCTCTGATCTGATCGGCTCCCTGTTCATTTCTTTTACAATGTTCATTGTTAACAAACAAGCCTGATGCGGCGCGTAGATACAAAGAAAGTCTATGCACAGACGCGATGAGACTGGAGTGATGCGAATTGGCAATGTCGCGGTGCGATTGATGCAAATTCAATCGCACCATTCGCACGATAGCCTATCAGCGTTGAGATGCTCCTCCTGTCATCACTGACGTCCTGTTATTGAATCAGGAAACAAATACTGTAGCAGTCTGGTATCTGGGTAGTAAACCAGCTAGACGCCTTGAATACACCTCGATAAAATCTACAGAGCTCCTCCGGACTACGTTATGAACCAGACAAGACGGCGTTTGGTTTCCCGGGATATCTGTGACTTCCACAACACGTACTGATCAGAAATAGGTTATTTTTTCCATGGCTGATGGCGGACATAAATGGCGGACAGTTAATAACGGCTTCCAGAGCAATAAGCCACGCCCCCTCTCTATTGTTTGGCTATTGAAGAACATTTGCAGAAGTTTGGTTTAGATGTAAACGTGTGAGTGGCCTGTACACACACACCAATATAATTACCAATACTTCTGATGATGATATTGAATGATGATAGTGAATACTGTAAAAATGTTATTGATCGTTCAAAGTTTTGACATTTATCTTGCGCTATAGAAGATTTCCGACACAGAAGACTGTGTTCACATGTGATGCAGGCCAGCTGTTGCAGCTGAGCGGTCCTTGTATGGTCACATTGTGTTACATCCTCCACACCAACCTATCTTACAGGATGTGGCCAATGTGGCCACATCCTGTCTGCTCTTGTACAGGGACTGCTTCATGGGCTGTATCTCAATAATACGGTGTGACATTTAAATGAACAGTAGAAGAGGATAGGCTACTCATACAGCAGCACATCAATGCCCATGGTTTGGAATCACATACAGGGATAATGTTGGCCTTCAGCTATCTGGCATATATTGTCTGACTCTGTCACGGGAGTTCACAGGTAGGACCCAAACGCAAGACCACAGGAGACAGAAGTGAATATAACAGGTTTTATTTAGAATGTGTGAAGGTGTGGAGCCCGTGGTCCGACACCAGAGTAGGCAGATCGACGGCGTGAGGCCCGTGGCTCGACACCGGAGGGCTGGCAGCTTGACGGCGTGTGTAGTCCGTAGAACACAAGGAGGGCAGAGGACGCCACGGGGTTGAAGCGGGTGAAAGACGGTACGACCTGACAACCCCAGACTGCAGGACCAGAGCTTATATAGAGACAGGGGAATCATTAGTGGGCCCTGAGTCTGGTGTGTCAGGCTGCAGGAGGTGATCGGCTGGAGTGTCCTCAGCTGTGCACAATCAAGGGTGTGGCCATGGGAGGTGTCTGGAGGCAGAGGACAAACACAGAGCACATGGCACACAATAACACACAGGGGAATGACAGAACACATGAGGAGAGGAGATCAGGGGAAACACACAACGGGTCAGACCGGGATCCTGGATCCTGACAGACTCTTGCTCTCTGGATGACTGTACCAACTGTGAAGGTCAGAGAGTGCTGAGGAAATGAACAACACATTGTTGTTTTTTGTCTGAGAAGAATATAGAAATACACCAGTCCTTTAATTGCACAACACAACACTGTTAACAGTCTTATTGTTTGTCTCTGCGTTGTTTAGGCCAACGATGCTGCAGGGAACACATGGAACTGGCTGTACTTCATCCCCCTCATCATCATCGGTTCCTTCTTCATGCTTAACCTGGTGTTAGGTGTGCTGTCAGGGTGAGTACAGATGTGAGGAGGAGATGTTCTTTACATTTGACCAGGATGTACCCTTCTCTTGACCACACCTGTTGGGCCATGTGATGGCTACATTTGCTCCAGAAAAACTGAATGTGAATGAATGAGAATGTGAATGAATGACAATGTGCTACACTTCCACAATGATGCTGTCTGTCGAGACAGCGTTATTAGATGTAACCGCCCGTGTGAGAGCGGAGCAGAGCGGCGGCTGTGAATTAACCAGTCTGGGCACGCTCACGTGCACTAACATGCACTAACATGCACTAACATGCACTAACATGCACTAACATGGCACTAACATGACACTAACATGCACTAACATGGCACTAACATGCACGAACATGCACGAACATGGCACTAACATGGCACTAACATGGCACTAACATGGCACTAACATGTACTAACATGGCACTAACATGCACTAACATGCACTAACATGGCACTAACATGCACTACCATGCACTAACATGCACTAGCATGCACTAACATGGCACTAGCATGCACTAACATGCACTAACATGGCACTAGCATGCACTAACATGGCACTAACATGGCACTAACATGGCACTAACATGCACTAACATGGCACTGCCATGCACTGACATGCACTAACATGGCACTAACATGGCACTAACATGCACAAACATGGCACTAACATGCACTAACATGCACTAACATGGCATGAACATGCACTAACATGCACTAACATGGCACTAACATGCACTAACATGGCACTAACATGGCACTAACATGGCACTAACATGGCACTAACATGGCACTAACATGCACTAACATGGCACTAACATGCACTAACATGGCACTAACATGGCACTAACATGCACTAACATGGCACTAACATGCACGAACATGGCACTAACATGCACTAACATGCACTAACATGGCATGAACATGCACTAACATGGCACTAACATGGCACTGACATGCACTAACATGCACTAACATGGCACTAACATGCACTAACATGGCACTAACATGGCACTAACATGGCACTAACATGGCACTAACATGCACTAACATGCACTAACATGCACTAACATGGCACTAACATGGCACTAACATGCACTAACATGCACTAACATGGCACTAACATGGCACTAACATGCACTAACATGGCACTAACATGGCACTAACATGGCACGAACATGCACGAACATGCACGAACATGCACTAACATGGCACTAACATGCACTAACATGGCACTAACATGGCACTACCATGTACTAACATGGCACTAACATGCACTAACATGCACTAACATGGCACTAACATGGCACTAACATGCACTACCATGCACTAACATGCACTAGCATGCACTAACATGGCACTAGCATGCACTAACATGGCACTGCCATGCACTAACATGGCACTAACATGGCACTAACATGCACGAACATGGCACTAACATGCACTAACATGCACTAACATGGCATGAACATGCACTAACATGGCACTAACATGGCACTAACATGCACTAACATGGCACTAACATGCACTAACATGCACTAACATGCACTAACATGGCACTAACATGGCACTAACATGGCACTAACATGCACTAACATGGCACTAACATGCACTAACATGGCACTAACATGCACGAACATGGCACTAACATGCACTAACATGCACTAACATGGCACGAACATGCACTAACATGGCACTCACATGGCACTCACATGGCACTAACATGGCACTAACATGGCACTAACATGCACTAACATGGCACTAACATGGCACTAACATGGCACTAACATGCACTAACATGGCACTAATATGCACTAACATGGCACTAACATGCACTAACATGCACTAACATGCACTAACATGGCACTAACATGGCACTAACATGCACTAACATGGCACTAACATGGCACTAACATGGCACTAACATGCACTAACATGGCACTAACATGGCACTAACATGCACTAACATGACACTAACATCGCACTAACATGCACTAACATGCACTAACATGCACTAACATGGCACTAACATGCACTAACATGGCACTAACATGCACTAACATGGTACTAACATGGTACTAACATGGCACTAACATGGCACTAACATGGCACTAACATGCACGAACATGGCACGAACATGGCACTAACATGGCACTAACATGCACTAACATGGCACTAACATGGCACTAACATGCACTAACATGCACGAACATGCACGAACATGGCACGAACATGGCACGAACATGGCACTAACATGGCACTAACATGGCACTAACATGCACAAACATGGCACAAACATGGCACAAACATGCACAAACATGCACAAACATGGCACTAACATGGCACTAACATGCACTAACATGCACTAACATGCACGAACATGGCACTAACATGGCACTAACATGCACTAACATGGCACTAACATGGCACTAACATGGCACGAACATGCACGAACATGCACGAACATGGCACTAACATGCACTAACATGCACTAACATGGCACTAACATGGCACTAACATGGCACTAACATGGCACGAACATGCACGAACATGCACGGACATGCACGAACATGCACGGACATGCACGAACATGGCACGAACATGCACGAACATGCACGAACATGGCACTAACATGGCACTAACATGGCACTAACATGGCACTAACATGGCACTAACATGCACTAACATGGCACTAACATGGCACTAACATGGCACTAACATGCACGAGCATGGCACTAACATGGCACTAACATGGCACTAACATGCACGAACATGGCACGAACATGCACGAACATGGCACGAACATGGCACGAACATGGCACTAACATGGCACTAACATGGCACTAACATGCCACTAACATGCCACGAACATGCCACGAACATGCCACGAACATGGCACGAACATGGCACGAACATGCACGAACATGGCACGAACATGGCACGAACATGCACAAACATGCACAAACATGCACAAACATGCACAAACATGCACAAACATGCACAAACATGGCACGAACATGGCACGAACATGGCACTAACATGCACTTACATGCACTAAAAGAACATGGCCGGCAGGCTACGTGAACACAGGAAGGAGAAGCTCTGATATCAACACACACAGAGGGAGAGAGCCTTCATCCTCTGCCAGGTAGACGTTACTCCTCGCAGTCTTTACATAGATGATCGTTGCTTGCTGATATATTTATGTTAAATACAGCTCCTTCAAAAATGGTAAGAGGACACAGACTCCATCACTTTGTACCACATGTGTTGTGTTTTGATTCATATTCGTAAATCAGCGTCGAGACTCACGAAGTTTTCGTGAGTGTTTGTGCAAATATAATGTTAATAAGCTTTTATTTCGATATCAAGCTAATGTGCTGCTGCATCATACAGTAAGCTGGCTGTAACACACTTTAAACATCGGATCTCTGCAGTGTCATGTCATATGACCTCTTCAGAAATATGGACATTTATAGTGTTGTGGCAAAATGACGAGAAGAGACGGCGAACTGGAGTTGCAACCAGCGGGGAAGTGTTTTAATAAGATCAAGCCAACATCAACAACTTCAGCAAATCCAAACAAATCCAAAGTATTACTTTTCACAGATCACTTTTACAGTCAAACTTCACCCCCCTTAAGTTACTTTCCACCAATCAAACCAGTCCGTTGAACCAAAAACAAAGCACATCTGGTCTCTTCATCATGTCACGCTCTCATGACTTTGTTTGGGTCGAGATAAGCTTTTGGCAGAACACACGATTCATGTACGGGAAATGTTTTGGTACGAATTGGAGAGATTTATTCCAATTAGTCTGGCGTGCCCTGATCACTTCCTAAGAATGCTTTTATGAACCAGAATGTGTTTTACATAACACGTTATACAAACTCTTTACTTGTGAATCCAAATGAGTTATATGATGATTTTCTTCAACAATAGCAGTGTGAACCGATCACCACCAAGAACTGTCTAAAGCTGGCAACAGTGACTGGACATGAAACAACACAATCCAACATGGAGCAAGCACAAACATGTAGGTCAACAAGGAGATCACACACGCCTCATGTCTATACTCACCATTGTTCTGCCTTTTCTTTCAATCACAAGCTTTTGTAGAGAGATCTTTGGTATATTTGAGTTTCATTATTTTCTTAATATAGAGTTGAGTTTGCTGAAAATAAAATTGCCTTGTGAATAAAGAATTCTGTGACAATGAGTAAAACATTCATCATTAGGTCAACAAAAATACTATAATTATGATCAATAGTAAGCATTGCTGTGTAGCTGCTGGTAGGAGCAGGAACCGCTGCTGGTCAAGCTCTCCATACTCACACGGCACAAACACTGTGCTGTTTGCAGGAAACCTTCCACTCAAAACTCTGAGAACATTGTATTGAAACTGTCTGTAAGAGACTTATTCGACTGAATAAGATGTGTGAAGTGATTTAGTAGCAAACATGCTGAAATGCTCCTTTAGTTACGCAGCTGACTACGTCACCCAATCGCCTGAGTTGAGGTCAGTCAGTCTGAAGAGCAAATCGGTTTTGACTAACCGGTCGGTTCTGGTGTTAAAAATGTAAATAATAAAAAAAAACGGTGTTAACGCGCGATGTTGAACCACTTTTAAATGAATCAGTTGTCTACAGTGGAACAACCGGAGTAACTGTGGAAAACAAGAGACACTCTTTTCCGATGAAACTAGCTCCAAAAGTCACAAATATTCACCAGATGACATCATCCACTGGTTTATGACGTTACCACACATCATTTGCATAAAGCTGGTGGTTGTGTTGTGGCAGCGAGGGAGACTGCCAAGAGGAGGAGACCGCGTGCTGTTGACCGAGTACTATTGGGAATGAATTACATATATCTATATATATATATATATAGATCTATATATGTATATATCTATATATAGATATATATAGATATATATCTATATATATCTATCTATATATATATAGATATATATATATATATAGATAAATATATATATATATATATATAGATCTATATATATATATATATAGATCTATATATATATCTATCTATATATATATAAATATATATATATATATATTATATATATATATAGATATATATATATATATATCTATATATATATATATATTTATATATATATATATATATATATATATATATAGATCTATATATATATAGATCTATATATATATAATATATATATATATATATATTATATATATATATATAGATCTATATATATATATATATATATATATAGATCTATATATATATATAGATCTATAGATATATATATAGATATAGATCTATATATATATATAGATATATATATATATATATATATATATATATATATATATATATATATATATATATATATATATATATATATATATAGATACATATGTATATCAATATATATATATATGTACCTATACATTGACTTTAATCCACAATCCAGGATAGTTTTAAGAAGCTCTGACTAAATAGCTGAAGTGTGTTCGTTCATGGGTTCTGGTTCTTCATGGTGACACTTCTTCTTCTGACACTTCTTCTCCTGACACTTCTTCTCCTGACACTTCTTCTTCTGACACTTCTTCTCCTGACACTTCTTCTCCTGACACTTCTTCTCCTGACACTTCTTCTTCTGACACTTCTTCTCCTGACACTTCTTCTCCTGACACTTCTTCTCCTGACACTTCTCCTGACACTTCTTCTTCTGACACTTCTTCTTCTGACACTTCTTCTCCTGACACTTCTTCTCCTGACACTTCTTCTCCTGACACTTCTTCTCCTGACACTTCTTCTTCTGACACTTCTTCTCCTGACACTTCTTCTCCTGACACTTCTTCTCCTGACACTTCTTCTCCTGACACTTCTTCTCCTGACACTTCTTCTTCTGACACTTCTTCTTCTGACACTTCTTCTCCTGACACTTCTTCTTCTGACACTTCTTCTTCTGACACTTCTTCTCCTGACACTTCTTCTCCTGACACTTCTTCTCCTGACACTTCTTCTCCTGACACTTCTTCTCCTGACACTTCTTCTCCTGACACTTCTTCTCCTGACACTTCTTCTCCTGACACTTCTTCTCCTGACACTTCTTCTCCTGACACTTCTTCTCCTGACACTTCTTCTTCTGACACTTCTTCTCCTGACACTTCTTCTCCTGACACTTCTTCTCCTGACACTTCTTCTTCTGACACTTCTTCTTCTGACACTTCTTCTTCTGACACTTCTTCTCCTGACACTTCTTCTCCTGACACTTCTTCTCCTGACACTTCTTCTTCTGACACTTCTTCTCCTGACACTTCTTCTCCTGACACTTCTTCTCCTGACACTTCTTCTCCTGACACTTCTTCTCCTGACACTTCTTCTTCTGACACTTCTTCTTCTGACACTTCTTCTCCTGACACTTCTTCTCCTGACACTTCTTCTCCTGACACTTCTTCTCCTGACACTTCTTCTCCTGACACTTCTTCTCCTGACACTTCTTCTTCTGACACTTCTTCTTCTGACACTTCTTCTCCTGACACTTCTTCTCCTGACACTTCTTCTCCTGACACTTCTTCTTCTGACACTTCTTATTCTGACACTTCTTCTCCTGACACTTCTTCTTCTGACACTTCTTCTCCTGACACTTCTTCTCCTGACACTTCTTCTTCTGACACTTCTTCTCCTGACACTTCTTCTCCTGACACTTCTTCTCCTGACACTTCTTCTCCTGACACTTCTTCTCCTGACACTTCTTCTCCTGACACTTCTTCTCCTGACACTTCTTCTTCTGACACTTCTTCTCCTGACACTTCTTCTCCTGACACTTCTTCTCCTGACACTTCTTCTTCTGACACTTCTTCTCCTGACACTTCTTCTCCTGACACTTCTTCTCCTGACACTTCTTCTCCTGACACTTCTTCTCCTGACACTTCTTCTCCTGACACTTCTTCTTCTGACACTTCTTCTTCTGACACTTCTTCTCCTGACACTTCTTCTCCTGACACTTCTTCTTCTGACACTTCTTCTCCTGACACTTCTTCTTCTGACACTTCTTCTCCTGACACTTCTTCTTCTGACACTTCTTCTTCTGACACTTCTTCTCCTGACACTTCTTCTTCTGACACTTCTTCTTCTGACACTTCTTCTCCTGACACTTCTTCTCCTGACACTTCAAACAGGGATTTCAAGATCATTTCATTGGACAAGATACAACTTTATTTACAGTTTCTTCCCAAGTACAGCCGGCCTCATCAACAGGGCCTGGACCCCCCACTGACTCACTCTTACATCCACAGGACAGTGATTGAACTCTACACTGAATACAGACAGCTAAAATATTTGAACATATTCTTGTATATATTTAGTTTCTACTTTAAATGTTCATATCTGTATCTTTAGTTATGACTTCATACTATTATATGACCTATTTATGAGCCAATTTTCCTGCCTAGGCCGTAAAATGGCCCACAATGCAGCAGCACAGGTCTTTCAAGGAAGCATGCCCTTACCCCATCTATCTACTGATTCATTCCAGGATACATTTTGAAATGTAAGTCATCACATTCAGTGAAATACAAGTTCACAACCTGAAGTCCTGCCAGCGGTCTCCTGGCTGCTCCTCTCAGCTGTGTTGGAGCCTCCGTGGTCACGGCTCTGCTTCTCCGTCAGCTGTCAAGTCTCTTTTTTAAACATATGTCTGCAGGCAAGCGTCTTCATTTCAATGTTTACTCCCCCAGCTTGCCATTAGCCACTGTCATCCATACATATATATATATATATATATATATATATATATATATATATATATATATATATATACTGTAGATCCACACAGAGAGGAAGACATGACCAGAGGTTAAAGGGCAGGCAGCATGTGGTTCTCTTGTCCTCTCTGTTCACAGCAGCTGTCAGATGGCTTTACAGTGACTGGGTCCCTGTGTGGTCACTGATGCTGTCTGGCTGGGTGTGCTGGGCCATGTCACTGTTTAAAGGCCATGATCTGAGCTTCAGCACAGGCAGCAGAGCAGATACATGCAGGGTGGAGAGGCTGCAGACCCCCATGGGAGGTCAGGGCCATCACTCAGCTTCCATCCCCTCAGTGTGGGCGGGCCGGGAGGAGATGTGGCGTCATTGTAAGCTGGCTGCTTCAGCATTCTCTTGTTGGTTTATTCTATGCTTTTAGTTTAACAGTAAGTATCATCAATATGAACTGGAACTAGAATACTTGAGCTCCAGTGATGATTCGTCGATGACAGCATGTACTTCAGGCGACTAGGTAAACATGGCGGAACCGACATGACGGGAGTTAGAGAGGCAGTTCTGAAAATGTCAGAAACGTTAATAAAATGAGTACTTTTTGTGTTTGAAACAGTATATTGTTAGAAGACACTGGATCTAAACATCAGTCCTACACTTGGTACACCGGCACTGATCCTCTGTAGTGTAACTGGTGTTGAGAATAAATCTCATGTTGAGGAGAAAACTCAGGTGAACAGACTTAGGTCGAGGCGTTTAGCTCAATTTAAGCAATAAGGTTTATTTGTGACAGAAGTATTATGTCCAGCAGTTAAACGTGCACGGACCTAAAAAGTTCACTCTGTAGGAGTGAATGAAAAGCTAAAAGGCGCTTAGACAGAGTGCGCATGCGTTCATATATTAGGTCCTCCTTTTGGAGCCTATTGGTCAAAGCAAAGTAGAGGCGGATTTGTTTCTAGCATTCAAATGGCCTGATGGAGCACTGAGCATCTCCGCCCACACTGGCTCACGTCCGGGATCCGCCTTCTCTGGAACGTCAGTGTGTGTGAGATGTTGATTCAGCAGCATATTGTTATGTTCGGCCAACTAGATAAGCTAGGCGCTAGATATGCAAGGGCGCCTCTTTCTATCTCTAAGATGGAGCAGGCAGTTGAGACTGGTTCTCTGTAAGACTATGTGACATTTAACTGGGGCAAAAGCTATCCTTCAGAGTTCTAGTATTTTCCACTTTGTTCAGGCGAGTGCGAGAGTGCCCCACCTGGCGTTTTTGACCTTCGTGTACTAGAACTCACATATCCGCGTATAAGCTGTGTTTAACATTGAATGAATGTATATTTTTATTTACAAATCCCCCTTTTCACACCTGCTAGGTGTGAACTTCTATGTTTTGGAACTACTCATTCAATGGCTGTAACTCTATGTTTAGGTCCCTATCATCTGAATCGTCTGGATCGGAAACTGGTGGGGTGCTATGTCTAGTTCGGGTGTGTGTCTGATTCGGGGATGGTGAGGGAAGAGGGGCAGTTGAATTAGATGGGTGCTGGTGTGTCTGATACTTGGTTTCTAATCCCCAGATCAGTAAGGCAACTAGTATGCCCATTCCCACCCCCATTATAGTTTTCTTCCCACATCCCACCCCTTCCCAGGTGAAGCGCTGCCGACCTCGGTCGGCGGGGTTTGCATAAGGGTCCCCTAGACAGCGTCTAAGTTCCTGATGCATTTTCCAAATTAGTGCGAATTTCTCCTAGTGTTCTGGTTAGTACCGGTGCTGGGACACAATGTGTCAGGTGGTGCCAAGGGGCGCCTGATTTGCCCTTGACCTGGACCGAGTGTGAAGTAACCTCCTTCACCTCGTACGGCCCAGTCCACCTGGGGTCAGTCCACTTGCGCTTGTGAACCTTGACCCTGACCCAATCACCTACTTGTATCTGCTTTCCAGCTGCCGCTGCTTCAGGTACTGCTCGAGTCCTCTCGATCTGCTTGGAGAGAGCTTCAGCAAGAGAAGTTAGGGCACTCATATAGTCAGACATTTCAATCTGCTGTACATCCAGAGGTGGCATATGACCTCCATCTCTGGGTGGACCTGGCATCGGCCGGCCAGTCATGATCTCGTGTGGGGAGAGATGTGTTTCTCCCCCTTTTCCGGACCTCATGGCCATAAGGGCCAGGGGCAGGGCCTCAACCCATGTTAATTTGGAGCCCGCGCAAACTTTGGCAATTTTGGCCTTAAGGGTCTGATTCGCTCGTTCCACTAGGCCCTGAGATTGCGGGTGATAGACTGACCCGAATCGGTGTGTGATTCCCAGAAATTGCTCTACCTGTGCGAGCATGGTGTTGCTAAAGTGTGATCCGTTATCAGAGCGGATGCATCTCGGCACTCCGTAACGGGGAATCAGTTCTGTCTGCAGCCACTTTACAACTGTATGTGTGTCTTCTCTCTTGGTGGGAATTGCTTCCACCCATCTTGAAAATCTGTCTACCATTACCAAGATGTACCTCTTTCCCTGCACTCTGTTCTCTGGTCCCATATCTGTATAATCTATGCTGATGTCTTGGAAACAGGCAGAGGGCACGGGATAGGATCCCATCGGTGTCTTGAATGGTTTTCTTGGGTTGTGATTTCCACAAATTTGACATTCATCGCAGAAGAGGAAAGATATCGCTTCCATGTGCGGATGCCACCATAGTTGTTTTAAATTGTCCAATGTCCGTCTCTTTCCCTCGTGTGTAGGTCCGTGGGCCCCTGGTAGGAGTGCTGCACACAGTTCTGCTGAGGCAACCACTCTGCCGTCGTGGGCTCTCCACAGACCTTCTTTGTCTTTTGAGGCTCCTTTTCGTGTCCATTGGGACCATTCATAAGGTCCTGCTTTCTTTTGATGTTCTTTGATGTGCTCGATTGTGAGCTCAGGTGGGCCGGATGTTGGCTTCATAACCATTTGGCGAGGTGTGTAGCCTCCAGTTTTCTTGGCTGCTCTGTCTGCCGCGTCATTACCGGCGCTGATTCGTGATCCGATTGTGTCATGTCCTTTGCATTTCATGATGGCCACCCCCTTTGGCAGTTGGATTGCTTCTACCAGCCTTCTCATAGCTGCTTCGTGCTTTATGGGGTGGTCATTTGAAGTGGTGAAGTTCCGTCTTCGCCATACAGGGCCATCGATGTGGGCCGCTCCATGGGCGTAAGCCGAGTCTGTGAAGATATTTACAATTTTGTCCGTGCTCCACTTCAGAGCCTGAATCAGTGCTTCCACTTCCGCTAGTTGTGCTGAAGCGGGTTGTGGCAGAATCCCTGACTCCACTGTTTGGTGATAGCCATCACTCTTCTGTTCGACCACTACATAGGATGCAATGTTCCCTTCTTCTCCTTTGTAGCAGCAACCATCCGTGTACAGCCAGGCCTCAGCTGTGAGGTGGGGAGTGTTTTGGAGATCCGATCTCAATTTGTTTTCTTGTACTGCAACTTCCTCGCACACATGTGGTTGTCCATCCGTGAAGTTAGCCGCCATGTTTCTTGTGGCTGGCACAAAGGTGATGTGTGGCATGGTGCAAGTGTGTTGAATCTTTGTTTTCCTTGCGGCACCGAACGTGAATTCTTTACTCATCAGGAATGCCGCCACGCCATGGTGCGTGTGTACTTCCAGTGGATGGCCCATGACAATATGAGAAGTCTTTTCAATCGCTTTTGCCACTGCTGCAACATATCTTGCGCACGTGGATTGACCATTTTCCACAGCGTCAAGTTTTGAAGAATGATACATCAGTACCTGTCTCTCACCCCCCTTTTTCTGGAAGAGTACAGCATTGAGTAGGCTGTCTCTTTCGGAAACATCAAGGTGGAACGGTAGGGAGTAGTCTGGGGACATGAGTGCGGCGGCATGTGCAAGTGCTTGCTTCAAGTGGGAGAAAGCTGCTTCAGCCTCTTTTGTCCATGTGAGGGTGGCAGTAAGATTTCTGGTGCCCACTTCCTTCAACATCTCTCTGAGAATGGTGGTGTTGTTGGTGTAGTCTGGGATATGGGCTCGTGAGTAGCCTGTTAAACCCAGAAATGAGAGAAGAGTGGCAACAGTGAGCGGTTGGGGATGTTGTAAGATGGTGGCCCTGTGCGTGTGTGACAGGCCGATCCCGTCTGATGAAACATTGCGACCCAAAAACAACACTTGGCGTCTGGTGAACTGCACCTTTGAACGTTTTACCTTGTAGCCCTTTTCGGCCAATAGAGTGAGGAGTCGGACAGAGGAATCAAGACAGAGAGCAGCTGACGTTGCTGCCAGAAGCAGATCATCAACATATTGAATCAGAACTACGCCTTCTGGGAGGGCGAGGTCAGCAAGATGAAGGCGTAAGTGGTGGTTGAATAGGCCTGGGGAGCACCTGTAGCCCTGGGGTAGGGAGGCATATGTATACTGCTAATCATTGAAGGTGAAGGCGAAGATGGGCTGAGAGTCTTTGTGCAGTGGGACACTGAAGAAAGCGTTGGCCAGATCCACTACTGTGAAGTGGGAGTGTGCAGGGCTCAAGTTGCTGAGAGAGAGATGGGGATCTGGAACCGGATGACCTGTTGGAACTGTGATTTCGTTCACGGGGCGGAAATCCTGGACCATTCTCCAGCCTTTTCCTCCTGCCTTTGGAACCGGAAGTATGGGAGTGTTGAACTCTGATGAGGTGGGGTAAATGACTCCGGCTTGGAGCAGGCCTTCAATCGTTGGCCAAATGCCTTCCAGTTGTTCTTGTTTCAGGCGATATTGGGGTCTGTACACTGGAAGCTGCTGTGGGTCTGTGAATGTGACTTTGATGGGTTCCGTGGTCAGGCGGCCAACGTCATAGGCCCCTGAGGTCCACAACCTTCCTGGGACCTGAGCCAAACAGGCAGTTGTAGCTGGATGATCTGAACACGATTTGCCATGGTGACGAGGCAAAGGGAGGTGCTCCGGTAAAGTGTGTTCAACAGTGTCAGGGGCTGTCCATCTCCACATGGTCTCCTCCTTGGCTTTGAGCAGACCTTCAGTAGTGGTTGGTTCCCAAGTGAGAGTTAGTGCTCTCTTGATCATAGGCCCCAGACCTCTGGCCTCGTGGCCAAAACCAACAGCCAAAGTGACATGGGGTGATGAGTCCGCATCCAGCTGATACCATGAGCGAAGGAAGGGAGATAGAATGACTCTTGATGCTACTCCTTCCTGGCCACAATAGATGTGTAGACACTGAATGGTGGGTCTAAGGTGAGACATGTTTTCATCCCAGTCTTCTGTGTAGGGGTCGTCGGGATCTGGTGTGACATTTAGAGTGCAGTGGACGTGGTCCAGGGGAGTTTTGTATGGGAAAAGCTGAGTGATTTTTGGTTTGAGAATGTTGAACCAATATTGGATGGCAGGGGTCTGGGGGCCAGTTTGGAGACAGCGTAGCCAGTAAACTTCTTCGTCTGTGGGGGACACTGTCTCTGTAATGGGAGCAAGGGAGAGAATGCGTACTGGCATGGACAACGTACTAGTTGGTGGGTTCGACGAGACATGGACACCGTCTTGGTTCATCCAGATGATCAGATTGAGGCGAGTCATCAGATCGCGTCCTAGCAGGTTGACAGGGCAGTTTGGAGCAGAGAGAAAGCTGTGCATGAGGGTTGCATCTTGAAATGTGATGGGGAGAGGGGCGGTGTAACATTGTCGAACTGGAGTGCCAGAGACTCCCACCACTGACACAAACCGGTCCGACAACGGTTGCGTAGTCATCACACTTGAATAGGTGGCTCCAGTATCGACGAGGAAGGTGTGATCCTGTCCATTTACTGAGCACCTGATTAAGGGTTCGCTGGTGAGGCCGAAATGTAGAGTGTGTGACGCCAGTGATTGAGGGGCGTGTCAATAGGGAGGACTGTCGTAACCTCTGGGCCATTGTTGTTGGCTACTTGCCTGTGTGGCATGGGCCCCGCCTTGGGGACCATGTCCCTCGTCCCAAGGAGCCTGATGGGCCCCTTGCTGTGGTCTTTGTCCGTCATAGCCATGTCCGCCTCCTCCTCTGGAGTATTGTCCTCTTCCTCTCTGTGTCTGCTGTGGCGCTGCCCTGCAGTGTCTTGCGAAGTGTCCCGGTTTCCCACAGTTGTAGCAGAAATAGGACGCTTCTCTGCCTCCAGGCTCTCCTCTTCTTCTGGCTCCTCCTCTTCCACCCCATTGGCCCTGAGGGACCCATGGGCGTGACTGTTCACCGCCTGCTGACATCATAGCCATCATGGCCTCCAGTGTGACAGAGGGAGTAGGTGCCGTTGGAGGTGGAGCCGGTGCAGGTTGGACTACCAGTTGTTGTTGCTGTTTAGCCTTAGATTTCGCGGCGGCCTCAGCCGCGTCGTGTTCTTTGAGTTGTTTCTTGAGTAGGGCCTTCTGCAAGGTCTTAATTTCTGTTTCACTTCCAGCCTCAGTTTGAATGTGCTTGGAGAGGTAATGTCGGAGCTGGGCGTTCCACATGTCTTGTGTCATTTCCTCTAGGCCAACCACTGCGTCCATGCTCTGGCGAGGTCCATCAGGTAGGCCTCGTTTTACCATTGTGCGCCATAGTGCCACTGTGGTAATGCTTGCATCATGTGGTTCTCTGAAGGCATCGCGCCACACCCGTTCTGCTCTGGCCAAGTACAGGGGCGGGGGCTCTGCCGGGGCCCAGATGAATGCTGCCACTGCGCCTTGGTTCACTGGAGTGGGGAACTTAGTTCTGAGCTCCTGCCACAACGCTGTATGATATCGATCAAAGGGGTCGGCATCTGGTGCCACACCGGCGCCTGCCATGTATAGTAGGGTAGTACACTGGGTTGGGTCCAGACAGCGGAAGAGAAGTGCTCTCAGGTCGCCTACCGCCAGCTGACGGCCAGCTGTCAAAGCTTCCGTGAGCTGAATCCACGGATCGGCTCCTGCATGGAGGGATGGAAGCTGTTGTACTATGCTGGTCAGGTCTGCAAACCCAAAAGGCACAAATTGAACACGCTGTGGTTGCGCGAGAGTGGGGGCTGCTCTCAGGGGATATTCACTGACAGTCTCCTCTGTTTTTTCTTTGGGGGGCGGGCCATGGGACCGAAGGTAATGGTGGGGGGGAGTAGCGATAGTCCCTGCCCGAAGGGGGGTGACTTTTCCGTGTAGAGTGCCCTCCACCTCATATGTTGACCGCTCCACCGGTGCTCCTTGGTTGCTGAACTCTCTGCCGCTGCCCATAATTGAGGTTAGAGTCTGTACTAGTTATTCTGCCTCTGTTCGCACGACAGAGAGCTGCTCCAATGTAGTTGGTCCGCTTGAGTCTCTTCGTGATGGCTGTCTTTCAGCTGCAGGATTATGGTACAGGTTGTTTGTCACATAGGTATCTTCTGAGTGCATGGGGCGAGGTGATGTGTCAGCGAGTTTGTCGCGAAGTCGCTGAATGTACTCCTGATTGAAATCTCGCTGCCCCTTGTCGTCTCCTTCCTCCTCGTTGTACCACTGGCTTCCCGCTGCTCCTTGAAGATCCTCTTTGTGTTCCCCACTGGTGACTCCTGTCACAACTCTTTCCAACATCTCCATCCTCTTCATCATGCCTTTCATTGCTCGCTCTGTTGGGGTGGAGCTCGTCTCGATGGTGCACCCATCATCTAGTGCCATCTTGAATGCTCCTGACAACATTCCTCCTTTCACTGTTCTCACTGGTGCTTGTATAAACGGATTGTTGGAGGAGTATGGGGGAGCAACTGGAGGGAGTGCTGGATACAGGCCAGTTGAGGGCGGGGGAGGGGCCGAGGCCAGAGATGCCTGGCCCGGTTCCTGTGCAGTCTTTTCCAGACCTACCGGGGCTTGTGTGGTAGGGGTGGTGTCGAGGGGGGTGATGTCGAAGGGGGTGATGTCGAAGGGGGTGATGTCGAGTAACTGATGGGGCCTGGTTTGTTCTTTTCCGGTCAGCATGTCCACCTGTATCCGAGCTGTCATGGCCAATTCTAATGCTATCATCGCCACTCGATGTTCCTCTTCTCTCTTTGCGGACTTGCTTCAGGGGGTTAATGAACACACGTCGTTTGGTTTGATTATTCTCTGCTGTCTGTGCGTAGGCCACTCGTTTTGTCGAATCTTTGGCAAAGAATCGGAGGTTGTTGGCTGATGGAGGCAGTGGACTAGCCGCCTTCCACCATCCCTCCTCTGTCCATCGTTTCATGCAGTTATCCCAATGAATCTTGTCTCTTTTCCATGCAGTCTTGCCTCTTGTGTCTGTTACAGCTTTTTCCAGTTTTGCACGCAGTGCTCCTGAGTAGCCACCAGATGGAGCCACAGCTCCAGCCATGTCTTCTTGTGTTCTTCTTTTCTTTTTTCAGTTCAAGTTTTTTTTTTTCTTCAATCAATCTTTTTCAATTCCAATCCTTTTTTCCAGTTCCAATCGTCTTTTTCCAGTTCCAATCCTCTTTTTTCTTTTCCAATCCTCTTAGATGCTGTACTCCCGAATGTCCAACAGAGGGAGCCAAAGCTCCTCTCAAATGTTCTTGTGTAGTTCCTGAAGTACCAACAGAGGGAGCCAAAGCTCCTGTCAAATGTTCTTGTGCCCTCTGTCCGTTGTTATCTCTCCCTGCTTTGGCTGCAGCTGTCTTCCTTATCTAAGATGTTCACTCCCTTGCCTCTGTGCTTTTGCCTGCTGTGTCTTCGCTCCTAAATTTGTTCACGGTCCCTAAGGAACAAAATTCCCAATAAATCTGTAATCTTTGTAACTCTACCAGTAAAACTGACACGTATATTAACCCTCAGCTTTCCTCAGTCTATCCTAGTGTTTTGTGGTTCTGTGTTTGAGTGCAAAGTTTGTGTCTCATGCGTGTGCTCTGCTCCACTGACCGTCAATCTCTGAAAAGCACACCAGCCTGGTGAAAAACACTACAACTCTACAACTACACATGTACTCTCTAACACCTGTACGCTTCACACAATCACTCTCATCCATACCAGATTGAAACCATACACTGCCGTCACTGAAATACGCACAAATCACATCTAGATCTGCTCTTATAGCGTTTTCACGAGCACGGTCCCCGAAGGAAATGGATACCTAATAGGCATTACTCAACACTCAACCGACCATACACAGCCGTGATTCCACAAATAATCGCACACAGACCTCGTCAGGAAAGGTCTATTGACCTTATTGTTTACAGTGTACGCCTTGTGCGAACACGGTCCCTAAGGAAATGGCGAATTCATGTGCATTCTCTGAATTCCGACCTGTGTCTCCCTGAGACATTACCCAGCACTCAATCGACCACACACAGCCGTGATTCCACAAATAATCGCACACAGACCTCGTCAGGAAAGGTCTATTGACCTTTTTGTTTACAGTGTACGCCTTGTGCGAGCACGGTTCCTAAGAAAGTGGCGATATCTTGTGCTACAATTGAATCGATGTCTCCCTGAGATCATCTATGCTGCATGCAAACCCATACACTGCCACTTCTGCAATACTGGTACACAAACCTCATCAATTACCTCAATTTGACCTCATCAATTTATTTTTCTCAATTAAAATTCTCTGGATGGATCTTCGTTTTACAGTGTACAACATGCATGAACGTGGTCCCTTTAGGAAATGGTGTTTTGCAGTCTCCAGACACACTACTTTCACATCAGCGTATTTCAACAACAATTTCTATATACTCGATCCAAACCTCAGTTTGCAACTTCGCATAAATCAACAGTGTGGCCCGGAATTCAGTCTTTCAGACCGTCATTGGTCAGCGAACCGAAGCTTTCGCCACGGCTGTGTAACCTCCGAACAGTTATCAAAACTTACACGGTGAACACGATGCCAGTTTATAGAACTTACAATCCTTAATTTCTGTTAGATCCACTCACACACATGTACATTCTATGCTAAAAAAACCCCACTGCTGTCATAACAATCCTGTCACAATGCTCGGCAATTTATCTTTAAAAATTTAGTCAATGGAATTCTTACTCACACCCGGTACTTCTGATCAATTCAATTTGGTTTTTTGTCCTACATACAATTCTACAGATTTCATTTAAATAGGCTCTGCTTACCTTTTGATTCAGCGCTGTTTGATCAGTTCCCCGAGGTGATAAGAATCGTTCCGGCAGGCCTCCGGCCTTCCCAGCCTCTCGGGAAAACACCTGTTGTTTTGTCTGTGGACAGAAGAAAAAGTCCGTCACGAGATGTATCTCCTACTGATCGTTAAAGCCAAACTCTGCTACCATGTTGAGAATAAATCTCATGTTGAGGAGAAAACTCAGGTGAACAGACTTAGGTCGAGGCGTTTAGCTCAATTCAAGCAATAAGGTTTATTTGTGACAGAAGTATTATGTCCAGCAGTTAAACGTGCACGGACCTAAAAAGTTCACTCTGTAGGAGTGAATGAAAAGCTAAAAGGCGCTTAGACAGAGTGCGCATGCGTTCATATATTAGGTCCTCCTTTTGGAGCCTATTGGTCAAAGCAAAGTAGAGGCGGATTTGTTTCTAGCATTCAAATGGCCTGATGGAGCACTGAGCATCTCCGCCCACACTGGCTCACGTCCGGGATCCGCCTTCTCTGGAACGTCAGTGTGTGTGAGATGTTGATTCAGCAGCATATTGTTATGTTCGGCCAACTAGATAAGCCAGGCGCTAGATATGCAAGGGCGCCTCTTTCTATCTCTAAGATGGAGCAGGCAGTTGAGACTGGTTCTCTGTAAGACTATGTGACATTTAACTGGGGCAAAAGCTATCCTTCAGAGTTCTAGTATTTTCCACTTTGTTCAGGCGAGTGCGAGAGTGCCCCACCTGGCGTTTTTGACCTTCGTGTACTAGAACTCACATATCCGCGTATAAGCTGTGTTTAACATTGAATGAATGTATATTTTTATTTACACTGGTAGAAAAGGACCACAGTTATAAATACAAAGTTGCATGTGTATGATGTTCAATTTAGTACAGGTAAGTGTATATCAGTAATTACAAATGTTCAGTGACTTTTTTCCATCAGTGTACTACTTAAGTGTTACAAAGCCCACACATCTGCCTCTGGCTACAGATGAGGTGCTGTGTGCTCGGCTCCGTCCAGACAACAGCATCATTTCCTGGCATGTGTTGAGCTGTTCATCTGATCTACATCCACCTTCACTCAGAGCTTTGCACTTTATCCTGATGCACATAAACCAAAGTAGCAGGTGAGCTATAGATGCAATGTCCGTGCGCCCAAAACCAACACGGTGTGTTTGCCATGCACAATTGGAATAGGACCCATAGTGTACATGTACACGGTATAAATATACACTGTGTTGTACGTATGAATGCAGTCTGGTTGATGAGGATCTTGTGTCGTCCAACAGAAATACAGTAAAGTAGCGTTTTGAGGAGAATCGGGTGTTTCTGTACACGAGCACTGAGCTGGTGTGACTGTGACCGACTCCTCTAGTGTTGATCTGAGTCCGTGCAGAGTTTATGTTTGTGCTCACGGTGGCTCAAGTATCAGTGTGTGTGTGTGTGTGTGTGTGTGTGTGTGTGTGTGTGTGTGTGTGTGTGACGCAGTGTGAACGTGTGGCTGTAAGCTGCTACAACGCTGGGAAATCACACTCACACAACACACACACGCCACACACACACGCACAGAACACACTCGCGCGCACACACACCACACACACACACACACATACCACACACACACATACCACACACACACCACGCACAAACCAAATACACACACGCGTGCACAACACACAACACATCACACGCACATAACACACTCGCACGCAGACACACACACACACCACACATACACACACAAACACACGTACACTCACTGTACACCAATCCAGCAAACACATGGATGCACTGCACACATTAAAGTGAGAAAGATATGTAGATATGTATGAAATGAGATATAGATATACTGGAACTTCTCCACACACACACACACACACACACCCTCAGGAAGGCAGACAGCCACTGCAATGCAGAGGAGCTTCCCCTCTGCTGTGTGGGAGACACATCACTGTTCACCGCTCTCCTCTTTCAGTCCTCTGTCTTCCTCTCTCTGTCTCTGTTGCTTCATTTCTCACAGATCTCATTTCCAGCTCATTTCTATTGACAGCTGCGTGACATCACTATCACCCATATGTTGTCACAGCAACACAGTAGCAATGGAGATTATTTCATCAGCTTTAACAGTTGAGAAACAGAAATAATGTAATGTATCAATGCCACACATGTGTTCACTTTAATAATGATGACATGTACTACTCATTTGAATAACCCTTAGTATGTGCACGTGTATCATTAGCTCTCGGGTTCTGTATACTCACAACACAGCCACCGGGTTTCTCTCCAACACACAGACACCGCAGTTAGAAGATGATCCATGTACTCCGTCAGACCGCCGATCATTCTGTTTATTTACAACTTGGCTTTTATTTTCATACTTTGGTCCCAAAGCTCATCAGTAACACAATATTCATATGTATATATATATAGATATATATATTGGTTTAAAGTTTCTACCAGAAGTGATTGAAATGATTGCAGAAACTTAGCTTCACACAAACTTACACAAACGTACACAAACTTAGCTTTTTGAGTCCTAAAACATACATGATGTGGCCTTCACACGATCATATTTTAGAATAACAGTTAGTATGGTACATTTACAGAAATAATAAATGCTTCTATTTGTGTTTCTACTTTCAAATAAGCTGATTAGGAGCATTTAGAGATGCTAACTCAGCATCTCAGAATCATAGATTCTATTAGAAAGACCTTGGCGACAGATGTTATCCTTCATCAGTGATGGTCGAGAGGACAGAAGATGGAGGAGGACACACCCTGGTGGTGGAAGCTCCACCTCTTGGGGGTGTTTCCTCACGTGGTAAATGTGGCTTTGAGAAGCTTGAGCCATAATTAATCAGAGATCTCTCCATCTATCAGAGAAACCAGCAGCTCAAAATAAAGTGTGCTGATATCTCTGTAATCAATAATTGTTCAGTTTAATTGTTCAGAAAATCTTGGCAATTTATTGTTGACATGTAAATATATGCAAATAAGCATGTGACGGCATCAGCGTTCCTGAAAGGCTTTCTTTGTGGGGAAGAATAGATACAGTTACAATTATTCATCATTTCTGGGCCAAATGCTTTACTGCTGCTGTAGTTATTCTGTTGAGTCGTAACATCTGACAGCATCCGGCTGCTGAGTTTTATAACAACAGCGTTGATGAGGACATTGACTCTGTCGTACCTGCCGGACTGCTCCAGGGTCTGTGTTGGCTTGTCAGATCCAATAAACATTTATGTGTGTGTCTGCTACAGAGAGTTTGCCAAGGAGAGAGAGCGGGTGGAGAAGAGGCAAGAATTCCTGAAGCTGCGCAGACAACAACAGATAGAAAGAGAGTTGACCGGGTACCTGGAGTGGATCTGCAAAGCAGGTCAGAAACAAAAACACACATTTGAATCAAACGTCTTTGCTGTAATTGATGTTGACACAAATATGATGAGATTATGACTGTGTGGTATTTGTGTTGCAGAGGAGGTGATGCTGGCTGAGGAAGACAAGAATGCTGAGAAGTCTCTGGATGAAGCATGGTACAAGAAGAAACACAGCAACTCTGGTGAGAACTCCCATCTTCAGAATCAATGGTGGCGATAGAAAACAATGCGCCAGGTTAGACGTCAGGCATTCACCCTAACTACACCAGAACTAAACCCACATATACCTACAGAAGGCAGCACCAATGATGTCAGACCAACAGGGTATAGAAGGGAGGACCAATGATGTCAGACCAACAGGGTATAGAAGGCAGGACCAATGATGTCAGACCAACAGGGTACAGAAGGCAGGACCAATGATGTCAGACCAACAGGGTATAGAAGGCAGGACCAATGATGTCAGACCAACAGCGTACAGAAGGCAGGACCAATGCTGTCAGACCAACAGGGTATAGAAGGCAGGACCAATGATGTCAGACCAACAGGGTATAGAAGGCAGGACAAATGATGTCAGACCAACAGGGTACAGAAGGCAGGACCAATGCTGTCAGACCAACAGGGTATAGAAGGCAGGACCAATGATGTCAGACCAACAGGGTATAGAAGGCAGGACCAATGATGTCAGACCAACAGGGTACAGAAGGCAGGACCAATGCTGTCAGACCAACAGGGTACAGAAGGCAGGACCAATGATGTCAGACCAACAGGGTATAGAAGGCAGGACAAATGATGTCAGACCAACAGGTTATAGAAGGCAGGACCAATGATGTCAGACCAACAGGGTACAGAAGGCAGGACCAATGATGTCAGACCAACAGGGTATAGAAGGCAGGACCAATGCTGTCAGACCAACAGGGTATAGAAGGCAGGACCAATGCTGTCAGACCAACAGGGTATAGAAGGCAGGACCAATGATGTCAGACCAACAGGGTACAGAAGGCAGGACCAATGCTGTCAGACCAACAGGGTATAGAAGGCAGGACCAATGCTGTCAGACCAACAGGGTATAGAAGGCAGGACCAATGCTGTCAGACCAACAGGGTATAGAAGGCAGGACCAATGATGTCAGACCAACAGGGTATAGAAGGCAGGACCAATGCTGTCAGACCAACAGGGTACAGAAGGCAGGACCAATGATGTCAGACCAACAGGGTATAGAAGGCAGGACCAATGATGTCAGACCAACAGGGTACAGAAGGCAGGACCAATGCTGTCAGACCAACAGGGTATAGAAGGCAGGACCAATGATGTCAGACCAACAGGGTATAGAAGGCAGGACAAATGATGTCAGACCAACAGGGTACAGAAGGCAGGACCAATGCTGTCAGACCAACAGGGTATAGAAGGCAGGACCAATGATGTCAGACCAACAGGGTATAGAAGGCAGGACCAATGATGTCAGACCAACAGGGTACAGAAGGCAGGACCAATGCTGTCAGACCAACAGGGTACAGAAGGCAGGACCAATGATGTCAGACCAACAGGGTATAGAAGGCAGGACAAATGATGTCAGACCAACAGGTTATAGAAGGCAGGACCAATGATGTCAGACCAACAGGGTACAGAAGGCAGGACCAATGATGTCAGACCAACAGGGTATAGAAGGCAGGACCAATGCTGTCAGACCAACAGGGTATAGAAGGCAGGACCAATGCTGTCAGACCAACAGGGTATAGAAGGCAGGACCAATGATGTCAGACCAACAGGGTACAGAAGGCAGGACCAATGCTGTCAGACCAACAGGGTATAGAAGGCAGGACCAATGCTGTCAGACCAACAGGGTATAGAAGGCAGGACCAATGCTGTCAGACCAACAGGGTATAGAAGGCAGGACCAATGATGTCAGACCAACAGGGTATAGAAGGCAGGACCAATCCTGTCAGACCAACAGGGTACAGAAGGCAGGACCAATGATGTCAGACCAACAGGGTATAGAAGGCAGGACCAATGATGTCAGACCAACAGGGTACAGAAGGCAGGACCAATGCTGTCAGACCAACAGGGTATAGAAGGCAGGACCAATGATGTCAGACCAACAGGGTATAGAAGGCAGGACAAATTATGTCAGACCAACAGGGTACAGAAGGCAGGACCAATGCTGTCAGACCAACAGGTTATAGAAGGCAGGACCAATGATGTCAGACCAACAGGGTATAGAAGGCAGGACAAATGATGTCAGACCAACAGGTTATAGAAGGCAGGACCAATGATGTCAGACCAACAGGGTACAGAAGGCAGGACCAATGATGTCAGACCAACAGGGTATAGAAGGCAGGACCAATGCTGTCAGACCAACAGGTTATAGAAGGCAGGACCAATGCTGTCAGACCAACAGGGTATAGAAGGCAGGACCAATGATGTCAGACCAACAGGGTACAGAAGGCAGGACCAATGCTGTCAGACCAACAGGGTATAGAAGGCAGGACCAATGCTGTCAGACCAACAGGGTATAGAAGGCAGGACCAATGCTGTCAGACCAACAGGGTATAGAAGGCAGGACCAATGATGTCAGACCAACAGGGTATAGAAGGCAGGACCAATGCTGTCAGACCAACAGGGTACAGAAGGCAGGACCAATGATGTCAGACCAACAGGGTATAGAAGGCAGGACAAATGATGTCAGACCAACAGGTTATAGAAGGCACGACCAATGATGTCAGACCAACAGGGTACAGAAGGCAGGACCAATGCTGTCAGACCAACAGGGTATAGAAGGCAGGACCAATGATGTCAGACCAACAGGGTACAGAAGGCAGGACCAATGATGTCAGACCAACAGGGTATAGAAGGCAGGACCAATGCTGTCAGACCAACAGGGTACAGAAGGCAGGACCAATGCTGTCAGACCAACAGGGTATAGAAGGCAGGACCAATGCTGTCAGACCAACAGGGTATAGAAGGCAGGACCAATGATGTCAGACCAACAGGGTATAGAAGGCAGGACCAATGATGTCAGACCAACAGGGTACAGAAGGCAGGACCAATGCTGTCAGACCAACAGGGTACAGAAGGCAGGACCAATGATGTCAGACCAACAGGGTATAGAAGGCAGGACAAATGATGTCAGACCAACAGGTTATAGAAGGCAGGACCAATGATGTCAGACCAACAGGGTACAGAAGGCAGGACCAATGCTGTCAGACCAACAGGGTATAGAAGGCAGGACCAATGATGTCAGACCAACAGGGTACAGAAGGCAGGACCAATGATGTCAGACCAACAGGGTATAGAAGGCAGGACCAATGCTGTCAGACCAACAGGGTATAGAAGGCAGGACCAATGCTGTCAGACCAACAGGGTATAGAAGGCAGGACCAATGATGTCAGACCAACAGGGTACAGAAGGCAGGACCAATGCTGTCAGACCAACAGGGTATAGAAGGCAGGACCAATGCTGTCAGACCAACAGGGTATAGAAGGCAGGACCAATGCTGTCAGACCAACAGGGTATAGAAGGCAGGACCAATGATGTCAGACCAACAGGGTATAGAAGGCAGGACCAATGCTGTCAGACCAACAGGGTATAGAAGGCAGGACCAATGATGTCAGACCAACAGGGTACAGAAGGCAGGACCAATGATGTCAGACCAACAGGGTATAGAAGGCAGGACCAATGCTGTCAGACCAACAGGGTACAGAAGGCAGGACCAATGCTGTCAGACCAACAGGGTATAGAAGGCAGGACCAATGCTGTCAGACCAACAGGGTATAGAAGGCAGGACCAATGATGTCAGACCAACAGGGTATAGAAGGCAGGACCAATGCTGTCAGACCAACAGGGTATAGAAGGCAGGACCAATGATGTCAGACCAACAGGGTATAGAAGGCAGGACCAATGATGTCAGACCAACAGGGTATAGAAGGCAGGACCAATGATGTCAGACCAACAGGGTATAGAAGGCAGGACAAATGCTGTCAGACCAACAGGATATAGAAGGCAGGACCAATGATGTCAGACCAACAGGGTACAGAAGGCAGGACCAATGCTGTCAGACCAACAGGGTATAGAAGGCAGGACCAATGATGTCAGACCAACAGGGTATAGAAGGCAGGACCAATGATGTCAGACCAACAGGGTACAGAAGGCAGGACCAATGCTGTCAGACCAACAGGGTATAGAAGGCAGGACCAATGATGTCAGACCAACAGGGTACAGAAGGCAGGACCAATGCTGTCAGACCAACAGGGTATAGAAGGCAGGACCAATGATGTCAGACCAACAGGGGTTGTGTCTCTTTGTTTTGAGCGGATAATGTGACGGATAGATGCTATGTTAAGGTGCATTTGTTTCCTACTGCGTCACATGTTCTATGGTACATTACTGCCACCAGCTGCCGATGCTTCACTGTCGTCATTAGTCAGCAGACGTTGTCCCTCTACAGTACCGTACAGTACAGTACCAGTAGTGGGTACTTTTAGGGGGCTTTCAGAACTTACACATACAAGGACTTTGGCTAGGTGAATGGTGCATACGAATAAACACAGTGTAATAGTATGGGACATAGTTGAATAATAGAAAAATATGAAATAAATGTACAATAAAAAAATGTTAACAAACAAACAAATAAGAGTACGTTAAAAACAAATATATTATTAACGTGTGGAGTGTATATTAATAGAGAAAAGATGTGCAAGGGTGTGTAAGAAGTTGTCCTGGGGATGTAAGTGTCTGAGTCAGTGGGGGTCCCGGGCTTTATTGATGAACCCAAGTACAGATTGGAAGAAACACGTTGGTCCACGTTGATTTGTTACGTAACCTGCATACTTCAGTAATGGCACTTCTGTGGTTATTTTAACCCCAAACCACAATCCTTTCCTCAACCTAACTAAGTCGTTTTGCTGTCCAAACCTAACTGAATTGTTTCCTGTGAAGACGGAAGTTTATTTTGAAAAGACTGTATGCATGTAAGGAATGGAACATTAGTGCTGCTGAGCATAAATAACCTGAGATTCACCGGTGAATCAGAATCAGAACCGTTTATGACCATGGTATGTTGAACATGACGGGAGGTGCATAACATTAAACAATCAACTACAATCAACACAGTGCAAAGTAGAAGCATATTACAATTTACAGAAAAATATAAAAAGTAAAATATAAAATAACAGGATTATAAACCATTGAGATGTAAGTGTAGTGTGAAAGTGTCGAGTGGATAGAAGGGATGTGCGGGGGAGTGACTGGTGGGAGTTTGTCCTGGGGATGACAGAGTCAGTGGGGGTCCCGGGCTCTGTTAATGAGCCGACGGGAAGAAACTGTTCATGTGTCATGAGGTCTTGGTCCTGATGGACCTCAGCCTCCTACCAGATGGAAGGGGCACCAACAGTTCATGTCCAGGGTGAGAGGGGTCAGCTATAATCCTTCTTGCGCGCTTCATGGTTCTTAAAGTAAACAAGTCCTGGAGGGACGGCAGATTGCAGCCAATCACCCTCTCAGCAGAGTGAATGATGCACTGCAGTCTGCCCTTGTCCTTGGCTGTGGCTGCAGCGTACCAGACCGTGATGGAGGAGCAGAGGATGGACTCAATAAGAGATAAGATAAAATAAGATAATCCTTTATTAGTCCCTCAGTGGGGAAATTACAGGATTACAGCAGCATTGCTCACAAGTAAATAAAATAAAGATAAAAGTGATATAACAAACTAAACAGTAAACAGTAAAACAGTAATAAAAATATAAGATAAATACTTAAACGTATTGGATATTGCACCAGGTGAATGAATTAAAGTGTTCAGAAGTGTTCAAAGTGTTCGTGTTCAGTGTTCGTGTTCAGTGTGTTAGTGGTCCACCGAGAGCAGTTTGTTGTTGTGCAGCGGTGAGAAAGGACTTGCGGTACCTCTCCCTCAGACACCGGGGGTGAATCAGCCGGTGACTGAAGGAGCTGTGCAGAGCTGCCAGAGTGTCCTGCATGGGGTGGGAGGCGTGGCTCATCAGGGATGAGAGCTTCGCCATCATCCTCCTGTCTCCCACCACCTCCACAGTATCCAGTGGACACCCCAGCACGCTGCTGGCCTTCCTCACCAATTTGTCCAGTCTCCTCCTGTCAGCTGCCGCGATGCTGCTGCTCCAGAAGACCACTCCATAGAAGATGGCTGATGCCACCACGGAGTCGAAGAAGGTCTTCAGGAGTGCTCCCTGCACCCCAAAAGACCTCAGTCTCCTCAGCAGAAAGAGTCTGCTCTGTCCTTTTTTATGAAGAGCGTGAGCGTGGTCGGTCCAGTCCAGTTTATTGTTCAAGTAAACACCCAGGTACTTATACGACTTCACAACCTCAATGTCCAGTCCCTGGATGCTCACCGTGTCGGAGGAGGGCGTTTGCCCCGGCGGAAGTCCACCACCAGCTCCTTGGTCTTGCTGGAGTTGATGTGGAGGCGGTTCCGCTGGCACCATCTTAAAAAGTCCTGGTTTAGTTCCCTGTATTCTCTGTCGTCATCGGCGGAGATGAGGCCGACGATTGCAGAGTCGTCAGAGAACTTTTGCAGGTGGCAGTTGGCAGAGTTATTTTTGAAGTACGAGGTGTAAATGGAGAAGAGGAATGGAGCCAGAACGGTTCCCTGTGGGGCCCCTGTGCTGCAGGACACCCGATCTGACTCACACTCTCGTATCCGACCTACGCCACCGGCCTGTAGCTGTTGAGGTCCTTGGGCCGCGGGTTCTTTGGTACCGGTACCACGCAGGATGTCTTCCATAGCTGTGGTACTTTCCCCAGCCTCAAGCTCAAGTTGAATACGTGCTCCGCTATCCCGCACAGCTGGTCTGCGCAGGATTTGAGGAGCCTTGAGCTGATGCCGTCTGGACCCGTGGCCTTCCTCGCCTTGATCCTCCTCAGTTCCTTCCTCACTTGGTTGAGGGACACGCTGGGGGATGGGATGCTGTGTGTTGGAGTGGGGGTGGGTTGCTGGTCATAGAGTGCTGAGTATGAGAGGTGTGGAGGGGAGCCGAGTGCTGTGGGAAGGGGGGTAATAATCCACAGGGGATGCAGATGATGGGGGTTGCAGCAGCAGGGAGGTCTGGGTGGGGGGAGGGGTGGATGGCTGGTCAAATCTGTTAAAAAATAAATTCAGCTCATTCACCCACTTTTGGTCCCCCTCAGGCTGTTGGTTGGGCCCCAATGATGGCTCTGTAGAAATGCACCATCATTGTCTTTGGCAGGTTGAATTTCTTCAGCTGCCTCAGGAAGTACATCCTCTGCTGAGCCTTCTTGGTGATGGAGCTGATGTTCAGCTCCTACTTGAGGTCCTGAGATATGATGGAGCCCAGGAAGAGGAAGGACTCCACCACGTCACACAGGGTGATAGGGGGAGTCACACAGGGTGATAGGGGGAGTCACACAGGGTGATAGGGGGAGTCACACAGGGTGATAGAGGGAGTCACACAGGGTTATAGAGGGAGTCACACAGGGTGGTAGGGGGAGTCACACAGGGTGATAGAGGGAGTCACACAGGGTGGTAGGGGGAGTCACACAGGGTGATAGAGGGAGTCACACAGGGTGGTAGGGGGAGTCACACAGGGTGGTAGGGGGAGTCACACAGGGTGATAGAGGGAGTCACACAGGGTGGTAGAGGGAGTCACACAGGGTGATAGAGGGAGTCACACAGGGTGATAGAGGGAGTCACACAGAGTGATAGGGGGAGTCACACAGGGTGATAGGGGGAGTCACACAGGGTGATAGAGGGAGTCACACAGGGTGATAGGGGGAGTCACACAGGGTGATAGGGGGAGTCACACAGGGTGATAGGGGGAGTCACACAGGGTGATAGAGGGAGTCACACAGGGTGATAGGGGGAGTCACACAGGGTGATAGAGGGAGTCACACAGGGTGATAGGGGGAGTCACACAGGGTGATAGGGGGAGTCACACAGAGTGATAGGGGGAGTCACACAGGGTGATAGGGGGAGTCACACAGGGTGGTAGAGGGAGTCACACAGGGTGATAGAGGGAGTCACACAGGGTGATAGAGGGAGTCACACAGGGTGATAGAGGGAGTCACACAGGGTGATTATGTAGAAGCGTGAAATGAGGATGGAGTCAGGACGAATCGGAGTTTGCAATCCAGCGGGAATCGTTTAATGCACAGTCGAACATGCGAGGTGGCATATGGAGACAGATTCCAAATCTAACTGTCTGACCAACTCTTTTATAAACCTAACACACGCCTTTTTCAGCTGTGGTTCATCAATCAAACCTGTCTGTTCAATTCAAACAGGACACATCTGGGCTTCTAATCTGGGAGGGTTCCATTTCGTTTTTACAGAGAACAACTCTATGTATGGTGTTGTTTTCGTCCTTTTGAGAGATTAATCACACTATCTGTCTGAGGGAGGCATTTCCCGAAAGCTAACAGAGACAGAACAATTTCCCGATATCTCCTTCGAATTCACAATAACACGTTACGTAACTTGTTTTTAGTTCAAGTCAAGTTCAGTTCAGTTATAATGCAGATTTTCTCCTACACATCCCTCCTCTGAGGGTTTCTTAACCCTCATCCTAACTTTTTATAACTTTTGTCAATTTTGCGAAACCTAAAATTTTGATCCCTGCCTTCATTGCAACAACACAAGTGATTTTTGTAAATTATATGTGATTGATTATATACCAATACAGTAACAATACAATACAGAACATTTGAGTTCGTAAGATAATTCAAATAACATCATTCAATGCTCAGATTCACCTTCATATAAGGGCGAAAAAACCCACAGATTGCATTGCAGGAAAAACTCCCTTATGGTCCTTCCCCGCCAAGCGACCACCTTTTTGGTATGAAGTGAATCTGTTCTTGCTTACAACCATGTATTAACAGATACATCACACATTTAATTTCTGCAAAATATTGAACAATGTTTCAGTATTCATTAGATGCAATGTCTGTGATAAACCTATATGCTATAATACTTGTGCACTGATTATATAAATCATGACTATGAATATACGTGAATATAGAAATATCTGATTACAATACATTCAAATTTATAGTGAAACAGTTTGAACAGATGATAAAACATGTGACGTGGTGTTTCTTGGACGTGTGTACTTTCAACAAAGTTCGGGCTCTCGTTCTTATGGTGAGTTGCCCCCAAGTCCTGTTTCCCCCATGTCCTCTGAGTCCTCCAGATAATCCGGAATGGGAAACAGGTCCGGAAACAGGTCCGGTCGTCCAACCACCATTTGAGCGAACTGGGCCTTTGTCCCTTGCTCCATCGTCATCATGTTCATCATCTGAGCCAGTTGGAGATTTGCCATGACACCCATCTGTTTGTCCATGCTCCTCTGGCACTGTCTCCTCAGGATGGGTACGATGCAACATGCCAATAGAAAAGCCACAATTAAAACTATTAGTGCGCCAATTCCTGCTTTTACCAACACAGACCCCCATTGTCCCAAAATTTGGTCTAACCAATCCCATGACCACCCCCCCTTGCCAGCGTTGTCCTTAACTTCCTGTCTCAAACCCCGAATTTTCCCCATTGCAACAGCAAATGTCCCATCAGGTGCAGTGTTATTGGGAATGAATGTACAACACTGTTTCCCAAACATTTGACATACCCCACCTTTTTCAGCTAGAATCCAATCTAATGCTTGTCTGTTTTGCCATGCCATTGTACTGGTCTGGTGTAACTGCTCACCCAACCCCTTAAAGGCCTCATTACTGTAATTCAGGTACCTCTGCTGATTGTAGTAGATATAATTGATCCAGTTAACGTTTTTGTTGATAGTAATCCAGGGTAATATAGATTCAAATCCTGCCTTAATCTCATCTTGTGCTTTAAATTCCTTTGGAATCCCTTTAGGCTGTCCTATAGCGTCTAACTGGATACTTTGGTCCAGCGTGGATTGTCTCTTATACCTACGCTTCTCGTCGGGCACTTCCATCATTTTAATTGTTTCCCCTGCCCCGTTATATATTACCACTACCGGTAATCTCATTCGAACTAACGCGCACAGCCCTACCCATCTGGGTGGCAGAATATTTAGTAAAACATTTTCACCACACATCCAATAGCTGTCGGCTATTCCTGTTGTCTGTTCACTCAACAAATGAAGAGTGGGAATGGTCATAGTTATGTTATCACAGTTTTGGTCAAGTGGTATTGGGTTCTCATACCATACTGGTCTCCTGATGAACAAATAAGTCATATTAGCCTGTGGGAACCAGGACACCACCCAAGTTACTTTACAGTACACGGTAGTATTACCTAAGTCAACCCTTCTTTTGTCTGACGCAAATCCACCACTGGCAAAACATTCATATTCTTGTAATTGATCTACTTTATAATTAGTGGGAGGCTCGTTCTGCGTTGTGGAAATCATAAATTCTGCACATGCATTTCGTAGTTGATATTCAGGATACAGATCTAAATAGTTGTGCTTCTTTTGGGATCCATACAAGATTCTACATTGAACACCACACATAGGAAGTCTGAAGATTGAAGCCAACCCTTCTCTGGGGATGAATCTTCCCTCTCTGCATTCATGCTGTTGTGTCCTTGCGCACTCTTTGAAAGTATGCTTTTCCGCGACTACTACAGGCAATGTTGTTGGAGCTTCTGAGCACATTATGCATTCAATAGAGGTCATCTCTTTTACTGAGTACCATGCCCATCTATACCACCCATTCTGATTAGCATGCTCCCAGTCTTCATCTTCTGTTATTTTAACACTTCTCTGCATTGGCTTGAATTTTCTCCCTGAGTCTTCTACATCATCTACCATTCTGTTCCATCCCTCCTCTGGGTCATGACTGTCATAATTATCATAATCATAACTCATGTTTTTACCTATTTTTGTAGCTCCTTCGGCTTTCTTTACCGTTGGAACGATAGTCGAGTTCGTTACCACTACATTAGGAATTACTGTCGTGTTCATCGTGTCTACTTGTTTTCCAGTTGTTGTTACTAATGAATGGCTTGGTTTTGTGCTAACCTCACTTGGCACTGTCACGTGCACAGGAGTGCTTGGAACTTTGATTGGCCATGGTTTTGGAGTAGTTGTAACGGCGGTTGTACCGCTGCTCAAATTAACTCTTAAGGTTGTAGTGATAACGGTTGTTACCTTTATCTCACTCTCAGACTTAACTGGCTTGGGGGTAACTGTATGGTTATCATTATTGTCGATAGGGTTCATCAATGGTATAGCTGTTGGATTGGTTTTGGTTATTGTAGCAGATGGAGTTGTACCTTTTGTTTCCTTATTTATCAATTTGGCAGTTACATTTTGGTCTTCTATCACCTCTTCCCATCCCCACATGGGGTGAAGTTGTCTCTTTCTACGTATTTTAGCATGCAACTGTCTAAACACTTGATGTGCTGGTTTGAGCTTTAATGACAATGCTGGCATAGGTCTCGGTCTAACATGGGATGGAATATATGTGGTTGCATCGTACTCAACTGATTCATGGTATCTGGCTCTCTTCCAGGATGGCTGAGTCATCATTTGGCCGCTGTCCTGCATGCTCTTTGACGTCATCGCAGGTTTCTCCATCGTCAGCGCCTCCTGTCCCATGCTTCCCGACAGCATCCATATCAGAAAGCTGATTAGTTTCAACATTTGTTCCAGGCTCACCTTGTTTGTCATTTTCTTCTGACTTTACACCGTCCTTATTTTTGTCTTGGACTTTCGTGCAATGACTCAGGTGATACCACGTTGTACTTCCCTCGACTTGGACAGCTGTTGGCGTCGCTCGCACCACTCTGTAGGGACCTTCTCGTCTTGGCTCGTGCCACTTTCGTCTGAAGACTTTAATGTACACGTGGTCCCCTGGAACCACTGGTTTCTCTGGTTTCTGGTCAGCCCCCGGCTCCTTTCCTTTCTCCTGTAAATAGATGGATCTATGTATGGCAGTTAGTTGCTTCATATAGTCCTTTAACTCTATTTGCAGTTGCTCAAGTGGGGGCCCCTTGTAAGGCCCCCTCAGTTGAGGTGCTGGCATAGGTCTGCCTGTTAGCATTTCATGCGGCGTTAAGTGCGTGCTTCTGTGAGTTTGCATGCGATAGCTCATTAGCGCAAGTGGCAATGCATCTACCCAGTTTAGCGTAGTACTAGCACAGATCTTATTCAACTTTGCCTTTAGCGTTCCGTTAATCCGTTCCACTAACCCTTGGCTTTGTGGATGATACACGGCGCCCAATCTCTGTTTGATTCTCAACTGTTGTAAAATCCCCTTGGCTATTTTCTGCACAAATGCTGAACCATTATCTGAGCTTATTTCTGATGGTATGCCAAATCGTGGTATGACTTCCTTAGTCAGAAATTTAATAACTGTGTCAGCTCCTAGGTTCTTTGATGGAGTTGCTTCCACCCAGCGACTGAATCGGTCAATTACCACTAGCATATATCTCTTTCCATATGCTGATTTTATCATGTCCACATAGTCTATGACTAAGTGTTTAAATGGCCCTTCTGGGACAGGGATGTGTCCCACAGGTGTTTTTATGCTTTTGCGCACATTATTTTGGGCACAGATTTCACATTGGTTCAACACTTCATCCACCATTGCTTGCATAAATGGTGACCAATATCCTTGTCTCCTCAATCTTTTCAGGACTTCCCCCCTCGAACAGTGATCATCACTGTGCGATTCTGAAATGAGAATGGTCAACAATGCAACAGGTGCTACCAACAATCCTTGATGTGTTCTCCACAACCCCTTATCATCAATTGTTGCCCCCCTTTGCATCCACATGTTATGTTCACTTTGGTCTGCTTTTTGTTGTATCTGGATAATGTCTTCGGGCGTGACTACAGGCTCTAGTGACACCACTGGTGATAGAATAGCTACTTTACACTTGGAAGCTGCTTTTGCAGCCTCATCTGCAGCATTATTTCCTGTTATAATGTCATCATTCCCTTTCCGGTGTGCCTGACATTTAATGATCGCAAGCCTCGTCGGGCCCATCATTGCTGATATCAGGTCCATTATCTGTTTTTCATGCTGTATTGGACTTCCATCTGTTTTTCTGAAACCTCTCTGTTTCCACAATGCTCCAAAGAGTTGTGTGACGCCTAGTGCATACTGGCTGTCAGTGTAAATGTTTGCGACTCTGCCTTTAGCGAGTCTGCACGCCTCAGTCAATGCTTTTAATTCGGCTAGCTGTGCTGAACATGGCTGATCACAACCTTCAGCTTTCACTGTCACAAAGTCACTGCCTATTTGCTCAATCACGGCAAATCCGGCATGATTACCTAAGTAGTCCCTGTAGCAGGACCCATCCACAAAGTACGTCACATCTGCGTTTACTAACGGAGTAGACTCTAGGTCAGGTCGCAACTTGGTATACTTCATTGTCTCTGCCACACACTCATGTGGCTCTCCTTCAAATTCAAATGGAATAACATTTGCTGGATTTGTAGTCATACATTTCTTTATTGTCACATCAGGATATGTCAAGAGCGGCATGTACTGCAAACACCTTGCTTGTGTCACCACAAACTTTCCTTGGTTTATCAACTCAGTAATTTTGTGATGTGTGTGTATGACTACAGGATACCCCATCGTTACCGTTGCTGCTTTCTCATATGCATAATGCACTGCTGCCAGCCCTTGATAACATGGAGGCCACCCTTGTGCTACATTGTCCAGTTTTGTACTGTAATATGCAATCGGTTGTTTTGGACGACCACTACACGTCTCCTGCATCAATACTGCTGAAACGTACATGTCCTGTCGATTAGATACATAAAGCAGAAATGGTTTGTCATAATCAGGTGTTGCAAGAGCCGGAGCTCTCTGCATCTCTTGTTTGATTGTTTCAAATGCTACCAAGGACTTGTCTGTCCATTGTAACGGAGCTCTTAACGTCTGGGTTCCTGCGTCCTTCATGATTTCTCTTAGTGGAGCAGTTTTTTCAGCATAGCTTTCAATCCACTCGGAACAAAATCCAGTCATTCCTAGAAATGTCATTAACTGGCCCACTGTTCGAGGACGTGGCGCTTTACTCACTCCCTCTAGCTGGGAGGGTGACATTGCAATGGCTCCATGGGAGATCATTCTCCCCAGATACTCCACTTGCGGTTGGCAGTACTGTAGTTTTGTCTGAGAGGCTTTATGTCCTCCTTCTGCTAAACTCTGGAGTACTTTGATTGAGTCTCGATGACAATCATCGATTGTAGATGAGCAGATCAACAAATCATCAACATACTGTATTAATGTGCTATTAATAACAATATTTTCAAGATCCTGTCTCAAAATCTGATTAAACACGTGAGGGCTATGCTTGAAGCCCTGTGGAATACGTGTGTAACTGAGTTTTCGTCCTCTGTATGTAAAGGCAAACAGATGTCGAGAGTCTTCAGCCAATGGAATGCTGAAGAATGCTGAGCACAAATCAATTACTGTAAAAAATTTAGCATTATGTGGCACATTCGTGAGGAGTGTATGTGGATTTGGCACCTCGGCTGGCCAATCTTGTACTACATCATTTACTGCTCGCAAGTCATGCACAAGTCGATATTTTGATTTGTCGTTTTTTGGCACTGGTAGTATGGGAGTGTTGCAGTTGCTGTATGTCTCAACCAACACTCCTGCGTTTATCAGACCTTCAATTGTCTTACTTATCCCTTCTTCAGCTTCAGGCTTTAAAGGATATTGTGGGCGATACGGCAGTTTCACGTTTGGTTTTAATTCAATTTTTACAGGATTGGCAGACTTTACCAACCCTACATCACTGTCATGTTTTGACCACACTTGATCTGGCACGTGCGTCAACATGTCTTCCATAAAAGTGTTTCTGCTTTCTTCACTTTTAGTTGCTGTTTTTAGTATTTTTCGCGTTGGTATCGTTACTACCTGCGGTTTTGCCATCATTGATGTTCCACAAAGGATTTTGATCATCTTTTTATCTTGTGATGAAAAAATGAGTGGGTTGTCTGTTTCTTGCCACTCAATCTGTGTAGCAACATGCATCATTGGACCGAGGTCTTTTGATTCAAACGGTTCATTCACCAATAGGGTGATATGTGGAACCGACTCTGGTACAGCGTACCACTCTGAAATGAATGAATTTGGTTGCACGCTCAGTGCTGCTCCCTGTTGGCCTACTACAATATCCTGTGTTACCAACTCAACAGTCACATTTTTCGTTTTCTCATCCCATTTCTTCTCAAATACCGAACTGCATGATGCATCATAGAACATTGTGCAATGATAGTCAGATAATGGTTGCTTTGCTTCTGGGATTTGGGCTCGAATTAGTTTTTCCCATTGGCTGAATACCTTTGTTATAGGTTCCATAACATCACCTAGCCAATAAACTTTTGCACATTCAGATTGTGTGTACATTTGAAAATCCAATCCGGATCTATCAACAAATACTCCATCAGGTGAACACCAGACTTTTATTTGTAATTTACACAGTGCATCCCTTCCTAACAAGTTGATTGGAGTTTGATCAGATACTAAAATTGGAATTTTAGTTTCACCACCTTCAGTTGTTAATCTCACTGGAGCTGTTATTGGAATCATTTGTGTCATTCCCGAGAATCCTACTGTTTTAACAAATTTGCCTGACAAGGGGAGGTGTGTGGCATATTCTGGACTTACACATGTATAAGTAGCTCCAGTGTCAACCATCATCGGTGTTGGCTTGCCTTCTAATTGAACCTGTAGCATGGGTTCTTTATCAGCTCCTATGGTGATAATTGGATGCTGACCCTCCCCGTTAGGATTCTCTGGGCACCCCTAGTAACCATATTTCGGACCTGCCCATGGATTGACAGGACCTCTACCTCCACGTTGCATGGACTGAGACCCGCGACCCCCCTCTCTCCACTCTGTGCCTGGCTGTGGTCTCGGACAGTTGGCTCGGAAATGGCCTGTGTCTCCACACCCCCAGCACTCCCTCTGTGGCGGACGTCGTTGTCCATTCTGGAAAGAAGGTGGTCCTCTTTGACCTTCCCAGCGAGGGCGAGTGAACGGAGGTCTCATTGCTCCATTTCGTTGTTGTGGATTTGGCTGTTGTGAATAAACATTGACAACAGCGGGTGGCTGCACAGGTGATGGTTGTGCCTCAGGTGCAGTTGGCATTGCATGGTTAGTAGTGTCATTTACCATTGGAGCTTGCGTCTTTATTTTACTTTTATTTTGCAAGTCAGTGAGTTGCAGCTGTGTTAACTTTCGCTGCAAATTCCTCTCTTGTTCTTTAGTTTTCTCCTCATCCTTCCTGTATTTTTCAATCGCGTGTACCACGTGGTCACGGAATTGTCTGTGAGGCATTGAAGTCAGTCCCACCACATCCTCCAGTCTGCTCTGCACCGGAGTTGGCAGGGCTTCAATAACTGCATTCCTGAACAAAGTCATTAGGACGGGGCTGCTCTCAGCCTCTTCCTCTGTCTCCTGCTTCCATCTCTTCAGCTGTTTGTTAATATATCCAGCTGCATTCTCAGTCTCTGCCAGAGGTTCCCCCTTTAATGATTTGGGATCTATTTTGGTAGGGTATTCCCCCCTCAGGGCCATCCATAACTCAGCTCTGTATGCATTGAGCTCAGTTCCATCTGCCATCGGATTGGCCATCCAAGTATTTCCGCTATTGCGCAAAATATTCTCCATCGTGGATACTCCAAGACTTTGTGCCCACACTGCCTTAATGTCTCCCAAGGCTAACATTTTACCGACTGTTTCCTCCTCAAAAGCCTTGATCCACTTACCAGCCCCCTCATGAATGTCAGGCAGCCTGGAAATCAGTCCTGCAAGGTCGAGTGTCTGCCAAGGTGTATAATGCCCCTGAGATCCTCTTATCAAAATTGGCCATTGCCCATACCTGTCTGGTGGGTGTATGCCAGGTCTGTATCTCAGATCATAAGGTCTGTCCTTTGTTACCCCTCCCCTTTTGTTTAACCCTGGTTGTCCTCTTAACGCTCCTTCCACTCCTTCTTCTTCCCCCTGTTCCCCGCATATCAGCCTGTGGCTTTTGTCTATCTCTCTCTCTAGTTCTCCAATCGTGGCGTTTGCCTGTTTGCGACAGTGCTCTGCGTCCTCCTCCATTTCTTGAATTACGGTCCGAATTACATCGCCTCTCGAGTCTCTCTCTCTTCCTCTTACATGTTGTTCCATACCCAGCCAGTAAGACTCTCCTCTGTCTCTCCCTACGGTCTCATTTCGTTCTGCATAGCAATCTAGTATTTCTGATCCTTTCGCTTCTCTTTGTTTTCGGCCAGTGCTGCAGTATTTTGGGGGTTTATCTCCTATTTGTGATGCTGGGGTCGCATCGAGTCTTGGGCTGGTTGACCTGCTCGGGTCATCCTGTGGGGGAGTTTGGTGCGTCATTAAAGATCTGTTGTTGTTTTCAACTTCGAAGTCTCCTTTAATGTTAACAGTTCCTGCAATTGATGGATAGATTCCTGCAGTTTTCGAAAAGTCCTGCAGCTGTTCCTTTTGACCTGCTTTTGCTTTTCTTTCTTTCAGTTCAACGAACCCGTCTCTTACATTTTTCCTGTAGCGATGACCTTCAACTTTAAACAATTTAATTGTTTCTAGTTCTAGTTCTCTTTTCGTCAAACGTTTCTTGCTTTTATCTTTTGGTTTGTAATCCTTGATTCTCAGTTCCATATCCTCACACAAACCCACATCAAATGTGCCCTCTTTAGGCCAAGATGGATCGAGTCCTTTAGTGCGTTTTGCCCATTTCTCTGAAAGTCTCTGGACATCCTTTGCATGCTCTAAGTTTTTGATCGCCACGAGAGCTACTGGTGTCACACTCATGTTTAGTTTATTTTATTTAAACTCACAACCTCGCAAAATTTAAAATCAAGAAGTCAAAACTAGTTCTGGTTTAAATGATTATGCTACTGATACCTTTATACCGGTTACACTTGTAATGTTTATTGTGACAAATAATAAGATTGCTTTTATTAACTTGAAATATTATTGTTCGATACTGTAGAATATTAAGATTCTTTACTTTAGGTTATTTAGACACCTACTCTGACCAATGTTTGTATCATGCCGTTACTTCTCCTCTTGTGCAGCCGCAGCCTGTGTCACTCAACTATTTCTGGGCGTTTGGCCAAGGCTCTCACTCAACAATTTCTGGGCGTTCGGCCAAGGCTATCACTACGGAGCCAAACTGTTTGGCAGTCCTGCCAAGACACAGCAAACGGAGCGAGAAAGGGAGGGCTATTTTCGACACAGAGAGAAAAAAGGAAGAATAGAGAGGAATAGCCTTAATCTATACAACTACACAACACTATGACACTAATACTATAAACTTTATACGCTTTAAGTGACAATTTTAACTACAATGTTTAGACGCTTGTGTACTGCCAAGATTCTCTTTGTACTAGAACAAATTAATAAACTCACAAAGAAACTGCCAAAATCACAACTCACTTATTTGCTATACGCACTTATACAATGATGTATATTTCTTATGAGGGGTTTCACAGAGGCTCGATTGAACATTTGCAAAAGCGTTATCACTGGGAGAGCATGCCAAAAAACATACAAAGCCAATATTTCATATACATGCAAAGCCACCCAGGTGTTTATCACATCAAAAGTCAGCGGTCCCAGTCTGTCAGTCCGTTTTTTGTCCAGGTATTTTTATTTCTCTTTCTAATGTCAGACTTTGACTATGTGGGAGTTTTTTAACAGTATTGCTTGTACTCAAGGCTTTGTTAAGGAGAGATTCTTATTGTTGGGCTGTTTCACAGTTTACAAATGTCCTCTTTATTTCACCAGAGGCTCATATTGTTTTATCCTTCTTGGGGGTTTAACAGGGAGTATTGTCTCTTCCCTTTATTCGTCTATGAATCACTCCTTTATAGTATTACTTTATCAGTAATGTCAATAAGTTACAGTCGTGTGCACACCTTTTCAAACCGTACTATTAATCTTATTGTCTAGTTAGATATTACTTTTCCTGCTCATTTAGATTTCTGCACAAAATTTCTGAGTCTCGTCAGCGCAGTGTCCTGCCTTAAACAGCGCTCACTCGTGACAGACCCACATTATAGGATTATTATTTAAATCTAAGCCAGTCTTTTCGTTTCTTCCCTCTCGAGAAAGGATTTTTTTTTCAAGACCTACGTATCTCACACTGGAACTCACAATGGAGCTCCTTACACTTATTTGCAGAAATTGCTTTATCAATAGCACCCAGTCGCTTTGTCATCAGCGTACAAAAAGTCTCTTGAGCTTGAGAGATCACGGAGCACTCCGCATTTGAGTTTATCTTGGCCACAACCAGGCGTCACGCCAACAGAATGCTGCGTACGCCTGCACACGAGAGAGCTCTCTTTTTACAGCTGGAGATCAAATTGAATCATATCAACATCTTTTTTGCATTTTTCCAGCACACACCAATCCGCCTCTCTCCTCCTCCCGCTAAACAGCGCGGATCCTGTCGAGGGGACCCCAAACACTCCCTCTCTATCACTCAAGCGAGAATCACGCTGTACAGAAATATACTATGGTGAGATATGAAGATCTCACCTGTCGGCGCCTGAAGCGTGATTGTCGGTTGGCTGGCGTAGAGGAGATGTCGAAGGTCTCGACCCGAACCACGTTGAGGCGCCAATTATGTAGAAGCGTGAAATGAGGATGGAGTCAGGACGAATCGGAGTTTGCAATCCAGCGGGAATCGTTTAATGCACAGTCGAACATGCGAGGTGGCATATGGAGACAGATTCCAAATCTAACTGTCTGACCAACTCTTTTATAAACCTAACACACGCCTTTTTCAGCTGTGGTTCATCAATCAAACCTGTCTGTTCAATTCAAACAGGACACATCTGGGCTTCTAATCTGGGAGGGTTCCATTTCGTTTTTACAGAGAACAACTCTATGTATGGTGTTGTTTTCGTCCTTTTGAGAGATTAATCACACTATCTGTCTGAGGGAGGCATTTCCCGAAAGCTAACAGAGACAGAACAATTTCCCGATATCTCCTTCGAATTCACAATAACACGTTACGTAACTTGTTTTTAGTTCAAGTCAAGTTCAGTTCAGTTATAATGCAGATTTTCTCCTACAATAGAGGGAGTCACACAGGGTGGTAGAGGGAGTCACACAGGGTGATAGAGGGAGTCACACAGGGTGATAGAGGGAGTCACACAGGGTGATAGAGGGAGTCACACAGGGTGGTAGGGGGAGTCACACAGGGTGATAGGGGGAGTCACACAGGGTGATAGAGGGAGTCACACAGGGTGATAGAGGGAGTCACACAGGGTGGTAGGGGGAGTCACACAGGGTGATAGAGGGAGTCACACAGGGTGATAGGGGGAGTCACACAGGGTGATAGAGGGAGTCACACAGGGTGATAGAGGGAGTCACACAGGGTGATAGAGGGAGTCACACAGGGTGATAGAGGGAGTCACACAGGGTGATAGAGGGAGTCACACAGGGTGATAGAGGGAGTCACACAGGGTGATAGGGGGAGTCACACAGAGTGATAGGGGGAGTCACACAGGGTGATAGAGGGAGTCACACAGGGTGATAGGGGGAGTCACACAGAGTGATAGGGGGAGTCACACAGGGTGATAGGGGGAGTCACACAGGGTGATAGAGGGAGTCACACAGGGTGATAGGGGGAGTCACACAGGGTGATAGAGGGAGTCACACAGGGTGATAGAGGGAGTCACACAGAGTGATAGAGGGAGTCACACAGGGTGATAGAGGGAGTCACACAGGGTGATAGAGGGAGTCACACAGGGTGGTAGGGGGAGTCACACAGGGTGGTAGGGGGAGTCACACAGGGTGATAGAGGGAGTCACACAGGGTGATAGAGGGAGTCACACAGGGTGATAGAGGGAGTCACACAGGGTGATAGAGGGAGTCACACAGAGTGATAGGGGGAGTCACACAGGGTGATAGGGGGAGTCACACAGGGTGGTAGGGGGAGTCACACAGGGTGATAGAGGGAGTCACACAGGGTGATAGAGGGAGTCACACAGGGTGATAGAGGGAGTCACACAGGGTGATAGAGGGAGTCACACAGGGTGATAGAGGGAGTCACACAGGGTGGTAGGGGGAGTCACACAGGGTGATAGGGGGAGTCACACAGGGTGATAGAGGGAGTCACACAGGGTGATAGAGGGAGTCACACAGGGTGATAGAGGGAGTCACACAGGGTGATAGAGGGAGTCACACAGAGTGATAGGGGGAGTCACACAGGGTGATAGGGGGAGTCACACAGGGTGGTAGGGGGAGTGGTGTGGTGATAATGTATAACCATTAAAAAGCTCCAATGTTTGAAGTATTTTTAAATGACAGTTTAAACTCCATGTCTGTTTGGGTAACTGTTGACCTTTCAGCAGCTTCTACTGAGTCAGCAGTATGTGTCTGATACAGATCATTTCCACTGGCATTCCCCGTGTGTGTGTGTGTGTGTGTGTGTGTGTGTGTGTGTGTGCGTGTGTGTGCATTCTCCTCTTGAGCAGGCCACACTGCGTCCAATCAGAAGCCTCAGTGATTGTGGTACACATACGTAAGCTGCATTGGAGGTCTCTGTTTGCTGCACCACGACAATATATGTATGATTGCAACTCATAACAAACCAAAAAAAGTCAGCAGTATCAAATGTCTATTACAGTTCAGAGCCCGAGTTGACATATTCAGTTGATTTGTTGACCATCAGTCCAAAATGTAAAGTCCAAAAATCGTTGCAGCCGTAGTTATAGGAATAAAGAGCTCCATCTATACGTTAACATATGTCCCTGTGAGAATATGAACAGCAGGCTCCTTGTTGTTTTATGGTCCATATAATACATACAGTATAACTACATCACATGATACAGAGATGCAGTCGTACTCATTCGACCTTTGCTTTATTTTGAAAACCTTCCCTTTTATGACTTTACCTCACTGGCGCTTCATTAGTCGGCATATAATTCAACATGAATATTGTTACAATAAAATAAACAACAGGTTTGTATATGTGCAGGTTGAATGACGGCGTCTCACAGACCGGATGAACGGATAACGAATAAGGTGAACTGGTCATATGTGGACCTTGACTGCCACAGTGGGAAACAAGTTATTACAGATTCCCTACATGCAGAATAAAAGAGGAAGATTGAACTTCATGAAAGGAGTTGAATCAGAACGCTGCCTTATGACTGTGTGATTGATTTCTTCTGTGTTCACAGTGCTGAAAAGGGCCAAGAAGAGTAAGAATGAGCTGATCAATGCAGAGGAAGGCGAGGACCACTTCACTGACATCTCCTCTATTGGTGAGGACGACGCCTGAGACACAACCTCCCAAACGTCTTGACGAAAAGTCAAAGAGCGAGTTCACAGCGCAGGCAGCTCGGTGGACGTGTTGCTCTGTGGGACAGGTTGTCCCTGGTACAACACCGACTCGCATAGCGTACACCTTTGAGTTGAGTTAAGGTAGCTTAGCACAAAGAGCTGCATAGGCAACATTAGGAATATCTGAAGACAACACATTCAGAGTTTTCTATCAACTTCATCTGAGGATTCTCCAAACACTTCACTGTGTTGATGAAACAGCATGAGTGCTGAGTGAGATCTTCCTCCTCGTTGTGTTGAGATGTTTTTAGAGAGCCTGAAGAGATCTCATTGTCCAGCAGTCCCGAAAGAACACCAACAGTTCTCTCTCTTCCTGACCCCTCAGATGTGTCTTCAGTGCATTAGTGCAGGACCTGCCCAACAGAATGAATAAGGATCTTCATGTTAATGTAGATTATCAAGTTACAGAAGGTCTGATGTCGTGCAGGCTGAAGGGACGAGGTAGAGACACTGTGCTCGAAACAGCTTCACTTTGCTACTTGGCAGGTAAAGCTCATGAGAATATGGAAAAGTTATTTTATATTTTCACGTCATTGTTAGTCTCAGTGGAGCTCACCTCTCTAACGTACAGGCTGGATGTATGTATGGAGCACATGCTCTGCAGTTAGTCCACCCTCTTGATGTTGTGAGACCACCGTAGTTCAAGACTTGGTAACTTTATTGCACAGCGTATGTTTTTGCTCCCACTGCCCCCCCAGGCTCGCCGTTTGCCCGCGGCAGCTTGAAGAGCAAGAACGAGAGCTCGTCTTACTTCAGGAGGAAAGAGAAGAGGATGCGCTTCACCATCCGCCGTCTGGTCAAGTCCCAGAGCTTCTACTGGACGGTGCTGTGTCTGGTTGGCCTCAACACGCTGTGTGTGGCCATCGTACACTATGACCAGCCTGCGTGGCTCACCTTCGCACTCTGTGAGTTCCAGCAGCTTATTCATCGTCAATAAGTGTCGTGCAACCCAATATTCCTACATGCCACTATTTATCTGACCAATATTATGATACTTTGAATACATTCATTTGAATGGGGGGGGGGGGGGGGGTTAGATGTCCTAACTATAACTAAATACTTCAAGTCACTGTAACGGAGCCTTGCCGGCATACTATATTGAGTGAAGCTGCTTTCTCTACTTCCTGTTTGTTTCCCAGTCTGCTCAGGCTTATAGAACACGTTGGTGTCCTGCTCCAGACAGGGACAGCAGAGACAGATGTGCAAACATAGATCATACAAGTAGTATTGTACAGTTCACCACATGCACCTCAGTGCTCAGCATTGTGCTCTCTAACAATCGGATCTTTCTCTGTGTTATTTGCTGAGGGCACAGCTGAGCAGGCAGCAGTGGGGCTCTGTTGCATGGTGGAGATGAGCAGGAGGCCCTCATTGACCTGTGTGTGTCCTGATTGTCCCTGCACAGACCTAGCAGAGTTTGTGTTCCTGGGCCTGTTTCTGGCAGAGATGTCCATGAAAATGTACGGCCTCGGACCCCAGAACTACTTCCACTCATCATTCAACTGTTTTGACTTTGGGGTGAGTCATCCTGTAGAGTCATTTAAAGGTTTTAGAAAGAATGCCTGTTTATGGCCAGAGCAGTACAATATTTGGAGCGTTTGGAAATGAGAGCTGTGTTTGCAGGTGATCATTGGCAGTATTTTTGAGGTGATTTGGGCTGCCATCAAACCCGGGGCCTCATTTGGGATCAGTGTCCTGCGGGCTCTGAGGCTGCTCAGGATCTTCAAAGTCACAAAGTGAGTCTTCACGACTGTCTACCTGTGCGGGACACTCGTTATGCCAGAATATCGCTGCATACCTTCACATGTCTGTGTGCGTAGGTACTGGAACTCTTTGAGGAACCTGGTCGTATCCCTTCTAAACTCCATGAAGTCGATCATCAGCCTGCTGTTCCTCCTCTTCCTCTTCATCGTGGTCTTCGCTCTGCTGGGCATGCAGCTGTTTGGTGGCCAGTGAGTCATTTGATTCTCCTGCTGCTGCTCATAAGTTCTACCGTTTGTTTAAGTAGGCCTTTGAACACCACTGTTAGATAGGAAAGAGGTCATGTTCTGTGCCAGGTCATCCTTCTCTCAACATCTGTTCTCCCCAATGCTGCAGCAGGCCATTACCTTCTGCACCTTTATGTTAATCAATGATTATTAATCTGTCAGCAATAGCACAGCTCACCTATTTAAGAAGAAGAAACACTCAGAGACCAGCCGTGAGGGCACACAGACGACAGACGCAGATATATTGTGCTGCAGACGATGAGCTCCTCCATCTTCCAGGAGGTGGAGGAGCGACTGTGACTGTGTTGTGCCTTTAAAGCTTGATTACATTCCTCCCTGCAGATTTAATTTTGAAGATGAAACGCCGACAACCAACTTCGACACATTCCCAGCAGCGATCCTCACCGTGTTCCAGGTAAAGGTCAACTCCATCATGCTGTCTGCCTGCTCTGCTCGTACTGAACCACTGAACTGACTCAGAGACCGTCTCCTGCAGATCCTCACTGGGGAGGACTGGAATGCAGTCATGTACCACGGGATCAAGTCGCAGGGGGGCGTTCGCCGGGGGATGTTCTCCTCAGTTTACTTCATCGTCCTCACTCTCTTTGGGAACTGTATCCTGCTACGCCTCTTACCTCTGTGGTTGACTGGCAGCGTGTCGCTCCATGACAGGAAGTATCACTGATTCGAAGCTGCCATTGTAAAAGTTCATTCTGTCTTTATCGATCTGATCTTTTCCTTACACCACAAATAACCAGACACGCTTCTCAACGTATTCTTGGCCATCGCTGTTGATAACCTCGCCAATGCCCAGGAGCTCACTAAGGTGCAATATTCAGTTATAGCTTGAGACGCTCTGGCTCTACAGCTGATTACAGGAGGGCCGTCTTACCACCGCATCCTTCAGTGAAGTACTGTACCGAGCTGCTTTTGCCCATTGCTTACACACTTGTTGTGGAATTTGGCTGATTGGGTCAAAACTCTACACAGAAGCCAAAAGGGACACAAGAATATTTCACTTCCTGTCAAAATGAAACTGCATCCAATCCGATCAATCCTTTTTCAAAACGGCATTTTTGCAACAAAATGAAACACACGTGCATCATTTGAGTCTTTCTGTCAAAGCAACAACACACTGCTGTCTGTGGTACTTTGTGTTTAACTTCCTCCTCCGTTCCAGTAACACACAGGCTGCAGAAGGGAAATGTACCGTTGTCGTGTTTAGAAAGAAAAATAGAATGAAAGTAGAGTCATCAATACAATATGTTACTGTAAACTCACCCAAGCAGAAAGAATGACAGCACAACATTACTGGCAGGGACGGATCCATATGTGTGTGTGTGTGTTTTTATATATGTTTTTTGTATGTATGTGTGTATGTGTGTTTGCATGTGTGTGTGTTTTTCCACATGCTGTTCAGGATGAAGAAGAGCAAGAGGAGGCCATCAATAAGAAGCTTGCACTCCAGAAGGCCAAGGAGGTAAAGGAGGTCAGCCCCATGTCAGCCACTAACATTTCCATCACAGCGTAAGTCGCCTCTTCTGATGTTCTCTCTCTCAGCACACATACGCACAGACGACAGGAGTCCAGGCTAAAGACCATTTCTGTGTAATGCCAATACACACACTGTTATTCAGTGCCCACATATTGTTTTGGTTTGGATTAATAACCTTTAACTCTAGCCTAAATAATGTAAACAACAAATATAGAAGACCGGCAAAATATAAAACAACTCATAATATAACAATATGTATAATAACACTTCAGTACTTCAATATTGCAACACACACAAGGAGCAGTCCATGCATCGCTAACTGGAGAGTGAATATTGGATTTGTATACTTTAGGTGGACATGAACCCTTTTCTAAATGAATGTTCATGCTAATGTTGTTTGCTGAATGTGTCAATAGAAAACTGCTAACATGTTCGCTATAACTATTTTAGTATAATGTGTCAGTGTTATTTAGATGCCTATAAGTGTCTAAAGAGATCCATTAGTGCATCCAAACCTACTGCGAGAGCTACTAGACAACTCTTTGTTAAAGTTGAAGTTGTGGCCCATTCAAATTAAATGAACTCTAATCTAAAAATGCTCACACAGAAAAACAGCAGATCATTTTACCATCAGTTAAACTATAAAGTGATTATATACAAAAGTTTTTAATGAGAACATGCCAAGTACACCTGATCTCAAATCCGTAGTCTTGACCATATACAGTCCATGGATGTGACCAGTGGCGGGCCGTGCATGTTATAGCTGGGCCTTCAGTGCTGTCCTGCAGCTGGAACACCTCCTGATAACCTCATGATGAGCCACAGATACGCTTATGTGTTTCTAAGAGTGGAACAATACACGTATTCATATTAAACCGTTGGGTACGAGGCTTACCAACCGAACAATACGTTTGAATAACACTCGTTGGATCCTGGGGTTCTTCGGCCCGATATGGGGCTACTTACTGACTCAGCTCTCCATTAAAAGATTGTCGAGCTGGTGATCTTGCGAGGGAACTCGCCTGGCTCTGCTCACTGCCGTTATTTCCCCATCCCTTGAAGCCAACACCCTGCTTACTTCCTCTTTCTCCGTACTTTCTACACACCGACTGCACTATACTCAGATACACATATTATTATTGTTATTATCAGGTTTACATTTGTTAAAATCACTTTACATTTGTTATGTAATACACGCTTGCTTTAAAATGATTATTAGATTTCATCCGTTAAACTATAATTATACGCTTTACGTCCCTTTAGCCTAGTTTACATCCCGAACATGTTTTCCCTCGTTTAAGGCAGCTTCCCTGGGATCTCAACTCTTTTTGACATCGTGCATTTGGAAAATGCAGAAGCTTAAATTGTGGGAAACATAATGTTTTGGGTGGACTGCGTTCACGTAGGAGACAACGGGCTGTGACCTCTGACCCCGGAACAAAAAACACAAAACAAAAGACAGCTGAGGCCCCGTGTGTGTTGGGAGGCTACGCTAAACTAGCTTAACAAACAATAACTCTGCGCATGACGGGATGCTTCGTCAATAACGGACAATGCATATAGTCCAAATCTATATAATTGACACAATGACAAGAACAAACTCACAAGAACCCGTCACATATATTCATCTGGTCCAGCAGACCAGCAGCACACATTCTGCTGCACACTGGAGGGCCATTCAGATACGAGATGTAAAGACAAACCCGTTGACTTAAAGACAAACTCCATCCTCCTTTCTTTGTTGACAGAGTTTCATCTGGTTAAATCCCAACTCACTAATCTGTTTCTCCTCCTTCAGCCATTGAGTGTTAAAAAAACAAAGCAGGTAAAATAATAATCTACATCAAGCAACATGCAAAACATGTCATAACTTCTTCATATCTTTCAATTTGAACTCTTACTCCTCCGACTAAGCCTCCGACAGCTCCTTTAAGTTTTGTTTCTCAATAGTCACGTGTTCGCCCACTGACCAATCACAGCACACGCTGCACCTCACTGCAGCGCTGCACCTGGACACTGAGCTGCACTAATGCTGACGTAGCTGTACTAGCAGCTAGCAGCTCTGACACGTCAAAGAACACGCCCAACATGTCAAACTAAAGATCTGGTTGGTTGAACACTATGCCAATCAACAACATCGTCCTCATTCACTTAAAGTGCACATGGATGCACGTGAGAGTCTGCAGCCTCTGGCTCTGTTCTACCTAGAGACACAGAGGTGAGATCTGATTGGATAAAAGCTCTACTTAAAACAAGCTGCACTGGAAGCAGAGCAACTGAGGAAGACAGGAGCTGTGCAATGAGAACATAAGATCATGGGAAAAATATTTATATCAATTATAATACATGTAGTGTATTTAAGAAACATTATTAAATTATAAAATAGATATAACTTTGTGATTGTGTTTGCATTCCTTGTTAAGTGAAATGATTGTGCAGAGATGTCAGTGTTACGTTGCTCTATCATATCTCAGATTGATGGTATATCTACGAACTGTAACCATGGCAGTCAAAGTGTCGCTGACGCTCCATTTCTTCTCTGGTTCAGGCTCAGCCATGTGTTTCTGAGCTCTGACTGTCCATTGCATTGAATGGTGATGGGAGCCGAACAGACACAGAGAAGATGGTGTCTGGCTGTTTCTCTGACTTCGTCCTCTATGATGTCCCCTCTCCCCCATTTTTGTTCTGTGCATGTGCAGTTTTCTAACACGCGGTCGAGGTAACGCGCACTCTAGCAGCTCATCCGTCTGCAGCGTTAACTCACTGTGAGTTGTTACCTCTGTTTCAATGTTTGAATCCTCCCATCACCTCCTCTCCTCTTCTTCTGCTGTCTAACCCTGTCATCATGTCATTCTTCTGTATTGATTGTCCGAAATAACATGATGTGATCACACCTGATAGCGTCCGTTTCAATATTTCCATTCCTGTGTTCTGTTTTTATTGTTTGCATGAATGTCGGTGGTATAGTTTGTGATTCACATCCTTCTGTCTGAGAATGTGTCTTTTTCAATCACTGCCCGTCTCCTCCTGTAGATTTGAAGATAGTACATATCGTTGTTCACACTGTATGTGTTGATTATGTACATTGTCAGTTGTGATTCATTTCCCCAAGCTGGTTATAAATATGCATTGTATGTTGTTACAGTCATGTCAGCTTTGTCATGTCAGTCTTATGCAGATGAAGACCACGACTGCTTAGTGGAAGCAAAGACAGATGCTGAGTGACTTCCTAGTTAAATACAGCAGTCTGTAGTTACTAGCCTTCTACATCGTCACTAAAATAAGCTGTACTAACTTAATAACCATGAAGAAGAGGTAGTCACAGTAATAAGAGTACCAGATACGCTACACTTTACCACACTACATCCAAAAGGGATTATTAAATGACTTTAACAGGACTAGGAGGCGACTGTAAGTTCTGTAATATGCACGACTTTGTTGCCTTCAATCAAGAGAGGGTTTACCAGCCAAGTCTTAGATCAGATCACACATCACCATGTGGGCACATTGTTGTCATTTCATTTGGAGAAATCAAATTATCATCAGTAAAAAGCTCTGTAGCTCACACACCTGAGAGGAACAGATTGGGTAAACGGATGCTCTGGAGTGCAGATGTCAGGTACATACAGACACCAGTACATTTACACTGTAAACAGGTCAATGGATGCACTGTTTCTTTAGTTACATGTCGTGAGATATCAAAAGAAAAGCTACGAAAAATAGGTTTAGGTTACTTAAATAACAGCAGTTCTCTGAGGAGCATCAGTGTGACGTCCCACACTGGCGTCGCAGTGAAACATTGAAACACATGCTGTGAAAACAAACATTTATTATGTTTGTCTCATGTCCCAAATTATTTCCCTGCTTCTTCTCAGCAACATTTTCCTTTTGAGATTTTGTATATTCCTTTTTCTGAAGATTATTTTCCCGCTCTGTGTTTCTGTCCATTTGAAGTTCCTTCTCCCCTTTTTCTGTTTGTAGGAGTTATGTCTGCACCCCAGTCCATCACTACCTGAGGTAAACCCAACCGCCTGCTAGCAAGGTGGTCCATGATGATGATCACGTGCTTAAGAACATACTTAATCGTTATCTCATTATGTTCCATTCATCAAAGCAAGACCATGTGAATAATACGCCGCCACCCTTCATTCTTCTCGTGCACACATTTGTAGGAGCTTCTCTGTTCATTCAGTCAGTCCAGTCCCATAATGTCCATCCATCTCTTAGCAGGAGTTCTTATAGAGTGTAGGGCAGAGCTCGCACTGCTTTAACACACTATCAAAAGAGCATGCATTCAAGCATTTCAAAGTACTGGAACACACACAGACCATGCGGTCAAAGCATGTAATGTGGCCATGCCCAGCCATGGACGAGCTCTCCACAGTAGACCATGGACCCAATGGACCCAATGGACCCAGGGGTTTGCTGTGTTGGAAGCTCCATTGCACCTTGTTCATATTGTAAACCATTCAGCATGTACGGACTGTGTGTGCCATCCTGAGACGTCAAATGAAACATACTACTGGTATTATGAGCCATGAAGTATAAAGTACATACATACTGAATGTGTCATGCCTGCCAGTGTATCCATTGGAAATGCTTATTCCCTTTGTAGAAATGACAAACACTGACATCAATGAGTGTGTGAAAATGATTTTATTTGGTAATATGAATCTCAGTCGTTCTGGTTTGTCTGGTTCTTCTGCCCCTCCTCCAGTAAGGAGCAGCAGAAGTCGATAAAGGCAATGTCGGTGTGGGAGCAGAGGGCCAACCAGCTGAGGAGGCAGAACCAGGCAAGCTGCGAGGCCCTCTACAGTGAGCTGGACCTGGAGGAGCGTCTCCGCCTGACCTCGGCCCTCCACATCCGGCCCGACATGAAAACCCACCTTGACCGGCCGCTAGTTGTTGAGCCTTGCGAGGGGCCTTTGCTTGCTGGCCACCAGCACCACCATCACAAGCCCTGCATGCCAGAGGCAGCGGTGACTGCCACTGACCCTCCTCCTCCTGTGCCTCACCAGCCTCGGCACCACCACCACCACCACAGAGACAGGGACCGGGCCAGAGCGAGACAGGAGACGAATGAGAACAGTGGCACCAGTAAGGACGGGGGCCATCATGTCCATCACAGTCACTCCAAAGACCACGAAGGCAGCCGGGGCAAAGAGGGGAAGAGCGAGAGGTCCCGCAGCCGAGAGGAAGGCAGGAGACAAAACCATCAGAGCTCAGTGGAAGACAGCGGAGGTGGAGGAGTCACGAGCGAGAGAGAGCATCGGCATCATCATTCACACCGGCAGACCAGAGGGGGCAACGGGACAGTAAACAGTGGAGGCAGGGCAGAGCGAAGAGCCCGCCACAAAGATGGACTGTCGTCGAACAGGAATGGGGATCGACATCCCAGAGGAGACAGTGGAGCCACTGGAAAGAAGAGGAGACATCGGACTCATGGATCCAGGGGCCAATCAGTAGAAGGAGAGGAGTCCAACGAAAGAGAGAAGAACCACAGTAACAGGTAAAACTGCATTCATTCTCTCATTGACTGACTATGCATATGTGTGTGTCCCATTACAAAAACAAATGATGTTATGTACTGCTCTGTATCAGGAATATCTTGTTTTTGTCACGGGAGTTCACAGATAGGACCCAAAAGCAAGACCACAGGAGACAGAAGTGAATGTTCAACAGGTTTTATTTATAGACAGGTGGGTGCAGGTGTGGAGCCCGTGGTCCGACACCCGAGTGGCAGATCGACGGTGTGAGTCCCGTGGCTCGACACCGGAGGCCTGGCAGCTTGACGGCGATTGTAGTCCGTTTAACCCCAGGCGGGTAGAGCGACAGATCGACGGTGTGAGTCCCGTGGCTCGACACTGGAGGGCTGGTGAGTTGACGGCGTGAAGTCCCGTGGCTCGATACTGGAGTCGACAGAGTGTAATCCGTAGACCACAACGAGAGCAGAGCGGCGGAGCGCATCCACAAACACAAGGAGGGCAGAGCGGCGGAGTGTAATCCACAGACACAAGGAGGGCAGAGCGGCGGAGTGTAATCCACAGACACAAGGAGGGCAGAGGATGCCACGGGGTTTCAGCCGGTTAAAGACGGTACGACCTGACACTCCCAGACTGCAGGGCCAGAGCTTATATAGTGGCAGGATACTCATTAAGGGGCCCTGAGTCTGGTGTGTCAGGCTGCAGGAGGTGATCAGCTTGAGTGTCCTCAGCCGTGCACGATTAAGGGTGCGGCCCTGGGAGGTGTCTGAAGGCAGAGGACAAACAGAGCACATGGTACACCACAACAGACAGGGGAATGACAGGACACATGAGGAGAGGAGATCAGGGGACACACACACCGGGTCAGACAGGGATCCTGGATCCTGACAGTACCCCCCCCTTAAGGAACGGATTCCAGACGTAACACAAGACACCACACAGGGCGGGTGGAGGGGGTCCGGAGGAGGGATGTCCCCACAGCTACAAGGCCGACTAGGGTGGGCGGCGGGGGTCCGGAGGAGGGGGTGACAGGATCTGACCCGCCACGGGGCCGCCGAAGAGCGTCGGCCACCGGTGCTCCGGCGGACGGCCGGGAGGGCAGAAGGGCTCCGGACACGGGTGCTCCGGCGGACGGCCGGGCGGGCGGAAGGGCTCCGGACACGGGTGCTCCGGCGGACGGCCGGGCGGGCGGAAGGGCTCCGGACACGGGTGCTCCGGCGGACGGCCGGGCGGGCGGAAGGGCCCCGGACACGGGTGCTCCGGCGGACGGCCGGGCGGGCGGAAGGGCTCTGGAGAATAGGATGCTGGTGCCGCAGTGGCAGGTACTGGAGGTCTCTGCGGCTCCGCGACGGCAGCGGGCACTGGAGGTCGCTGCTGCTCAGAGACGGCAGCGGGCACTGGAGGTCGCTGCTGCTCAGAGACGGCAGCGGGCACTGGAGGTCGCTGCCGCTCAGAGACGGCAACTGGAGGTCGTTGCGCCTCTGGGACGGCGGCCGGGTGTGGGAGAGGCTGCGGCACGGAGGCGGCGACAGGAACTGGAGCGGACTGCGGCGCTGAGGCGGCAGGAACTGGAGCGGGCTGCGGCGCTGAGGCGGCAGGAACTGAAGCGGGCTGCGGCGTAGAGGCGGCAGCGGCAGGAACTGGCGTAGAGGTGGCAGCGGCAGGAACTGGAGCTGGCGCTGCGGCGGCAGGAACTGGAGCGGGCTGCGGCGTAGAGGCGGCAGCAACTGGAGCTGGCGCTGCGGCGGCAGGAACTGGCGTAGAGGCGGCCGCGGCAGGAACTGGAGCTGGCGCTGCGGCGGGAACTGGGACTGCGGCGGCAGGAACTGGAGCTGCGGCGGCAGGAACTGGAGCTGCGGCGGTAGGAACTGGAGCTGCGGCGGCAGGAACTGGAGCTGCGGCGGCAGGAACTGGAGCTGCGGCGGCAGGAACTGGAGCTGCGGCGGCAGGAACTGGAGCTGCGGCGGCAGGAACTGGAGCTGGCCCTGCGGCGGCAGGAACTGGAGCTGCGGCGGCAGGAACTGGAGCTGCGGCGGCAGGAACTGGCGCTGGCCCTGCGGCGGCAGGAACTGGAGCTGCGGCGGCAGGAACTGGAGCTGGCCCTGCGGCGGCAGGAACTGGAGCTGCGGCGGCAGGAACTGGAGCTGCGGCGGCAGGAACTGGAGCTGGCCCTGCGGCGGCAGGAACTGGAGCTGGCCCTGCGGCGGCAGGAACTGGAGCTGGCCCTGCGGCGGCAGGACCAGAGAGCGGCTCTGGCTCCGCGGCCGCGAGGTCCGGGGATAGCTGCGGCTCCGAGACCACAGCTGGGACTGGAGGTCGCTGCTGCTCCGGGACGGCAGCGGCAGGACCTGGAGGTCGCTGCTGCTCCGGGACGGCAGCGGCGGGACCTGAAGGTCGCTGCTGCTCCGGGACGACAGCGGCGGGAACTGGAGGTTGCTGCTGCTCCGGGATGACAGCGGCGGGAACTGGAGGTCGCTGCTGCTCCGGGATGACAGCGGCGGGAACTGGAGGTCGCTGCTGCTCCGGGACGGCAGCGGCGGGAACTGGACGTCGCTGCTCTGGGATGGCAGCGGCGGGAGCTGGAGGTCGCTGCTGCACTGCGACGGCGGCGGCCGGGACTGGAGGTCGCTGCTGCACTGCGACGGCGGCGGCCGGGACTGGAGGTCGCTGCTGCACTGCGACGGCGGCGGCCGGGACTGGAGGTCGCCGCGGTACGGAGACGGCGGCGGCCGGGACTGGCGAAAGCTGTGCCGCAGAGGCGGTAGGAACCGGAGCTAGCTGCGGCGAAGAGGTGACAGGAACAGGAGCCGGCTGCAATGCAGTCTGACTACGGGGAGCCGGAGTCGACCGGGCCACTGAGTGTTCCGCTACCCTTGCATGGCTCAGTCTCCGGCTGAGAAGGCGCTTGACCATATACTCAGAGTTCCCCAGAGGGTCAAAAACTCTCATCAGAGCAGTCACAAAGTCCACATACCCCACAGTATTAGGCTGGTCGCTGCTCACTGTGTACATGGCCCAGTCCAAAGCCCTTCCCCGCAGTAAGCAGACCACGTAAGACACCTTGGACCTGTCTGAGGCGAAAGTCAGGGGCTGTCGGTCAAACACCCGTTGGCATAGCAACAGGAAGCCTTGACACCTCCGCAGTGTTCCATCATAGGGACTCGGAGCCGGCACGGGGGATTCCCAGACCGGCGGAGCGAGGACAGGCGGGAATAGTGCGGGTGCTGGAACTGGTGGAGACTTGACTGTCCGGGCTAGTTCCTGCCCGCACCAGCCAACCCGAGAAACCTCAGCAGCGAAACGTCTCATCTCCTCCAGGGAACGTCTCGTCTCCTCCAGCAGCCTGGTAGTGCTGTACAGCGTAGCTGCTCCTGTGGTTGCTGGGTCCCCCTCAGAGACCTCAGCTTCCATGGATTGCAGGGCTTGACGCATCTCCATGAGCCTCTGCTGGTGTGCCTCCAGCTGCGTGCTATATCCGGCCAGCGTAGCTGCTCCTGTGGTTGCTGGGTCCATTATGGTCAGGTCGTTCTGTCACGGGAGTTCACAGATAGGACCCAAAAGCAAGACCACAGGAGACAGAAGTGAATGTTCAACAGGTTTTATTTATAGACAGGTGGGTGCAGGTGTGGAGCCCGTGGTCCGACACCCGAGTGGCAGATCGACGGTGTGAGTCCCGTGGCTCGACACCGGAGGCCTGGCAGCTTGACGGCGATTGTAGTCTGTTTAACCCCAGGCGGGTAGAGCGACAGATCGACGGTGTGAGTCCCGTGGCTCGACACTGGAGGGCTGGTGAGTTGACGGCGTGAAGTCCCGTGGCTCGATACTGGAGTCGACAGAGTGTAATCCGTAGACCACAACGAGAGCAGAGCGGCGGAGCGCATCCACAAACACAAGGAGGGCAGAGCGGCGGAGTGTAATCCACAGACACAAGGAGGGCAGAGCGGCGGAGTGTAATCCACAGACACAAGGAGGGCAGAGGATGCCACGGGGTTTCAGCCGGTTAAAGACGGTACGACCTGACACTCCCAGACTGCAGGGCCAGAGCTTATATAGTGGCAGGATACTCATTAAGGGGCCCTGAGTCTGGTGTGTCAGGCTGCAGGAGGTGATCAGCTTGAGTGTCCTCAGCCGTGCACGATTAAGGGTGCGGCCCTGGGAGGTGTCTGAAGGCAGAGGACAAACAGAGCACATGGTACACCACAACAGACAGGGGAATGACAGGACACATGAGGAGAGGAGATCAGGGGACACACACACCGGGTCAGACAGGGATCCTGGATCCTGACAGTACCCCCCCCTTAAGGAACGGATTCCAGACGTAACACAAGACACCACACAGGGCGGGTGGAGGGGGTCCGGAGGAGGGATGTCCCCACAGCTACAAGGCCGACTAGGGTGGGCGGCGGGGGTCCGGAGGAGGGGGTGACAGGATCTGACCCGCCACGGGGCCGCCGAAGAGCGTCGGCCACCGGTGCTCCGGCGGACGGCCGGGAGGGCAGAAGGGCTCCGGACACGGGTGCTCCGGCGGACGGCCGGGCGGGCGGAAGGGCTCCGGACACGGGTGCTCCGGCGGACGGCCGGGCGGGCGGAAGGGCTCCGGACACGGGTGCTCCGGCGGACGGCCGGGCGGGCGGAAGGGCCCCGGACACGGGTGCTCCGGCGGACGGCCGGGCGGGCGGAAGGGCTCTGGAGAATAGGATGCTGGTGCCGCAGTGGCAGGTACTGGAGGTCTCTGCGGCTCCGCGACGGCAGCGGCGGGACCTGAAGGTCGCTGCTGCTCCGGGACGACAGCGGCGGGAACTGGAGGTTGCTGCTGCTCCGGGATGACAGCGGCGGGAACTGGAGGTCGCTGCTGCTCCGGGATGACAGCGGCGGGAACTGGAGGTCGCTGCTGCTCCGGGACGGCAGCGGCGGGAACTGGACGTCGCTGCTCTGGGATGGCAGCGGCGGGAGCTGGAGGTCGCTGCTGCACTGCGACGGCGGCGGCCGGGACTGGAGGTCGCTGCTGCACTGCGACGGCGGCGGCCGGGACTGGAGGTCGCTGCTGCACTGCGACGGCGGCGGCCGGGACTGGAGGTCGCCGCGGTACGGAGACGGCGGCGGCCGGGACTGGCGAAAGCTGTGCCGCAGAGGCGGTAGGAACCGGAGCTAGCTGCGGCGAAGAGGTGACAGGAACAGGAGCCGGCTGCAATGCAGTCTGACTACGGGGAGCCGGAGTCGACCGGGCCACTGAGTGTTCCGCTACCCTTGCATGGCTCAGTCTCCGGCTGAGAAGGCGCTTGACCATATACTCAGAGTTCCCCAGAGGGTCAAAAACTCTCATCAGAGCAGTCACAAAGTCCACATACCCCACAGTATTAGGCTGGTCGCTGCTCACTGTGTACATGGCCCAGTCCAAAGCCCTTCCCCGCAGTAAGCAGACCACGTAAGACACCTTGGACCTGTCTGAGGCGAAAGTCAGGGGCTGTCGGTCAAACACCCGTTGGCATAGCAACAGGAAGCCTTGACACCTCCGCAGTGTTCCATCATAGGGACTCGGAGCCGGCACGGGGGATTCCCAGACCGGCGGAGCGAGGACAGGCGGGAATAGTGCGGGTGCTGGAACTGGTGGAGACTTGACTGTCCGGGCTAGTTCCTGCCCGCACCAGCCAACCCGAGAAACCTCAGCAGCGAAACGTCTCATCTCCTCCAGGGAACGTCTCGTCTCCTCCAGCAGCCTGGTAGTGCTGTACAGCGTAGCTGCTCCTGTGGTTGCTGGGTCCCCCTCAGAGACCTCAGCTTCCATGGATTGCAGGGCTTGACGCATCTCCATGAGCCTCTGCTGGTGTGCCTCCAGCTGCGTGCTATATCCGGCCAGCGTAGCTGCTCCTGTGGTTGCTGGGTCCATTATGGTCAGGTCGTTCTGTCACGGGAGTTCACAGATAGGACCCAAAAGCAAGACCACAGGAGACAGAAGTGAATGTTCAACAGGTTTTATTTATAGACAGGTGGGTGCAGGTGTGGAGCCCGTGGTCCGACACCCGAGTGGCAGATCGACGGTGTGAGTCCCGTGGCTCGACACCGGAGGCCTGGCAGCTTGACGGCGATTGTAGTCTGTTTAACCCCAGGCGGGTAGAGCGACAGATCGACGGTGTGAGTCCCGTGGCTCGACACTGGAGGGCTGGTGAGTTGACGGCGTGAAGTCCCGTGGCTCGATACTGGAGTCGACAGAGTGTAATCCGTAGACCACAACGAGAGCAGAGCGGCGGAGCGCATCCACAAACACAAGGAGGGCAGAGCGGCGGAGTGTAATCCACAGACACAAGGAGGGCAGAGCGGCGGAGTGTAATCCACAGACACAAGGAGGGCAGAGGATGCCACGGGGTTTCAGCCGGTTAAAGACGGTACGACCTGACACTCCCAGACTGCAGGGCCAGAGCTTATATAGTGGCAGGATACTCATTAAGGGGCCCTGAGTCTGGTGTGTCAGGCTGCAGGAGGTGATCAGCTTGAGTGTCCTCAGCCGTGCACGATTAAGGGTGCGGCCCTGGGAGGTGTCTGAAGGCAGAGGACAAACAGAGCACATGGTACACCACAACAGACAGGGGAATGACAGGACACATGAGGAGAGGAGATCAGGGGACACACACACCGGGTCAGACAGGGATCCTGGATCCTGACAGTACCCCCCCCTTAAGGAACGGATTCCAGACGTAACACAAGACACCACACAGGGCGGGTGGAGGGGGTCCGGAGGAGGGATGTCCCCACAGCTACAAGGCCGACTAGGGTGGGCGGCGGGGGTCCGGAGGAGGGGGTGACAGGATCTGACCCGCCACGGGGCCGCCGAAGAGCGTCGGCCACCGGTGCTCCGGCGGACGGCCGGGAGGGCAGAAGGGCTCCGGACACGGGTGCTCCGGCGGACGGCCGGGCGGGCGGAAGGGCTCCGGACACGGGTGCTCCGGCGGACGGCCGGGCGGGCGGAAGGGCTCCGGACACGGGTGCTCCGGCGGACGGCCGGGCGGGCGGAAGGGCCCCGGACACGGGTGCTCCGGCGGACGGCCGGGCGGGCGGAAGGGCTCTGGAGAATAGGATGCTGGTGCCGCAGTGGCAGGTACTGGAGGTCTCTGCGGCTCCGCGACGGCAGCGGGCACTGGAGGTCGCTGCTGCTCAGAGACGGCAGCGGGCACTGGAGGTCGCTGCTGCTCAGAGACGGCAGCGGGCACTGGAGGTCGCTGCCGCTCAGGGGACACACACACCGGGTCAGACAGGGATCCTGGATCCTGACAGTTTTTGTCACATATGTTGGTGTGCATTTTGGTTTCAGTGAATGCAACAACCTTAATAAAGTAATCCCTGCGTATTGCAGCTCCAGAAACCTCCTTCAAAACGTCCACAGTATTGGGACACTGTCCTTAAAGATGGAAGTCGGCATTTAAACCTCATAGTCACTGTTTGGCTTGAGAACAGAGCCAAAACAATGACAGCACGTCACTGTCCTCATCATTTTGAGTCCACTTGCCTTTTGGAAGGATATTAATAGAGTAGAAATTGTTCCTGAAAGAGCTCATCACAGAATTCAGTGACCCTGCAGTACTAGATGTTCTGCTGCTCTGTAAATGTTGAGCCATATCCATCTGCATTTGTGACGTCAAATTGAATGCAACTGACAAAGTACATCACGATGAGGTATAATTTGAAGATGTACAGTATATTAATATCCTTTCAGGGACAGGTTTGGTGAAACAGAGGGGGAGTCCCTCGCCGTCTCCCCCCAGCAGGGCTCTGGGGGGGCCAGCTGGCCTCCTGACCAACCAGAGGACTCAGACAACCAGAGGAACGTCAGAAGAACTGGCCAAACCTCCAACCAAATTCCTCCTGTGACTATCACCTCCCCACCTGGAGACACCACCTTCACACAAAGTCAGTAACAGAATGCAGTCATAATTTAATTTTCATTGCAGACGTTTTATTGAATGGTCTTTTTTTCATAGCCACATAAAGTTAAACCAAGTATGGAGGAGATATCCATTTTTGAGAAGAAAGGTACATGAGAAACTTCATAAATAGATGAGTTTTAAAGTATGCAAAATAAAAGATTGTCTTGAATCCATGACTGGAGAAGAACAGGAAGACTGTCCAGCCAAAAGGTCTTTCATAGTGATCACAGAGTATGAGATTGTATCAAATACTTCACGGTTTGCAGCAGGAGATGGACAGCCAGACCTCAGGTGAACGGTAACAGGGAACATTCTTTCATGGTGTCATACTTTGCCATTCAGAGGAAGAAGATATCTAATTTATTTTCCAATGGTGTTTCAAGGACAATAAATCAGATGTGATGATTGTTGCGAGTTGCGATCCAATGCCACTCTGGCATGTCGATAGTTAAATTAGGTCCCAATCTAGATGCCCTCCTGTATGTGGGGAGGAAAGAGGCCGCTCAGAGATAGTTAAATGTGAATGTCTCCAGTCTTGCCTGTTTTGCTTTAATTCAACTATCTTCTCTCCTCAGTGAAGAGTATTGACGGTGAGACAATGCCCACGCATGAGAGTGGACCCAAACCCATCCTGCCTTACAGTTCTATGTTCATCTTTGGACAAACCAATCCGTAAGTCACCTCCACCTCCAAGGACCACCCACATGCTGTGGGAGACAGGCAGTGTTTGCTCTTTCATCTCATATCTATGGACGATCATATCATCACATGAATACAAGGAATCTGTCAATCCTACACCACAGTCCTAAACCTTCACATGGACGCACTGTCAATCAGCAACACACTCACAGCAGACGGCAGCTGATCTCTGTGTCGCACATTAACAGGAACACTGGTCATTTGAACTCAAGCTTCTCCACTGACGTGCTGATGAGAATAACTTGATTTATGAGGTCAGAGTATGTTTGGCTGTAATAGTTTATGTCTACATATCTACATAGATTCCATACGTACAGTAGCTGCGGCCTCTAGCCTGTATATTTACCTTTGCTATATAATGCATTATAACCTATGATGCACTATAAAGTGCTTATAACACTGTAAGAATATAGTTGCAACCACTCATAAATGTTCATAATGCATTATAATTGCTTTACACTCACTGACTGATCATAGTGTATTATAATTGGCCTAGTTGTAATACATGATATTATAATGCATTATAATATGCAGTATAATCATATAATGCATTATACGTATATTTAAAATGTGTTATAGATGTGGGCTTGCAAAAAAACATCAGTGGCCAGCAACTATAAATTATTATGGCACTTGTCTTTACAAGTCATTATAAATTATTTTTATAAAGCCTTTAAATTAAATATTTCGGAGTGTTTCTACCTATAACTATCCAGTGCTATAAGCCGATTATAACACATTATTCTTGGGATGTACAGATGACGGTGAGGGTTGTAGGTACTGCTTTATGACAACTGTCTCTCAATGTGTGACACATTTCTTGCCCGTTTGATGCGTATTTATATTCTTTGGATTCCCTGACTGCTTTTCCCTGACTGACATTTTGCAATATACTGATTATTACGGTAACATATATTTTTGATTTATTACCTTTTTCAACTGCAAATGATGCAGTGAGTCAACATCTGTTTTCACTATATTCATCTCATTTCAGTCATTTTTATTGCAGCAAAACAGTTTTGTCAGTCAAGCAAACAGATTGACCAACACTGTCATAGCAACCTGTCTTCATGTTGCATCATGCACCTGAAACATGGAGCTGCTTGTATTAGAGTCCACATAGTCCTGTCCTGCTGGATTTACCCTCGACTGCACCAGAAGAACTCAGCAGCCTCTAGTGGACTGAAAAAGCTGTTTTAGCAATAAGTTTAATTTGTATTAGCAAATGCTTCCTGTGCATTGGAGTGTTAGCATTGGAACGTTATCATTGGAACGTTAGAGTTGGAAGGTTAGCATTGGAGCGTTATAAATGAACGCTGTTCCTCGTGTGACGGACTCAGGTGTGCTCCCTCTGCTGCTGCTACAGCCTCATGTCTGTTTCACACCTGTCCACCGCTTGCTGTTCCTCTCGGCCTTTCTCTCCGCAGGGTGAGGCGCTTGTGTCACTACATTGTGACTCTGCGTTACTTTGAGATGTCCATCCTGGTTGTCATTGCTATGAGCAGTATTGCGTTGGCAGCAGAGGACCCTGTGTGGACGAATGCCCCTCGCAACAACGTGAGTCACACAGTGGAACTTCATGCACATTCAAATGAATATTCATCAATTGTTAAATATCATGATATTCACAACAACACGTTATAATAACTACACGCTGTGAAGCGCTAGTTAAGTGTGAGTCAACACTTAATTCATCCTTTATAAAGCATTGTTCCTACATTAACACTCATTAGTATGCAGTTCATAACAGTTATAAATGTTTTATTCTTTATTAATAAGCTCGTCTATTATGTGTTTCGTACTTTATAAATGATGGATTCCTCATTTGTAAATTAAGTATTGTATATATATTACAAACCAATTATTAAGGAGCAGATGATTAATAAGATCATTTATAAAGTGTTAGTAAATGATTAATAACTTATTTAGATGCACATTATTCATGCATTTATATATATAATGATGTATGGTTAGGGACTATGTTAATACATGCTTTATAAACGCGTATTAATACTGAAATTCATGGTTAATTAAGGTAGTTACTACTCGTTAGTAAAGTGTTTTGTGTGACTCATCTACAGTGAGGACTATCGCTGTATTATAAAGCATTTATAAATGACATTGAAAGGCCAGCAGTGCCTCATAACCCATAAAAGTCTCAGTTATCTTCTCAACAGAAAAGTCAAACAGACGAAACACAAAGTGATCAAGAACATATCAATATTTATTACTAGATGCAAACAATGTACTCGTAAATACAAACCTCTCAGCCATTCATTCATGTAAGAAACAAAACAAGCTGGCTGCATACAAACATTTGTAAATGTACAACTGGAGCTAACCAGGAGCTTTGCATATTACTTTACATTTACTGATTATATTATTCATTTTAACCAAACATATCGATCTCCACTGTTCACACTTTTCTTCAGTTGCATGTCCCCATCGCAGCCGGACGAATCTGCTCATTGTTTGCAATAAACAATGCTTTGGACGGCGGAGGTTTTAGGAAGACATCCATGAGATTATGATGACGTGTTCATAAAGCATATATTAACATAGTCCCTAACCATCAGTGCATATCTAAATCATTATATATATAAATGCATGAATAATGTACATCTAAATAAGTTATTAATCATTTACTAACACTTTATAAATGACCTTATTAATCATCTACAAATGAGGAATCCATCATTTATGAAGTATGAAACACATAATAGACGAGCTTATTAATCAAGAATAAAACATTTATAACTGTTGTTACGAACTGCATACTAATGTGTTAATGTAGAACAATGCTTTATAAAGGAGTGTTGACTCATACTCAACCAATGCTTCACAGCGTGTAGTTATTATAACGTGTTACCAGAACATGGATACTACATAACTCAGTAAGTTATTGACTCTGTTCAATGCAAACACATCATCGAGCAGAGCCTGAAACAGACCTACAGACTGTGATATCAGTGATGATGTTTCAGGATAACTGTCTGTCTCAGCACTGACTGACTCTGTTCTGCAGGTGCTCAGATATCTGGACTACGCCTTCACTGGTGTCTTCACCTTTGAAATGGTGATCAAGGTAAGCATGTATGAAAATACACATTCAGAGCACGAATGACTTCATTGCCTTCGCTGCACTTTTCTTGCTGAGTTAAACTGTGATGGCGATGTATTTAACTACAATCTATTAGAATGAAGCAGTGCCAGGACCTCACCTCGTTGTGACCACTGTTGTGTTCTCAGGACAGCAGGCTGCACTGGTCTCCCGTTGTATTCACTATCCACTTGACTTTTACATAAATCAATGGTGATTAAATGTAAAATGATTAACGTATTATTATTACATCATTATAGGTACTTTAGGGGCAGCAATAATAATCACAGAATATATTATATAATAGACTCACTGAGTCTATTATAATAACATAGTTCTATATCCATAAAGTACCATAAAGAGAATACCAGCTGAAGAGAGATAATGGTGTCTCTGGTGTAGATGGTGGACCTTGGCCTCCTGCTTCATCCTGGAGCCTACTTCAGAGACCTGTGGAACATTCTGGACTTCATAGTGGTCAGTGGGGCGCTGGTGGCTTTTGCATTTTCGTAAGTTCAACTCTCCTCCCTTCTTACCATAACTTTGTTAAGAGTTAATCCTGATCACTCTGGTGGTTGGTGGTGGTCTAATCTGGTGAGTCAGGTGTAATGTGTGTATACAGACAACATTTAATGTGGACTGTGGTGGCAGAAACATCTTGCAGCATCTAGTCTGACAAAAGTTCACATTCAGGCTGCTTCTGTGCTCATGAAACATCTGCTCTCACTTTTCTCCTCTGCCCTTTGATGTTTATTGTCACAGCTGCCCAACCAATAGAATGCCAGGTGTAGTGTTGCCCAATGGTGTTGTCCCTGCCTTGTTGCGGGTGAGTGTCTCTGATGGGTGTTTACCATTTAACCTCGTCCTCCAAGGCTTTATTATGTACACTGGCTTTTTCTACCACCTTTGGAATGAAATAAAGTTTCTGATACCATAATAAAAAGATCTGAAGTATAATCAATAAGTGTTGCTCTCAAATAGAAAGGCGACGCTCTGGAATCAAGATCGGAAACATATCATAGTAGTAGTAGTATGTTCAAATCAAGAAACAGAAGCTGGTTCAACATTAGATGAAGATGTTCTGGTAAAGACTGTCACACTGTTACCGGGCAGATCCCACGTGGTGGATAGACCTCCCCTGTTGGGGGGCCTGGGAGCATGCTCTGTGCTAGATCTATGAAGAATGTTGTGCTTATTTAATCATAAACAATATGAATGTTGATGACACGGCAAAAACGTCTCACCCACAATGCATGGTTAACGAGACGGGTGGGGGGGTCGCCGACATGACTGTAGAGGCAGCTGTTTAAAGAGTCTCATGAGAATCCACAAACAAATGTCAATGCACAAATAAATGCAGAGTGATTTGTGTTTGTAAATCTGTATCTGTGCCTCTAATTTACCCAAACACCTGGAAGGACAAAAGGCTGCGTTGTCTCCTTTAACCGAGGCCAGTGGTGAACCCTAACCCTAACCCTTTAACCGAGGCCTGTGGTGAACTTTAACCGAGGCCGGTGGTGAACTTTAACCGAGGCCGGTGGTGAACTTTAACCGAGGCCGGTGGTGAACTTTAACCGAGGCCGGTGGTGAACTTTAACCCGAGGCCGGTGGTGAACTTTAACCCGAGGCCGGTGGTGAACTTTAACCCGAGGCCGGTGGTGAACTTTAACCGAGGCCGGTGGTGAACTTTAACCGAGGCCGGTGGAGAACTTTAACCCGAGGCCGGTGGTGAACTTTAACCGAGGCCGGTGGTGAACTTTAACCGAGGCCGGTGGTGAACTTTAACCGAGGCCGGTGGTGAACTTTAACCGAGGCCGGTGGAGAACTTTAACCCGAGGCCTGTGGTGAACTTTAACCGAGGCCGGTGGTGAACTTTAACCGAGGCCAGTGGTGAACTTTAATCCGAGGCCGGTGGTGAACTTTAACCGAGGCCGGTGGTGAACTTTAACCGAGGCCGGTGGAGAACTTTAACCCGAGGCCGGTGGTGAACTTTAACCGAGGCCGGTGGAGAACTTTAACCCGAGGCCTGTGGTGAACTTTAACCGAGGCCGGTAGATGAACTTTAACCGAGGCCGGTGGTGAACTTTAACCGAGGCCGGTGGTGAACTTTAACCCGAGGCCGGTGGTGAACTTTAACCCGAGGCCGGTGGTGAACTTTAACCCGAGGCCGGTGGTGAACTTTAACCGAGGCCGGTGGTGAACTTTAACCGAGGCCGGTGGTGAACTTTAACCCGAGGCCGGTGGTGAACCCTAACCCTAACCCTTTAACCGAGGCCTGTGGTGAACTTTAACCGAGGCCGGTGGAGAACTTTAACCGAGGCCGGTGGTGAACTTTAACCGAGGCCGGTGGTGAACTTTAACCGAGGCCGGTGGTGAACTTTAACCGAGGCCGGTGGTGAACTTTAACCGAGGCCGGTGGTGAACTTTAACCCGAGGCCGGTGGTGAACTTTAACCCGAGGCCGGTGGTGAACTTTAACCGAGGCCGGTGGTGAACTTTAACCGAGGCCGGTGGAGAACTTTAACCCGAGGCCGGTGGTGAACTTTAACCGAGGCCGGTGGTGAACTTTAACCGAGGCCGGTGGTGAACTTTAACCCGAGGCCGGTGGTGAACTTTAACCGAGGCCGGTGGTGAACTTTAACCGAGGCCGGTGGTGAACTTTAACCGAGGCCGGTGGAGAACTTTAACCCGAGGCCTGTGGTGAACTTTAACCGAGGCCGGTGGTGAACTTTAACCGAGGCCGGTGGTGAACTTTAACCGAGGCCGGTGGTGAACTTTAATCCGAGGCCGGTGGTGAACTTTAACCGAGGCCGGTGGTGAACTTTAACCGAGGCCGGTGGAGAACTTTAACCCGAGGCCGGTGGTGAACTTTAACCGAGGCCGGTGGTGAACTTTAACCGAGGCCGGTGGTGAACTTTAACCGAGGCCGGTGGAGAACTTTAACCCGAGGCCGGTGGTGAACTTTAACCGAGGCCGGTGGAGAACTTTAACCCGAGGCCTGTGGTGAACTTTAACCGAGGCCGGTGGTGAACTTTAACCGAGGCCGGTGGTGAACTTTAACCGAGGCCGGTGGTGAACTTTAATCCGAGGCCGGTGGTGAACTTTAAACCGAGGCCGGTGGTGAACTTTAACCGAGGCCGGTGGTGAACTTTAACCCGAGGCCGGTGGTGAACTTTAACCCGAGGCCGGTGGTGAACTTTAACCCGAGACCGGTGGTGAACTTTAACCGAGGCCGGTGGTGAACTTTAACCGAGGCCGGTGGTGAACTTTAACCGAGGCCTGTGGTGAACTTTAACCGAGGCCGGTGGAGAACTTTAACCGAGGCCGGTGGTGAACTTTAACCGAGGCCGGTGGTGAACTTTAACCGAGGCCGGTGGTGAACTTTAACCGAGGCCGGTGGTGAACTTTAACCGAGGCCGGTGGTGAACTTTAACCCGAGGCCGGTGGTGAACTTTAACCCGAGGCCGGTGGTGAACTTTAACCGAGGCCGGTGGTGAACTTTAACCGAGGCCGGTGGAGAACTTTAACCCGAGGCCGGTGGTGAACTTTAACCGAGGCCGGTGGTGAACTTTAACCGAGGCCGGTGGTGAACTTTAACCCGAGGCCGGTGGTGAACTTTAACCGAGGCCGGTGGTGAACTTTAACCGAGGCCGGTGGTGAACTTTAACCGAGGCCGGTGGAGAACTTTAACCCGAGGCCTGTGGTGAACTTTAACCGAGGCCGGTGGTGAACTTTAACCGAGGCCGGTGGTGAACTTTAACCGAGGCCGGTGGTGAACTTTAACCGAGGCCGGTGGTGAACTTTAATCCGAGGCCGGTGGTGAACTTTAACCGAGGCCGGTGGTGAACTTTAACCGAGGCCGGTGGAGAACTTTAACCCGAGGCCGGTGGTGAACTTTAACCGAGGCCGGTGGAGAACTTTAACCCGAGGCCTGTGGTGAACTTTAACCCGAGGCCGGTGGTGAACTTTAACCGAGGCCGGTGGTGAACTTTAACCGAGGCCGGTGGTGAACTTTAACCGAGGCCGGTGGTGAACTTTAATCCGAGGCCGGTGGTGAACTTTAATCCGAGGCCGGTGGTGAACTTTAACCGAGGCCGGTGGTGAACTTTAACCGAGGCCGGTGGTGAACTTTAACCCGAGGCCGGTGGTGAACTTTAACCCGAGGCCGGTGGTGAACTTTAACCCGAGGCCGGTGGTGAACTTTAACCGAGGCCGGTGGTGAACTTTAACCGAGGCCGGTGGTGAACTTTAACCCGAGGCCGGTGGTGAACTTTAACCCGAGGCCGGTGGTGAACTTTAACCGAGGCCGGTGGTGAACTTTAACCGAGGCCGGTGGTGAACTTTAACCGAGGCCGGTGGTGAACTTTAACCCGAGGCCGGTGGTGAACTTTAACCCGAGGCCGGTGGTGAACTTTAACCGAGGCGGTGGTGAACTTTAACCCGAGGCCGGTGGTGAACTTTAATCCGAGGCCGGTGGTGAACTTTAACCCGAGGCCGGTGGTGAACTTTAACCCGAGGCCGGTGGTGAACTTTAACCGAGGCCGGTGGTGAACTTTAACCGAGGCCGGTGGTGAACTTTAACCCGAGGCCGGTGGTGAACTTTAACGCGAGGCCGGTGGTGAACTTTAACCCGAGGCCGGTGGTGAACTTTAACCGAGGCCGGTGGTGAACTTTAACCGAGGCCGGTGGTGAACTTTAACCGAGGCCGGTGGTGAGCTTTAACCGAGGCCGGTGGTGAACACAGTTCACAGTTCAGTTGTTGCATTATATTTGTAGTTCAGCAATTAAACTATTTTTAACCATTACAGCATTATCTTTTTTCTTGGGCTGTTGTTTTAGATGTGTATAAAGTGATGAAATCCTTTGTTGCTGCTATAAGTCATGTTATGGATGAAGGCTGTCATACACAGTACATAGTGAGCTCATAACTTGACAGCCCAGTTCTACCTTCACTCCCACAGCTCGTTCCTCTCCGTCTGCACAAATGAGCAGGAAAGTGGCAGCAGAACACAAATCTTGCAACAGAAGCAGACGAGAGTCGGAACGAGAACGCTGATGAAATCCTGAAAGAGCAATAAGTGTGTTTGTTTGTTGACATGATCCTCTCTCTGTTTCTGTGCTTTGTTTGAATTGAAGGAGCTTCATGGGGTAATGCCTCCTCTACCTCCCTCGTCTTGCCTGTCTGTGTCATCATATATGTGTGTGTATGTGAGAGACAACATACGTACCGACACCTACGTTGCCTTGACAAGTCATTTCCTCCCATATTCTTACTTCTTGAAATGTATCCTGGCTTTCTTTAAAGGCATGTCATAGGATGAGGACTACAGCGTTATGATTGGACATGTGACCTCTTTGCACATGCATGAGTTGAATTTTGGAGAGAAATTACAAACAAAGAAAAATGCAACCAAAGAATCATCCCTTCTGTGCTCAAGATGTCATTTATTGGGATGAAAAACAATCTGTCTCAGAAGTGAGACAGAAATATACTTTGTTTTCCAAAACACAACACACACACCCCACATTCACTGGATTTATTCACCACCATCATTAATTATGATTATTGGTGCAAAATAATAATTGTAACAGCAAAGTCAGTTCAAAAGTACAAGATGCATCACCTTCAGCTGTTAAGCTGTATGTTTCCTTTAAGCCTGTCAGACATTGAGGATATGAAGAGAGATTGCTTGTTTGTCACGGTGTGCACGGTTGTGCCTGGAACACACTCCCATCCCATGGAGATCTTCCTGTACTTCATCATGTGCTCGGCTAAAGATCTCCTCTGCTGTAGAGCGGCGCGTTACCTGTGTGTTCATCACCTTTGTCTGATGGGAGGTGTTTCCAGCAGCACTGTGCCACAGCTCTGCCTGGACTGTAATGACAGCATCAGTTTCACATCATCTATCATAAAGTCACCAGAAGCCTAAAGTAACAAGTCATCTGCTGCCGGAGGCCATGAGCAGGTCTCCGGGGGATCCATTGTCTCTGTGTTGACAGCATGCACATTAGATGAAGTGTTGGAGCTCTTTACCATAATATCACATCATCTCCATTCACATGCAGTTTGCTTTACATTGACTTAACCTACTCGACCTGTATCTGTCAGACTCAGCATCGTACTGCTGATGGGGATAAATACTGACTTCATGGTTTGGTTAACACATCATCATACACAACCTCTATAATATGACATGTTTCATGACAAAGTCTTTGTTCCTCAGTCATGACAAAGGGCAGAGTTATGATGACCGAAGCAACAGCCAATCACAGAGCTGGTGCTGCCCTCTGCCTTTACTGGCAGACAGTGACTTCCTTATGAAACGTGTTTTTAAATAACGGCATTTATATGAATAGACCTGCAGTAATATGAAGTAATCTCTGTGACTGTGAAAAGAAGCAGGATGAAACACAGTCACAATGTCATGAGCTTTGAAAATGTATGTTTTCAATTTCATGATTACATTAAAGATGTTTCTGTATTTACCTGTGATACTTATTCATAATGTCTGATTCTGATTCAGTACTGATTGTCTGACTCACTCACTCACTGACTCACACACTCACTCACACACTCACTCTCTCACTCACTCACTCACTCACTGACTCACTCACTCACTCACTGACTCACACTCACTCACTCACTCTCTCACTCACTCACACACACTCACTCACTCACTCACTGACTCACTCACTCACTCACTCACTGACTCACACACTCACACACTCACTCTCTCACTCACTCACTCACTGACTCACACACTCACACACTCACTCTCTCACTCACTCACTGACTCACACACTCACACACTCACTCACTCACTCACTCACTGACTCACACACTCACTCTCTCACTCACTCACTCACTGACTCACTCACTGACTCACTCACACACACACTCACTGACTCACTCACTCACTGACTCACTCACTCACTGACTCACTCACACACTCACACACTCACACACTCACTCTCTCACTCACTCACTCACTGACTCACTCACTCACTGACTCACACACTCACTCACTCACTCACTCACTCACTGACTCACTCACACACTCACACACTCACACACTCACTCTCTCACTCACTCACTCACTGACTCACTCACTCACTCACTCACTCACTCACTCACTGACTCACTCACACACTCACTCTCTCACTCACTCACTCACTCACTGACTCACTCACTCACTGACTCACTCACACACTCACACACTCACACACTCACTCACTCACACACTCACTCTCTCACTCACTCACTCACTGACTCACTCACACACTCACACACTCACACACTCACTCACACACTCACTCTCTCACTCACTGACTCACTGACTCTCTCACTCACTGACTCACTCAGTCACTCACTGACTCACTCTCTCACTCACTCACTGACTCTCTCACTCACTGACTCACTGACTCTCTCACTCACTCACTGACTCTCTCACTCACTGACTCACTCAGTCACTCACTCACTGACTCACTCAGTCACTCACTGACTCACTCTCTCACTCACTCACTCACTCACTCACTGACTCTCTCACACACTCACTCACTCTCTCACTCACTCACTCACTGACTCTCTCACTCACTGACTCACTCAGCCACTTACTCACTGACTCACTCAGTCACTCACTGACTCACTCTCTCACTCACTCACTCACTGACTCTCTCACACACTCACTCACTCTCTCACTCACTCACTCACTGACTCTCTCACTCACTCACTCACTCACTCACTGACTCACTCACTGACTCACTGACTCTCTCACTCACTCTCTCACTCTCTCACTCACTCACTGACTGACTCACTCAGTCACTCACTGACTCACTCACTCTCTCACTCACTCTCTCACTCACTGACTCACTGACTCACTGACTCTCTCACACACTCACTCACTCACTCTCTCACTCTCTCACTCTCTCACTCTCTCACTCACTCACTCACTCACTCACACACTCACTCACACACTCACTCTCTCACTCACTGACTCACTGACTCTCTCACTCACTGACTCACTCAGTCACTCACTGACTCACTCTCTCACTCACTCACTGACTCTCTCACTCACTGACTCACTCAGTCACTCACTCACTGACTCACTCAGTCACTCACTGACTCACTCTCTCACTCACTCACTCACTCACTCACTGACTCTCTCACACACTCACTCACTCTCTCACTCACTCACTCACTGACTCTCTCACTCACTGACTCACTCAGCCACTTACTCACTGACTCACTGACTCACTCAGTCACTCACTGACTCACTCTCTCACTCACTCACTCACTGACTCTCTCACACACTCACTCACTCACTCTCTCACTCACTCACTCACTGACTCTCTCACTCACTCACTCACTCACTGACTCACTGACTCTCTCACTCACTCTCTCACTCTCTCACTCACTCACTGACTGACTCACTCACTCACTCAGTCACTCACTCACTGACTCTCTCACTCAGTCACTCACTGACTCACTCTCTCACTCACTCACTCACTCACTCACTGACTCTCTCACACACTCACTCACTCTCTCACTCACTCACTCACTGACTCTCTCACTCACTGACTCACTCAGCCACTTACTCACTGACTCACTGACTCACTCAGTCACTCACTGACTCACTCACTCACTCACTCACTCACTGACTCTCTCACACACTCACTCACTGACTCTCTCACACACTCACTCACTCACTCTCTCACTCACTCACTCACTGACTCTCTCACTCACTCACTCACTCACTGACTCACTGACTCTCTCACTCACTGACTCTCTCACTCACTCTCTCACTCACTGACTGACTCACTCACTCAGTCACTCACTCACTCACTCACTCACTCACTCACTCTCTCACTCACTGACTCACTGACTCTCTCACTCTCTCACTCACTCACTCTCTCACTCTCTCACTCACTCACTCTCTCACTCTCTCACTCTCTCACTCACTCACTGACTCTCACACACTCACTCACTCTCTCACTCACTCACTCACTGACTCTCTCTCTCACACACTCACTCACTCTCTCACTCTCTCACTCTCTCACACACTCACTCACTCTCTCACTCTCTCACTCTCTCACTCACTCACTGACTCTCACACACTCACTCACTCTCTCACTCACTCACTCACTGACTCTCTCACTCACTCACTGACTCTCACACACTCACTCACTCTCTCACTCACTCACTCTCTCACTCACTGACTCACTGACTCACTCACTGACTCACTCACTCTCTCACTCACTCTCTCACTCTCTCACTCACTCTCTCACTCTCTCACTCACTCTCTCACTCTCTCACTCACTGACTGACTCACTCAGTCACTCACTCACTCACTCTCTCACTCACTGACTCACTGACTCACTGACTCTCTCACACACTCACTCTCTCACTCTCTCACTCACTCACTCTCTCACTCTCTTACTCACTCACTCTCTCACTCTCTCACTCACTGACTCTCTCACTCACTGACTCACTCTCTCACTGACTCTCTCACACACTCACTCACTGACTCACTCACTCAGTCACTGACTCACTCACTCAGTCACTCACTCACTCACTGACTCACTCACTGACTCACTCACTCTCTCACACTGACTCTCTCACTCACACACTCACTCTCTCACTCACACACTCACTCTCTCTCTCACTCACTCATTCATTCACTCATGCATGTGTCCGGAGCTCCTGCCTGCGTCTGCCTGTGGCGAGGACAACCAATCACAGCCTCCCATCAAAGCCGAGTCCGTCATCCCACCAAGTGTTGAGTTCAGTCTGAAGCTCTTTGGTACATTTCACATTTGATGCTGCAAACTGCAATACTGCTTCTTCATTAATGTTGGTTTTAGATGCAGTGATAACCTGGTTTTCAAAGTTTGGATGAAATTTGTATTTGTTTTATTATGATTATTATAGCACTATTATTTAGAAAATCTCCCAAGAGACCTATTTTGTTGGCATTTGCTCTTTTAATTTGATGCTTTGGTTGAGACTGATAAGTTGTACTTGAAGTGAGCAGTTTTGGTTTGTGTGTTACGTCAGTGATCCAAAGACAACCGGCTCATTCACACCTGCTGCATTGAATCCATAGAGGAGCCTGTTCTTTACTGGGATGTACACATCCAGTTATCTCTACCAGCCAAAGTACATCAAATATTACATCTCTTGGACAGTAGAATCTGTGTTTTCTTCATTTGATTCAAACATGCTTTATTGTGTTGGTGTGTGAAGCATCCATAATGTGCTGTACCTTGTTTTACACTGTTTCCCCAAGTAGATCACAGCAAGGTGTGACCAGGTGGGAACCTCCCTATGGCCCCTATTCACAAACATCACCATAACTCCCCATCCACCCTCTCTAACTGCCATTCTCTTCATGCTTAGATCAGCCTCATGTAGAGAACAAGTAAAGCCATGATGCAGTGACTCAAATGCCTTTGTAACACAACAGCAACCTTTGTGTGACAGCTTTCAACTGAAACCTGCCTCCTCCTCCTCCTAGCAGTGTCATGATAAGATGCTCTATGAACCTCATGGCTGGAAGTGAAACTTTCTATTTTCTAGGTCATAACTTCAAACTACAATGAATATGAGTTCTTTAACTACCGAGGTCATTATGTTGGTACTAGTCTAATATATTTCAGTAATAACCAATAGTAAGCTGTAGGTTTTATAAAGATATATTATGTGATCGTACAAACATGTTCTTAATTTAGCATTTTGGAATGAAACCTGAACTTTTGAGCTCAGTGTCGTATTTGACACCATGAACATCAGCTTTGAATGTTTCTGAGATGTTTCCCCTCATAATGTTAAAAATAAAAAAAGAATAAAATAAATGTCCAGCGTTCTTTAGGGGCTCTTAGAGAGCCACGGTCCTCTTTAGCTCCGTATCACACTGCATTCTAAGCCCACCCACTCTCAAGTGGTCTAATCAAATGTGAATGGTTTGATTTATATCCCTCTTGTAACTCTAAACCACTGAAATCTGTTTCACAGAGGAATACTCAGTACAGAAGTTAAAGGCGCTCTGACCTGGGACTCTAAAGTTCAGGCCAAGCACAATTACCTACAGTATAGCCGTGATACGCATTGCTCGTCCTGGATCTGAGGCTCGCCAATCTGTCAGCAGCCTCTGAAATAAGTTTCCCCGAGTCCCTTTGTAAAAAAAACGGGAATCACCACTCCTAGTCTGCCACCTCAAGACAGACTCAAGACGCGCTCACGCCCTAGTTATGGTCGGGTTCGAGGTGCTGCACGAGTGATCCGTCCTATTGCACATACCCCCAAAGCTTCCTGTGCTGATGACGACACAGTGTCTTCCCCCATCAAAATGTGTCTGATTAATGCACGCTCTGTAGCAAACAAGGCAAACAAGGCAAACATTTTAAATGACTTGTTCACAAGTCATGCTTTGGCTATTTTATTTCTGACTGAGACCTGGCAACGGAATATGGAATGCATCCATTTCAATGAACTTATGTTATGTTGTTAATGTTCTTATGTTGGGACTCCGCGTTTGACAGGCCGTGGTGGAGGTCTCATTGTACAGCTAATATAACATCACTGTATCACAAATATGACATCACTGTACAGCTAATATAACATCACTGTATCACTAATATGACATCACTGTACAGCTAATATAACATCACTGTATCACTAATATGACATCACTGTACAGCTAATATAACATCACTGTATCACTAATATGACATCACTGTACAGTGAATATAACATCACTGTATCACTAATATGACATCACTGTATCACGAATATGACATCAATGTACAGCTAATATAACATCACTGTATCACTAAGATGACATCACTGTATAACTAATATAACATCACTGTACAGCTAATATAACATCACTGTATCACTAATATGACATCAATGTACAGTGAATATAACGTCACTGTATCACTAATATGACATCACTGTATCACGAATATGACATCACTGTACAGCTAATATAACATCACTGTATCACTAATATGACATCACTGTACAGCTAATATAACATCACTGTATAACTAATATAACATCACTGTACAGCTAATATAACATCACTGTATAACTAATATAACATCACTGTACAGCTAATATAACATCACTGTATCACTAATATGACATCACTGTACAGCTAATATAACATCACTGTATCACTAATATGACATCACTGTACAGCTAATATAACATCACTGTATCACTAATATGACATCACTGTACAGCTAATATAACATCACTGTACAGCTAATATAACATCACTGTATCACTAATATGACATCACTGTATCACTAATATAACATCACTGTATCACTAATATGACATCATTGTAAAGCTAATATAACATCACTGTATCACTAAGATGACATCACTGTATAACTAATATAACATCACTGTATCACTAATATGACATCACTGTACAGCTAATATGACATCACTATATCACTAATATAACATCACTGTATCACTAAGATGACATCACTGTATCACTAAGATGACATCACTGTATAACTAATATAACATCACTGTATCACTAATATGACATCACTGTATAACTAATATAACATCACTGTATCACTAATATGACATCACTGTACAGCTAATATAACATCACTGTATCACTAAGATGACATCACTGTATAACTAATATAACATCACTGTATCACTAATATGACATCACTGTACAGCTAATATAACATCACTGTATCACTAATATGACGTCACTGTACAGCTAATATGACATCACTGTATCACTAATATAACATCACTGTATCACTAATATAACATCACTGTACAGCTAATATAACATCACTGTATCACTAATATGACATCACTGTACAGCTAATATGACATCACTCTGCAGCTAATATAACATCACTGTATCACTAATATGACATCACTGTACAGCTAATATAACATCACTGTATCACTAATATGACATCACTGTACAGCTAATATGACATCACTCTGCAGCTAATATAACATCACTGTATCACTCATATGACATCACTGTACAGCTAATATAAAATCACTGTATCACTAATATGACATCACTGTACAGCTAATATAACATCACTGTATCACTAATATGACATCACTGTACAGCTAATATAAAATCACTGTATCACTAATATGACATCACTGTACAGCTAATATAACATCACTGTATCACTAATATAACATCACTGTATCACTCATATGACATCACTGTACAGCTAATATAACATCACTGTACAGCTAATATAAAATCACTGTATCACTAATATGACATCACTGTACCACTCATATGACATCACTGTACAGCTAATATAAAATCACTGTATCACTAATATAACATCACTGTATCACTAATATGACATCACTGTATCACTAATATAAAATCACTGTATCACTAATATAACATCACTGTATCACTAATATAACATCACTGTATCACTAATATAACATCACTGTATCACTAATATAAAATCACTGTATCACTAATATGACATCACTGTATCACTCATATGACATCACTGTACAGCTAATATAACATCACTGTATCACTAATATAACATCACTGTATCACTCATATGACATCACTGTACAGCTAATATAACATCACTGTATCACTAATATAACATCACTGTATCACTAATATGACATCACTGTATCTCTAATCTGGGGGCGACTGTGGCTGTTCGATCCCCGGCTCCACTAGTCCATGTCGATGTATCACTAAGATGACATCACTGTACAGCTAATATAACATCACTGTACAGCTAATATGACATCACTCTGCAGCTAATATAACATCACTGTATCACTAATATGACATCACTGTACAGCTAATATGACATCACTTTGCAGCTAAGTGTCTTTGGTTAAGACACTTAACCCCAAGATGCTCCCATAGCTGTGCCTGCGTTGTGTGAATGTTGTATGAATGTTCGTTCGTCCTACCTTGCATGGTAGCTCCTGGCATCAGTGTGTGAATGGGTGTGAATCGGTGAATGATGACATGTAGTGTAAAAGCTCTTTGAGTGGTCAGAAGGCTAGAAAACAGAAATACAAGTCGAGTCCATTTACCATTGACCATATAACCTCGCTGTCCAACTGATGTAACATCAATGTGTACAGACACATATGTATGGAAATGGAATAATACTAATTTCAATGTTAAATATCATGAAATTAAATAATAGTGAATAAAAATAAAAAGGCCGGGATTGAAACAGAATTTTATCTAAAAAAACTACACGTCCATAAACAATATAAACTAAATCAAATGATTAACTATCAAGTTCCAGTGACATCTATTTTGATAAAATGCTAAGACCATATTCAACATTCATTTTACTCATGGACAATGTGCATTCCATAATCCACTGACAGCACAGTGTATTTATCTTCAACCAACATTTGATGTTGACTCCTGCATTAATAAGGTGTGTTATGGTTGTGTTTGGCATTAACTGTACTTGGTTCAGGTTAGATAAAGATCACGGTCTTGGTCTGATACACTCCACGTCTGCAGTGATTTGAAGAACAAGACACAACTTTATAACATTCTTGATTAATATTTAACCAAAACTGTTTGTTAGTACAAACGTATGAAAACATGACATTATTGGGTATTGTTAGCTCTAGAGGTGCTGGTGGGCTTTTAACTTCAAACAGAGCCAGGCTAGCGTTTTTTTGCTGCTTCTAGTCTTCATGCTAAGCTAGGCCAGGCTGCTAACCACGTCCTGACTCCAGCTCTACTTTAAACGGACTTCTCATGGATGCCTTGTTATTGCTATCGCCACCGCCTTCTTTAGTGTACCTCACTAACACCAGTGTGTCAACATGAGAAACATCATGTTAGAGTAAGGTCTGGAAACCAATTCATCCTGTGAGCTGTTTATTATTAGTAGTACAGTAGAACTAAACCTAATGAAGTAAATACTTGTGCCAGCTGTAACTGTGTTTGCGTTCCACAGGGGGACCAAAGGCAAAGACATCAACACCATCAAGTCTCTGAGGGTCCTCAGAGTGCTGAGGCCTCTCAAAACCATCAAGCGCCTGCCAAAGCTCAAGGTTCTTTGCTTTATTTGTCTTCATTCAGACAGGGAAGCAGCCACGGTTAAGGCAGGGATTATTGCTGTCACAGCTAGTTCATGCCCTATGATATACAATATCACTGTGAGTATGATAGTAATAAAGAGTCAAACTCAAGTGACCTACAACAGGTTCTTTTGTCAATTAATAATGTTTGACTGTGCCACTAAGCCCATTCACTCTTACAGAAGATGCCTCTAAAATAACTCACAGATATTCTGAGTTATGATTTTGAAAAGGCTCATTAACTTCCTAAAACAGCCCAACACTTAGTCTTTAGACATGTGTGTGATTTAGGGGACATGTGTGTGTGTGTGTGTGTGTGTGTGTGTGTGTGTGTGTGTGTGTGTGTGTGTGTGTGTGTGTGTGTGTGTGTGTGTGTGTGTGTGTGTGTGTGTGTGTTCGTGCCAATGAAGGAACACGTCAGCCAGTATGGCTCATTGGGGTGTTAGTGGAGTTCTTTGGGCTTTGATACACACACATTACTTGTATGAGGTGCAATGATTGTTGGTGCCGGTCTGCACACGGGACTTGCTGACAGGATGAAAAATCCCGAATATCATCAAACCTTTCCTCTCGATAATAAATCAGAGATTATAATCTCAATGGTGCTCTGTTCTATAACCAGTGATGAAGCTCAGAAACTCTGTCATAATAAATTCACTTTAAATGAGATGAGCATGAACCATCAGATGTTCACAAACTCACAGCTGCAACCAGTCAGTTAAACCAGCTGGTGTCCCTGCCTGCACCCTGTACTGGATATATACAGTATTATATACAGTATTATGTACATTATTATATACGGTATTATGTGCAGTATTATATACAGTATTATGAACAGTATTATGTACATTATTATATACGGTATTATATACAGTATTATGAACAGTATTATGTACATTATTATATACAGTATTGTGTACAGTATTATGAACAGTAGTATATACAGTATTGTGTACAGTATTATGAACAGTATTATGTACATTATTATATACAGTATTATGTGCAGTATTATGTACAGTATTATATACAGTATTATGTACAGTAGTATATACAGTATTGTGTACAGTATTATATACAGTATTATGAACAGTATTATGTACATTATTATATACAGCATTATGTACAGTATTATGTACAGTATTATGTGCAGTATTATGTACATTATTATATACAGTATTGTGTACAGTATTATGAACAGTAGTATATACAGTATTGTGTACAGTATTATATACAGTATTATGAACAGTATTATGTACATTATTATATACCGTATTATGTGCAGTATTATGTACAGTATTATATACAGTAGTATGTGCAGTATTATGTACAGTATTATATACAGTATTGTGTACAGTATTATGTACAGTATTATATACAGTATTATGTGCAGTATTATGTACAGTATTATGTACAGTATTATATACAGCATTATGAACAGTATAATTGTACAGTATTATATACAGTATTATGTACAGTATTATGTGCAGTATTATGTACATTATTATATACAGTATTATGTGCAGTATTATGAACAGTATTATGTACAGTATTGTGTACAGTATTGTGTACAGTATTATGAACAGTATTATGTACAGTATTATATACAGTATTATGAACAGTATTATGTACAGTATTATGAACAGTATTATGTACAGTATTGTGTACAGTATTGTGTACAGTATTATGAACAGTATTATGTACAGTATTGTGTAAAGTATTGTGTACAGTATTATGAACAGTATTATGTACAGTATTGTGTAAAGTATTGTGTACAGTATTATGAACAGTATTATGTACAGTATTGTGTAAAGTATTGTGTACAGTATTATATACAGTGTTGTGTACAGTAGTATGTACAGTATTGTGTACATTATTATGTACAGTATTGTGTACAGTATTATATACAGTATTATGTACAGTATTGTGTACATTCTTGTGTACAGTATTGTGTACAGTATTATGTACAGTATTATGTACAGTATTATGTAGTATTATGTACAGTATTGTGTACAGTATTATGTACAGTATTATGTACAGTATTGTGTACAGTATTATGTACAGTATTATGTATAGTATTATATACAGTATTATGTACAGTATTATATACAGTATTGTGTACAGTGTTATGTACAGTATTATATACAGTATTATGTACAGTATTATATACAGTATTATGTACAGTATTGTGTACAGTATTATATACAGTATTGTGTACAGTATTGTGTACAGTATTATATACAGTATTGTGTACAGTATTGTGTACAGTATTATGAACAGTATTATGTACAGTATTATATACAGTATTATGAACAGTAGTATGTACAGTATTATGAACAGTATTATGTACAGTATTATGAACAGTATTATGTACAGTATTATGAACAGTAGTATGTACAGTATTGTGTAAAGTATTGTGTACAGTATTATGTACAGTATTGTGTAAAGTATTGTGTACAGTATTATATACAGTGTTGTGTACAGTAGTATGTACAGTATTGTGTACATTATTATGTACAGTATTGTGTACAGTATTATGTACAGTATTGTGTACATTCTTGTGTACAGTATTGTGTACAGTATTGTGTACAGTATTATGTACAGTATTATGTGCAGTATTATGTGCAGTATTGTATACAGTATTATGTACAGTATTATATACAGTATTATGTACAGTATTGTGTACAGTATTATGTACAGTATTATATACAGTATTATGTATAGTATTATATACAGTATTATGTACAGTATTATATACAGTATTGTGTACAGTGTTATGTACAGTATTATATACAGTATTATGTACAGTATTATATACAGTATTGTGTACAGTGTTATGTACAGTATTATATACAGTATTATGTACAGTATTATATACAGTATTATGTACAGTATTGTGTACATTATTATATACAGTATTATTTACAGTATTATATACAGTATTGTGTACAGTATTATGTACAGTATTATATACAGTATTATATACAGTATTATATACAGTATTGTGTACAGTATTATGTACAGTATTATGTACAGTATTATATACAGTATTGTGTACAGTATTGTGTACCGTATTATGTACAGTATTATGTACAGTATAATGTACAGTATTATGTACAGTATTGTGTACAGTATTATATACAGTATTATGTACAGTATTATATACAGTATTGTGTACAGTATTATATACAGTATTATGTACAGTATTATATACAGTATTATATACAGTATTATGTACAGTATTATATACAGTATTATGTACAGTATTATATACAGTATTATGTACAGTATTATATACAGTATTATGTACAGTATTATATACAGTATTATGTACAGTATTATATACAGTATTATGTACAGTATTATATACAGTATTATGTACAGTATTGTGTACAGTATTATATACAGCATTATGTACAGTATTATATACAGTATTGTGTACAGTATTATATACAGTATTATGTACAGTATTATATACAGTATTATGTACAATATTATATACAGTATTTTATACAGTATTATGTACAGTATTATGTACAGTATTATATACAGTATTGTGTACAGTATTATATACAGTATTATGTACAGTATTATATACAGTATTATGTACAGTATTATATACAGTATTATGTACAGTATTATATACAGTACTATGTACAGTATTATATACAGTATTGTGTACAGTATTATGTACAGTATTATATACAGTATTATATACAGTACTATGTACAGTATTATATACAATATTATATACAGTATTATATACAGTATTATGTACAGTATTATATACAGTACTATGTACATTATTATATACAGTATTGTGTACAGTGTTATGTACAGTAGTATATACAGTATTATATACAGTATTGTGTACAGTATTATATACAGTATTATGTACAGTATTATATACAGTATTATGTACAGTATTATATACAGTATTATATACAGTATTATATACAGTATTATGTACAGTATTATATACAGTATTATGTACAGTATTGTGTACAGTATTATATACAGTATTATGTACAGTATTATATACAGTATTGTGTACAGTGTTATGCACAGTATTATATACAGTATTATGTACAGTATTATATACAGTATTGTGTACAGTATTATATACAGTATTATGTACAGTATTATATACAGTATTGTGTACAGTATTATATACAGTATTATGTACAGTATTATATACAGTATTATGTACAGTATTATATACAGTATTGTGTACAGTATTATATACAGTATTATGTACAGTATTATATACAGTATTATGTACAGTGTTATATACAGTATTGTGTACAGTGTTATGTACAGTACCTCTCAATGCAGCTTAGTCCCACTCAGGTTAATATTAAACCACATTCACATTCAGGCCATGAGTACAATGTCAGCATCCTGTCCAACAATCGATGATAATTCATCGATGATATTGTTGAACTATATTCACAATGATTTCCCACTCAGCCCTGAATCACATGTGTGTGTGTGTGTCTCTGTGTCCTCAGGCGGTGTTCGACTGTGTGGTCAATTCTTTGAAGAATGTGCTGAACATCCTCATTGTTTACATCCTCTTCATGTTCATCTTCGCTGTTATTGCAGTTCAGCTCTTCAAGGGGAAATTCTTCTACTGCACAGACGAGTCCAAGGGCCTGGAAAAGGACTGCAAGTTGGTCTAACCCCCCCCTCCTCCTCAGGACGTATTTCAGAAACCTTTCGGACATCGGTGCTTTATTTATGCCTTCCTGTCTTCCAGAGGGCAGTTCCTCGACTATGACCAAGACGAGGTGGCCGCCATGCCCAGAGAGTGGAAGAAATATGAGTTCCATTACGACAATGTGCTGTGGGCCTTCCTCACCCTCTTCACTGTCTCCACTGGGGAGGGCTGGCCGACGTGAGTGCAGCTGACTTGATTCCCTCATAGATGTAAGTCAAGTACTGGTGAAGGGGTTTGTGTGCCCCACTGACCCTGGGAGCTCCTGGTAGGGACTCCCACGGCCTCGGGGGAGGAGCCACACCAAGACAGTTTATCTGACCCTTTATGAATCGGCCAAAAGCATTTGAATCTCAGCCACTCTTTCAGCTGAGGCCAGAGACTAGATCTAGCTGCTCATGAAGCCACCTGTTCCACTGGTCCGCTGGTGCTGTTACGACTGTTGTGTGCATCTTTGTCCTGAGTTTCAGTCTGTCTGTGGCACTGGTACCCTGGAGAATACCATCACAGGCTGGATGTGTTACGGTTGTGTTGTGCTCTCCTCTCCCTGCAGTGTCCTGAAGCACTCTGTGGATGCTACCTTTGAAGACACGGGTCCCAGTCCAGGCTACCGGATAGAAATGTCCATCTTCTATGTGGTCTACTTTGTGGTCTTCCCATTCTTTTTTGTTAACATCTTCGTTGCTCTCATCATCATCACCTTCCAGGAGCAGGGAGACAAGGCCCTGTCTGAGTGCAGCTTGGAGAAGAACGAGGTAAAGCAGAGACATGACCACAGCTCTGAGCTTCATGCTGTCAGTGCTGCTTACACGATGCTCTTATCACTGCCTTCATCAACCGTTTACCTCATTCTGCTGGATATTCCAGAATGTTACAAACAGATTAGCATGAAGCATTGGGGAAGGTTTGTCCTTCATAGGAGAACTTGTAATGGTCGGAGATGAAGGAGACTAAGGAGCTCATGTCCTCTCAGATAGAACCAAACACGTGGTGTGCTGACTGGTGATGTGGCTTAAATACGTCTACAGTTTGAGTGAACCTCGTTTCATACGATATAAACACATCACATAGTTAGAGAAAGGAAGCAAGAAACAAGTCAAGATATCAAACACAAGTCACAGCCTATTGTGGTAGAGTAGGATTGCCTGCTCTACAACATGCTGACCTCTGAGTGAGGCTAGTTTCTTGATGCTTTGGTCAAAGGACCTTTGACAGAACAGTCAAACAGTCTCACAGCTGCTGTGGACATACAGGTTGGTGGAAAACCCTCATCAACGAGAGGAGCACATGACATGTTGTTAACAAAGCTTCTTAATGCACCTGGGACCAGAAGCCAGTGCACACTTTGAATGATCACGAGCAGGAGACTGAGTTCCTATCAGATAATGCAGACAGTGAAGCTGATGTGGTTTCTCTCTTCCAGAGGGCTTGCATTGACTTTGCCATCAACGCCAGACCTCTGACACGCTACATGCCCCAGAACACGCAGTCCTTCCAGTACCGGATGTGGAAGTTTGTGGTCTCACCTCCATTTGAGTACTCCATCATGATCATGATCGCTCTGAATACCATCGTGCTCATGATGAAGGTAAGAGCTTCTGAAGAAGATGTTAATTGTACGACTGTCATTTGAAGTCAGTCCTGGACTCATCAGCGCAGGAAAGAAATTGTTTAACATTTTGAGCTGTATGTTCAGGTTGATATGCTCCTGTTGTGTCTGCACAGTAAATATAAAGCTACCGCCAGCAGCATGTTAGCATAGCAAAAGGATTACTGCAAACAGCTAGCGAGGCTCTGTCCAAAGCTGACATCCAAACATAAAGCCATGTGTGTAATGGGTGGTTCTGATGGCCAGCAGCTTGGCTACTGTAAGTCAACAAGTTGCTGTATGTATATATATATATATATATACATACAGCATTCATTTTCCCAATTCATCTGCCCTTCAGTTCCATGGAGCTCCAGACTTCTATGAAGCGATGCTGAAGAACCTGAACATCGTCTTCACCACTCTCTTCTCTCTGGAGTGCATCCTCAAGATCATTGCTTTTGGTCCATTGGTGAGTAACATTTATGAAAAAAAATTTAAATATTCGGACAAATAAAGAACAGCCGATGATTTTCAACTGCTGTTCCTCAGAGCTACTTGAAGGATGCCTGGAACGTGTTTGACTTTGTCACAGTGTTGGGCAGCATCACCGACATCCTGGTGACTGAAATCAATGTAAGAGCAGCCGGGACACCCTCTGCACACCACACCTCCGCCGTAATGACACCAGAGAGACGCTCACATGCAGCGGCCCAGACAGCGCCGAGCGTCTCTTGCCGTCCTCCATTAAGCTTTCTGTGTACTCGCGCGTGGCACCGCAGCTACGAGCGCGCACAGAGTTCATCACAGTGTTTGTTACATTATTCTCCAAAGGCCAGAAGGCGTACAAGCACAATGTACTGTGAAGGAGCAAGAAGACAACCAGAGTAAGCGGCAAAATACCAAAAACCAACATAAAGTGTAAACTCATATTCATGGACTACTTAATGTCCTTTATCCAAGCCCTGTGAAGAAAGAAGTCAAATATTAAATGCAGTAAATTAAACAATGGTTGAATATCCTGTAAATAATTAGATCTGACTGGAAACATATTTACCCAAATGTAGATTTTTAAAAACCCTCCTGTTACTAAAGCATGAAGAACTCTTCAGACATGTTCATGTCAGTAAAGTGTTTGAACGTCTGGTGAAGCTCTGAGCGCACACAGCGAGCACCACGACAACCTGCAAGCTGTCGTCGTTCTTCGCCGTGGAGAGGCTGAACTCAGCTTTGGGATTGTTATTTTCATGCTGATCTGTGATTGGCCAAAACAAAATAAGAAAATGAGGCTCCGGGGTAGGACACACCTGGTCTGCACACCTCTGTATTGAAGGTGTCAAAGTGGAAGGACAGCTTAACGTTGGAGCGACAGTAACATATTAGGAAATACTCAAAAACATCCATTTGACTTCATATAGTTTTCATCTGGACTCTTGTTCGGCCTTTACAACAGAGTCCAATTCTCCTTTTATTGATCAGTAGCTCGCTGACGTACTTTCATTCGCCAACGCAACAGTTAGCTTGTAGCCCTGAAGTAGCAGAGCAGTGAACACATTACACAGCCTGCAATCATTGTGCGAAGAAACTGTGTGAGTCATTGCTTATGCTTCATTTCTTTATTGAACATAAGAAAATAGAAATAAGTGCCAACTAGTGAAGTAATACATATAATTGAAAAGCTTTTAAAATGCTTTCCTGATTAAAGGATTTACAGAATAAACACAAACCCATGCTGCATGCATGACGCTACGCAGCGTGGTCCTCATCCTGTCAGCGGCCGTCACTGACGTGTGTATCTGTTGAACTGGATCAGTTGATGTCGTGCAATGTGACTGTTCCTGTTCTCCATCCTTTCTCCTCCTCTTCCTCTGCTGCCTGTCTCTCTCTCCCTCCACATTTCCATCTTGTTGGTTGTCATCCCCGGTGTTGCCACGCCCTGGCCCCAAACACCACTAGACTACGGTGAGTGGCTTTCTGTTGCCATGTTCTGCTCTAAACGTTTTAATACAGAAGATGTTATGCAGCTCTTTTGAATGTGTTCTCCATCAAGTTAGCGTTGCCCTGTCATGAAGTGAGAGACACACTCAGACCCGGATGGTTGAGAGGCCCAGATCTCTCGACTTTACCCCTCAAACACACAAACACACGCGTGATGGAAATAGTACCTCTGTGTGAAATCACCAAATCACTTTGATATACAAGTCTCAATGGTAGTGTGACGAGGTCAGATCTGTAACATGTCTGTAACATGTCCAATGCAGCACAAGTCTGAACTCAATACTGTATCTATCATTTCTTATGTACCAAGAACAAAACTGACAAAATAAGCCGGATGAGCCACTTATGTGCCAGTAATGTGTTGAGGATATTCATCTGATGTCAGATCTGTCTATTGTCAAAATAGTTGAGATCCCAGGGAAGCGGCTTTAAATGAGGGAATACATGTTCGGTATGTAAATTAGGCTAAAGGGACATAGAGCGTATAATTATAGTTTAACGGATGAAATCTAATAATCATTTTAAAGCAAGCGTGTATTACATAAGAAATGTAAAGTGATTTTAACAAATGTAAACCTGATAATAATAATACGTGTATCTGAGTATAGTGCAGTCTGAGTGTAGAAAGTACGTAGAAAGAGGAAGTAAGCAGGGTGTTGGCTTCAAGGGATGGGGAAATAACGGTGGTTGAGAAGAAAAGACACAAAGCACAATAATGATGAAGGATGAGATCAATAATCATTTTATAAGCAAATGTGTACTAAGTAAACTGATTATAACAACTGTAACTGATTATAACAACTGTAACTGTGATTATGATAACTAATCTGTGTTAGAAATGTGTGAGTGTAGGAAAAGGGGAAGTGCAACAGATGTTGAACACCCAGACACGCGCAGAGCTTGATTAAGTAAGCGCCCAGACAGGGAAGTTGGGGTGATTTCCTCATGCACACACACACAAAATGTAGGTACTTTTCGAAGCACATGCACCAAATCAATGATGTCATGTTAATCATGGGCTGAGGGAGGACGTGTTGAGGAAGAGAGGGGAGAGACGGGAGGGGCAGCCCAAAAGTGTGATAAAAGAAGTAACTTGCAAACAGCAAGACGAGAATTCACGATGAGACGCCGACCGAGCCATCCATGGAGAAACACTGGACCTCGTTCGACAGCCGCGTCTGAGGACTTCGTCTCTGTTCACGGAAAGAAGACCGCCATTCGTGGACAAAAATTGAAAGACGGAGAATCACCTCTCCCCCCTGCTTGACTTTAACAACTGGACAACGGATGGACACAGCCGCCTTAAAGACTTTGTACTGAGCCTTGAGGATCGCTGAACGGACTTTGTTTGCCGCGCAGGAGGAGCCTGGGGGGTCTGGCCGAACCTTCGCTCCTAAAAACCCCAAAAGGATTTTTTATCACATCGACAATCCAGCTCCACCGAACCGTCTCGGCATCTAAAACTAATGAGTATAATCTAAGAAGAAAATTAAAGTAACGAATCAAGTTTAGTAACATTTAATGTGAGCTGTAGCTTAACCCTTGCTAACTAACTAAATATAACCTGCAATAAATATCTAATCTGCATTTAAAGTAAAATTCTCAAGTGCATTTATTTGCTCAAGTAGTAAAAGTTCCTCGTGGCAGTAAAAAGTTAAATCCATTGTATGTCTAACAACTGAGTTCTGTAAGGTTATCCTAGAGACCGAATCCACTTAACAATCCCTTACGGTTTTAGAAGTAATCCTAGCCGTTAAAACCTAACCTGGCATTTACCAAGAGCACGGATCCAGAAGAGGGAAGCTGCCATAACCGACGCGACTGGTAGGAGCGCCCGGGGTCAGGGTGGCCCCTCGACCGAGTGCACTCAGACCGGAGGAAGCAGGGTAGACGTCGGGAGTAACGGCAGTTAGAAGAGCCAGGCGAGTTCCCTCGCAAGAACACCAGCTCGACAATCTTTTAATAGAGAGCTGAGTCAGTAAGTAGCCCCGTATCGGGCCAGAAGTACCCCAGGATCTAACACTATAAACATAACATATTGCCCCCGTGTGGTAAATGGGGGAAATAATGATCCCAATACAACCACAATAACCAGCAGGACTCCCTCCTGTCTGCATCCAGCTGCATGCATGAAGGTCCAGATGGCGCAGTGGATGGCGGCCTTGGTATTGCGCTCTGGTACCGTTTCTGTTTTTGTACATTTTTTTCTCTGACCACATTCGGCAAGGAGGAACGTTTAAACATCTGACAGTCCACAGGCCAGACGTGTTTGCTGTTTTTCATTGAACCGGAAGGTTTGACAGAGCTGGTAGTTGGAGGAGCAGCGGCTCTGCTGACGGGGAAGCGAGCAGCAGCAGTCCTTAAACTGTGAACTGCGCTTCAATCAATTCATCCGCTCTCTGGCCATCAAGATGGATGAGCTGCTGCTACTCAACAAAGCAAACACGGACTTCATCAGATCCGCCGCCCGGTGCTTCACTGAAAGCTGGCTCGGTCAGCACGTCCCGGACAGCGCACTACATCTGCACTACACCTCCAACTCCTCCGAGTAACGCCGCTGTCAGGGAGAACTAGGGGAGGAGGAATCTGCTTCTACGTTAGCGAAGGTTGGTGTACAGATGTCACAGTGTTGAAGGAATTAGAAACACTTTCCATAGACTGCAAACCTTTTTATTCACCGCGGGAGTTTTCCTCGTTCATCCTGGTCGGTGTTTACATCCTCAGGCCTGTTAGTGAGGCGCTCATTGTTCTTGGGGACTTCAACAGAGCAAACCTCAGCAAAGAACTGCCTAAATACAGACATATGAAGTGTAGCACCAGGGACAGAAACACTGGACCACTGCTACACTGTCATAAAGGATGCATATCGCTCTGTCCCTCGTGCAGCTCTGGGACTCTCTGATCACCGTCTGGTTCATCTTCTCCAGACCTACAGGCAGAAACTAATATCTGCAAAGCCTGAGGTGAAGACTGTGAGGAGATGGACTGAGGATGCAAAGCTGGAGCTACAGTCCTGCTTTGCACTGACTGGAGTGTTTGTGAGGCTGCTGCTGGATGAGCTCACTGGCACTGTGACGTCGTACATCAGTTTCTGTGAGGACATGTGTGTGCCGACTAAAACCTTCTGCACATACAACAATAAACCTGGTTCACTGAGAGACTCAGGCAGCTTCGTCGGGCTAAGGAGGAGGCCTACAGAGGTGGGGACAGGATCCTGTACAACCAGACCAGGAACACACTGACGAGGGAGATCAGGGTAGCTAAGAGGAGCTGCACTGAAAAACTGGACATGAATACTTGTGCAATTAATGACAACAGATAGCCTGCACTCCAATGGGCCTGTAGGGACCAGTGTGTGTCAGACTTTGCCAGAGATGGTTATCTGGTCAGTGCCTGTCTTTCTTACGAGCTCCGCTTGTTTTGGTCTGAAGTCTGATGATGAAGCCCCGCCCCTACTGAAGCCCTTCCCCTATGATGATGAAGCCCCGCCCCTATGATGAAGCCCCGCCCCTACTCCGGCAGCTGTGGCTCAGAGCAGCTCGTCTTTCTGTCAGAAGATCGGCGGATTGGCGGATCGGCATTACTATCGTTTTAGGATCGACTCAAAACTAATTGCAAACCTAAATATCTGATTGCATCATAGATTCATGCGTAAATCTCTGATGCACAGTTCAGCTGCAGATACAATTCATTTGATTCATCTATTGGAACCTTGTAGACTGTTATCTCTGCAAAGCATATGGTTGAACTGATGAACGCCTTCTTCACGTCTCAACCTTGGACCCAGATTACAGGAGAGTCGTAGTTGTGATGTATAAATAGTTTAACTAAAGTCACAAATGCAGAAACAAACTGTGAATTAATGCAATACATGATCAACGACACAAATAAGTAACCACATGACTAAAACATCAGCACAATAAGATGTTTTCTTTGGTTAACTGTGTTATTGATGTGACAGAATTCATCTGAGGTCTGTGATTGGATGGTTAATGTCTTGACAGCTGGCCCTTGTATGGTTCTACTCACTCACACTGGTCAAAGGGAGTCAGCATGTCACTGTGCTGCTTTGTAACCAGCTGAAGTTCTGAGGGGTTCTGATCCGTCTGTGTCTAACAGGACCGGCTGCTGAACCTGAGCTTCCTGAGGCTGTTCAGAGCTGCTCGGCTCATCAAGCTGCTGAGGCAGGGCTACACCATCCGCATCCTGCTGTGGACCTTCGTCCAGTCCTTCAAGGTGCTCACGCACATCATCACATAAACACTGACATGTGCACTTTCACAAACACACACCCATATACAGTAACTTGTGTGGCGGCGGCTGGACCAGTCAGTACAGCGTTTGGACTGGAGAGCAAGGCACTGAAGCCCTAAAGTCAGAGATGTACTTGCTTTTTACGACACGATGGCTGCCTCGCAAATCCTGTGTCCATGTGGTGGAGCATTGGTTGTGCACATCCTGAAGGTGGAGATACACTGAAGTCCTATTCATCTTCTATGGAGAGCAGGAGATCCTGCTGCGCGTAGCAAGATGGATACATTCGCACAATCGTGACTCGACCTCAACTTTATGCAACTGAGGTCTGTCCATCGCAACCATGGAAATATCAATTCAATTCAATTTATTTTGTAGAGCCCAAAATCACAAATTAGCCTGAGAAGGCTTTACAATCTGTACACATATGACATCCTCTGACCTTTGACCCTCACATCAGAACAGGAAGAACTCCCCAAAAACCTCTTTAACGGGGAGAAAAGAAAGAAATAACCCCAGAGAGCAACAGAGGAGGATCCTCATGTGTACAGAAAGAACATTACAGAGTTACAACACATTCAATGCTTATGACTTATAATGAGAGCAGTAAATTACGACAACTAATAACAACAGCAGAAGTGGATACAGTAGAATAACAATGATAACAAAAGCAGTAATGGTATCGGCAATAGTAATGCAACTGCTAACAATAATGGTACTAGCAGCAGGTGTCAGCAGGGCCACAGCAACATGAACCAGCCCTAACTATAAACATGAGCCAGTCCTAACTATAAACCTGAACCAGCCCTAACTATGAACATGAACCAGCCCTAACTATAAACCTGAACCAGCCCTAACTGTAAACCTGAACCAGTCCTAACTGTAAACCTGAACCAGCCCTAACTATAAACCTGAACCAGTACTAACTATAAACCTGAACCAGCCCTAACTGTAAACCTGAACCAGTCCTAACTATAAACCTGAACCAGTCCTAACTGTAAACCTGAACCAGTCCTAACTATAAACCTGAACCAGTCCTAACTGTAAACCTGAACCAGTCCTAACTATAAACCTGAACCAGTCCTAACTGTAAACCTGAACCAGTCCTAACTATAAACCTGAACCAGTCCTAACTGTAAACCTGAACCAGTCCGAACTATAAACCTGAACCAGTCCTAACTGTAAACCTGAACCGGTCCGAACTATAAACCTGAACCAGTCCTAACTGTAAACCTGAGCCAGTCCTAACTATGAACCTGAACCAGTCCTAACTATAGACCTGAGCGAGCCCTAACTATAGACCTGAGCGAGCCCTAACTATAAACCTGAACCACTCCTAACTATAAACCTGAACCAGCCCTAACTATAAACCTGAACCAGTCCTAACTATAAACCTGAGCCAGTCCTAACTATAAACCTGAACCAGCCCTAACTATAAACCTGAACCAGTCCTAACTATAAACCTGAACCAGCCCTAACTATGAACCTGAACCAGTCCTAACTATAAACCTGAACCAGCACTGACTATAAACCTGAGCCAGCCCCAACTATAAACCTGAACCAGCCCTAACTATAAACCTGAACCAGCCCTAACTATAAACCTGAACCAGTCCCAACTATAAACCTGAACCAGCACTAACTATAAACCTGAGCCAGCCCTAACTATAAACCTGAGCCAGCCCTAACTATAAACCTGAACCAGTCCCAACTATAGACCTGAACCAGTCCTAACTATATACCTGAGCGAGCACTAACTATAAACCTGAACCAGTCCTAACTATAGACCTGAGCGAGCCCTAACTATAAACCTGAACCAGCCCTAACTATAAACCTGAGCCAGCACTAACTATAAACCTGAACCAGTCCTAACTATAAACCCGAACCAGCCCTAACTATAAACCTGAACCATCCCTAACTATAAACCTGAACCAGCCCTAACTATAAACATGAACCAGTCCTAACTATAGACCTGAGCCAGTCCTAACTATAGACCTGAGCCAGCCCTAACTATAAACCTGAACCAGCCCTGACTATAGACCTGAACCAGTCATAACTATATACCTGAGCGAGCACTAACTATAAACCTGAACCAGTCCTAACTATAGACCTGAGCGAGCCCTAACTATAAACCTGAACCAGCCCTAACTATAAACCTGAACCAGTCCTAACTATAAACCTGAACCAGCCCTAACTATAAACCTGAGCCAGCCCTAACTATAAACCTGAACCAGCCCTAACTATAAACCTGAACCAGTCCTAACAATAGACCTGAGCCAGTCCTAACTATAGACCTGAGCCAGCCCTAACTATAAACTTGAACCAGCCCTAACTATAAACCTGAACCAGTCCCAACTATAGACCTCAACCAGTCCTAACTATATACCTGAGCGAGCACTAACTATAAACCTGAACCAGTCCTAACTATAGACATGAGCGAGCCCTAACTATAAACCTGAACCAGCCCTAACTATAAACCTGAGCCAGCACTAACTATAAACCTGAACCAGTCCTAACTATAAACCCGAACCAGCCCTAACTATAGACCTGAACCAGTCATAACTATATACCTGAGCGAGCACTAACTATAAACCTGAACCAGTCCTAACTATAGACCTGAACCAGCCCTGACTATAAACCTGAGCCAGTCCTGACTATAAACCTGAGCCAGCCCTAACTATAAACCTGAACCAGCCCGAACTATAAACCTGAACCAGCCCTAACTATAAACCTGAACCAGTCCTAACTATGAACCTGAACCAGTCCTAACTATAAACCTGAACCAGCCCCAACTATAGACCTGAGCGAGCCCTAACTATAAACCTGAACCAGCCCTAACTATAAACCTGAGCCAGCACTAACTATAAACCTGAACCAGTCCTAACTATAAACCCGAACCAGCCCTAACTATAAACCTGAACCATCCCTAACTATAAACCTGAACCAGCCCTAACTATAAACATGAACCAGTCCTAACTATAGACCTGAGCCAGTCCTAACTATAGACCTGAGCCAGCCCTAACTATAAACCTGAACCAGCCCTGACTATAGACCTGAACCAGTCATAACTATATACCTGAGCGAGCACTAACTATAAACCTGAACCAGTCCTAACTATAGACCTGAGCGAGCCCTAACTATAAACCTGAACCAGCCCTAACTATAAACCTGAACCAGTCCTAACTATAAACCTGAACCAGCCCTAACTATAAACCTGAGCCAGCCCTAACTATAAACCTGAACCAGCCCTAACTATAAACCTGAACCAGTCCTAACAATAGACCTGAGCCAGTCCTAACTATAGACCTGAGCCAGCCCTAACTATAAACTTGAACCAGCCCTAACTATAAACCTGAACCAGTCCCAACTATAGACCTCAACCAGTCCTAACTATATACCTGAGCGAGCACTAACTATAAACCTGAACCAGTCCTAACTATAGACATGAGCGAGCCCTAACTATAAACCTGAGCCAGCACTAACTATAAACCTGAACCAGTCCTAACTATAAACCCGAACCAGCCCTAACTATAGACCTGAACCAGTCATAACTATATACCTGAGCGAGCACTAACTATAAACCTGAACCAGTCCTAACTATAGACCTGAACCAGCCCTGACTATAAACCTGAGCCAGTCCTGACTATAAACCTGAGCCAGCCCTAACTATAAACCTGAACCAGCCCGAACTATAAACCTGAACCAGCCCTAACTATAAACCTGAACCAGTCCTAACTATGAACCTGAACCAGTCCTAACTATAAACCTGAACCAGCCCTAACTATAAACCTGAACCAGTCCTAACTATAAACCTGAACCAGCCCTAACTATAAACCTGAACCAGCCCTAACTATAAACCTGAACCAGTCCCAACTATAAACCTGAACCAGCACTAACTATAAACCTGAGCCAGCCCTAACTATAAACCTGAGCCAGCCCTAACTATAAACCTGAACCAGTCCCAACTATAGACCTGAACCAGTCCTAACTATATACCTGAGCGAGCACTAACTATAAACCTGAACCAGTCCTAACTATAGACCTGAGCGAGCCCTAACTATAAACCTGAACCAGCCCTAACTATAAACCTGAGCCAGCACTAACTATAAACCTGAACCAGTCCTAACTATAAACCCGAACCAGCCCTAACTATAAACCTGAACCATCCCTAACTATAAACCTGAACCAGCCCTAACTATAAACATGAACCAGTCCTAACTATAGACCTGAGCCAGTCCTAACTATAGACCTGAGCCAGCCCTAACTATAAACCTGAACCAGCCCTGACTATAGACCTGAACCAGTCATAACTATATACCTGAGCGAGCACTAACTATAAACCTGAACCAGTCCTAACTATAGACCTGAGCGAGCCCTAACTATAAACCTGAACCAGCCCTAACTATAAACCTGAACCAGTCCTAACTATAAACCTGAACCAGCCCTAACTATAAACCTGAGCCAGCCCTAACTATAAACCTGAACCAGCCCTAACTATAAACCTGAACCAGTCCTAACAATAGACCTGAGCCAGTCCTAACTATAGACCTGAGCCAGCCCTAACTATAAACTTGAACCAGCCCTAACTATAAACCTGAACCAGTCCCAACTATAGACCTCAACCAGTCCTAACTATATACCTGAGCGAGCACTAACTATAAACCTGAACCAGTCCTAACTATAGACATGAGCGAGCCCTAACTATAAACCTGAACCAGCCCTAACTATAAACCTGAGCCAGCACTAACTATAAACCTGAACCAGTCCTAACTATAAACCCGAACCAGCCCTAACTATAGACCTGAACCAGTCATAACTATATACCTGAGCGAACACTAACTATAAACCTGAACCAGTCCTAACTATAGACCTGAACCAGCCCTGACTATAAACCTGAGCCAGTCCTGACTATAAACCTGAGCCAGCCCTAACTATAAACCTGAACCAGCCCGAACTATAAACCTGAACCAGCCCTAACTATAAACCTGAACCAGTCCTAACTATGAACCTGAACCAGTCCTAACTATAAACCTGAACCAGCCCTAACTATAGACCTGAGCGAGCCCTAACTATAAACCTGAACCAGCCCTAACTATAAACCTGAGCCAGCACTAACTATAAACCTGAACCAGTCCTAACTATAAACCCGAACCAGCCCTAACTATAAACCTGAACCATCCCTAACTATAAACCTGAACCAGCCCTAACTATAAACATGAACCAGTCCTAACTATAGACCTGAGCCAGTCCTAACTATAGACCTGAGCCAGCCCTAACTATAAACCTGAACCAGCCCTGACTATAGACCTGAACCAGTCATAACTATATACCTGAGCGAGCACTAACTATAAACCTGAACCAGTCCTAACTATAGACCTGAGCGAGCCCTAACTATAAACCTGAACCAGCCCTAACTATAAACCTGAACCAGTCCTAACTATAAACCTGAACCAGCCCTAACTATAAACCTGAGCCAGCCCTAACTATAAACCTGAACCAGCCCTAACTATAAACCTGAACCAGTCCTAACAATAGACCTGAGCCAGTCCTAACTATAGACCTGAGCCAGCCCTAACTATAAACTTGAACCAGCCCTAACTATAAACCTGAACCAGTCCCAACTATAGACCTCAACCAGTCCTAACTATATACCTGAGCGAGCACTAACTATAAACCTGAACCAGTCCTAACTATAGACATGAGCGAGCCCTAACTATAAACCTGAACCAGCCCTAACTATAAACCTGAGCGAGCCCTAACTATAAACCTGAACCAGCCCTAACTATAAACCTGAACCAGTCCTAACTATAAACCTGAACCAGCCCTAACTATAAACCTGAGCCAGCCCTAACTATAAACCTGAACCAGCCCTAACTATAAACCTGAACCAGTCCTAACAATAGACCTGAGCCAGTCCTAACTATAGACCTGAGCCAGCCCTAACTATAAACTTGAACCAGCCCTAACTATAAACCTGAACCAGTCCCAACTATAGACCTCAACCAGTCCTAACTATATACCTGAGCGAGCACTAACTATAAACCTGAACCAGTCCTAACTATAGACATGAGCGAGCCCTAACTATAAACCTGAACCAGCCCTAACTATAAACCTGAGCCAGCACTAACTATAAACCTGAACCAGTCCTAACTATAAACCCGAACCAGCCCTAACTATAGACCTGAACCAGTCATAACTATATACCTGAGCGAGCACTAACTATAAACCTGAACCAGTCCTAACTATAGACCTGAACCAGCCCTGACTATAAACCTGAGCCAGTCCTGACTATAAACCTGAGCCAGCCCTAACTATAAACCTGAACCAGCCCGAACTATAAACCTGAACCAGCCCTAACTATAAACCTGAACCAGTCCTAACTATGAACCTGAACCAGTCCTAACTATAAACCTGAACCAGCCCTAACTATAGACCTGAGCGAGCCCTAACTATAAACCTGAACCAGCCCTAACTATAAACCTGAGCCAGCACTAACTATAAACCTGAACCAGTCCTAACTATAAACCCGAACCAGCCCTAACTATAAACCTGAACCATCCCTAACTATAAACCTGAACCAGCCCTAACTATAAACATGAACCAGTCCTAACTATAGACCTGAGCCAGTCCTAACTATAGACCTGAGCCAGCCCTAACTATAAACCTGAACCAGCCCTGACTATAGACCTGAACCAGTCATAACTATATACCTGAGCGAGCACTAACTATAAACCTGAACCAGTCCTAACTATAGACCTGAGCGAGCCCTAACTATAAACCTGAACCAGCCCTAACTATAAACCTGAACCAGTCCTAACTATAAACCTGAACCAGCCCTAACTATAAACCTGAGCCAGCCCTAACTATAAACCTGAACCAGCCCTAACTATAAACCTGAACCAGTCCTAACAATAGACCTGAGCCAGTCCTAACTATAGACCTGAGCCAGCCCTAACTATAAACTTGAACCAGCCCTAACTATAAACCTGAACCAGTCCCAACTATAGACCTCAACCAGTCCTAACTATATACCTGAGCGAGCACTAACTATAAACCTGAACCAGTCCTAACTATAGACATGAGCGAGCCCTAACTATAAACCTGAACCAGCCCTAACTATAAACCTGAGCCAGCACTAACTATAAACCTGAACCAGTCCTAACTATAAACCCGAACCAGCCCTAACTATAGACCTGAACCAGTCATAACTATATACCTGAGCGAGCACTAACTATAAACCTGAACCAGTCCTAACTATAGACCTGAACCAGCCCTGACTATAAACCTGAGCCAGTCCTGACTATAAACCTGAGCCAGCCCTAACTATAAACCTGAACCAGCCCGAACTATAAACCTGAACCAGCCCTAACTATAAACCTGAACCAGTCCTAACTATGAACCTGAACCAGTCCTAACTATAAACCTGAACCAGCCCTAACTATAAACCTGAACCAGTCCTAACTATAAACCTGAACCAGCCCTAACTATAAACCTGAACCAGCCCTAACTATAAACCTGAGCGAGCCCTAACTATAAACCTGAACCAGCCCTGAATATAAACCTGAACCAGTCCTGACTATAAACCTGAACCAGCCCTAACTATAAACCTGAGCCAGCCCTAACTATAAACCTGAACCAGCCCTAACTATAAACCTGAACCAGTCCTAACTATAGACCTGGGCCTGTTATGTGGGAGTTCGCAGGTAGGACCCAAACGCAAGACCACAGGAGACAGAAGTTACTATGAACAGGTTTTATTTCGAATGTGTGAAGGTGTGGAGCCCGTGGTCCGACACCAGAGTGGCAGAGCGACGGTGTGAGGCCCGTGGCTCGACACCGGAGGGCTGGCAGCTTGACGGCGAGAGTAGTCCGTGTCACACAAGGAGGGCAGAGCGGCGGAGTGTAATCCGTACACACAAGGAGGGCAGAGGACGCCACGGGGTTGACGCGGATGAAAGACGGTACGACCTGACAACCCCAGACTGCAGGGCCAGAGCTTATGTAGTGCCAGGAGACTCATTAGTGGGCCCTGAGTCTGGTGTGTCAGGCAGCAGGAGGTGATCAGCTGGAGTGTCCTCAGCTGTGCACACTCAAGGTTGTGGCCATGGGAGGCGTCAGGTCAGACAGGGATCCTGGATCCTGACAGTATCCCCCCCTTAAGGTACGGATTCCAGATATACAACCAGACACAAAAAAGAGCGGCCGGAGGGGGTCCGGAGGAGGGATGGCCCCACATCTAGAAGGCCGGCCAGGGTGGGCGGAGGGGGTACGGAGCAGGGGTGACTGGTGCTGACCGGCCACGGGGCTGCAGAAGAGCCTCGGCCACAGGTGCTCCGGCGGACGGCCGGGCGGGCGGAAGGGCTCCGGCCACAGGTGCTCCGGCGGACGGCCGGGCGGGCGGAAGGGCTCCGGACACGGGTGCTCCGGCGGACGGCCGGGCGGGCGGAAGGGCTCCGGAGAATAGGATGCTGGTGCAGCAGTGGCAGGTACTGGAGGTCTCTGCTGCCCCGCGACGGCAGCGGGCACGGGAGGTCTCTGCTGCTCAGAGACGGCAGCGGGCGCTGCGGCGGCAGGAACTGGAGCTGGCGCTGCGGCGGCAGGAACTGGAGCTGGCGCTGCGGCGGCGGGAACTGGAGGTCGCTGCTGCTCCGGGACGGCAGCGGCGGGAACTGGAGGTCGCTGCTGCTCCGGGACGGCAGCGGCGGGAACTGGAGGTCGCTGCTGCTCTGGGACGGCAGCGGCCGGGACTGGATGTCGCTGCTGCTCCGGGACGGCAGCGGCCGGGACTGGAGGTCGCTGCTGCTCTGGGACGGCAGCGGCCGGGACGGGAGGTCGCCGCGGTACGGAGACGGCGGCCGGGACTGGAGGTCGCTGCTGCTCTGGGACGGCAGCGGCCGGGACTGGAGGTCGCCGCGGTACGGAGACGGCGGCCGGGACTGGAGGTCGCTGCTGCTCTGGGATGGCAGCGGCCGGGACTGGAGGTCGCCGCGGTACGGAGACGGCGGCGGCCGGGACTGGAGGTCGCCGCGGTACGGAGACGGCGGCGGCCGGGACTGGAGGTCGCCGCGGTACGGAGACGGCGGCGGCCGGGACTGGAGGTCGCCGCGGTATGGAGACGGCGGCGGCCGGGACTGGAGGTCGCCGCGGTATGGAGACGGCAGCGGCCGGGACTGGAGGTCGCTGCTGCACTGCGACGGCAGCGGCCGGGACTGGAGGTCGCTGCTGCTCTGCGACGGCCGGGACTGGAGGTCGCTGCGGTACGGAGACGGCGGCGGCTGGGACTGGGGAAAGCTGTGCCGCAGAGGCGGTAGGAACCGGAGCTGGCTGCGGCGAAGAGGTGGCAGGAACAGGAGCTGGCTGCAATGCCGTCCGAATACGGGGAGCCGGAGTCGGCCGGGCCACCGAGTGTTCCGCTACACTTGCTTGGCTCCCTCTCCGGCTGAGAAGGTGCTTGGCCATATAATCAGAGTCCCCCAGAGGGTCAAAAACTCTCATCAGAGCCGCCACAAAGTCCACATAATCCACAGTATTAGGCCGATCAAAACTTAATGTTCTCGCAGCCCAGTCCAAAGCCCTTCCCCGCAGTAATCCAACCACGTAGGCGACCTTGGACCCGTCCAAGGCAAACGTCTGAGGCCGACGGTCAAACACTCGTTGGCAAAGCAACAGGAAGCCCTGGCACTTCCCCAGTGTTCCATCATAGGGAATTGGAGCCGGCACAGGGGATTCCCAGACCGGCGGAGCAAGGACTGGAGGGAATAGTACAGGTGCTGGAACTGGTGGAGACCTGACTGTCCGGGCTAGTTCCTGCACGAAACAGCCAATCCAAGAAATTTCAGCAGTGACACTTCTCACCTCCTCCAGCAGGCTGTTAGGGCCGTACAGTGTAGCTGCTCCTGTGGTTGCTGGGTCCATTATGGTCAGGTCGTTCTGTTATGTGGGAATTCGCAGGTAGGACCCAAACGCAAGACCACAGGAGACAGAAGTTACTATGAACAGGTTTTATTTCGAATGTGTGAAGGTGTGGAGCCCGTGGTCCGACACCAGAGTGGCAGAGCGACGGTGTGAGGCCCGTGGCTCGACACCGGAGGGCTGGCAGCTTGACGGCGAGAGTAGTCCGTGTCACACAAGGAGGGCAGAGCGGCGGAGTGTAATCCGTACACACAAGGAGGGCAGAGGACGCCACGGGGTTGACGCGGATGAAAGACGGTATGGTTCAGAGGAGCTCCGTGGATTGTATCGAGCTGTATTCACTGTGTCTAGCAAGCCACCGGTCGCTGTTTACTACAGCTGTAGGAACACAAAATAAACTGATTTGGCTGTGATTCAACGGCAATAAACCGACAAAAATGGACTCCGAAATAACTACACAATGATGCCGATTTGTACTTGTCTTCTCCGACAAAAAGGGACTCCGAAATAACTACACAATGATGCCGATTTGTACTTGTCTTCTCCGACAAAAAGGGACTCCGAAATAACTACGTAATGATACCGATTTGTAGGCTACTTGTCTTCTCAATGGAGCTCTGATGGATCGGTGCTAGGCTATGCTAACATCGTAGCAGCTCCACCAGCACTCAATAACGTCACGTAGACGTAAATACGGCAGCGTCTATTCATTGTTTGTACCGTATGGTTTACACACACACATGTATACGCATAGTTTGGTCCGGTCTCTGTTGATATGAGGTATCGTAGAGCTCTGGGTGAACACAGACGGCTACAGGATTTATTTCCTGATTCAACAACGGCAGGAAGCCAGTGATGACAGCGGGAGCAACTCAACGCTGATAGGCTATCGCGCCACAGCGTCACGCGATTATGTCGCTGAAGTTGAAAAATTTCAACTCGCGCGTTGGCGATTTTGCGGCGTCCAACGCGTCAACCGCACTGCAATAACACGTCCAACGCGCTGCGCCAACGCAAAATCGCGGCGCGCCAGTCTCATCGCGTCTGTGCATAGACTTTGTATGTAATCTCGACGCGCGTCAAAAAATCAACGCGACCGGTGTGAACGTAGCATTAGATGTGGTGAGTGTGTCTGCCCACCGGACTGAAACTGGAAGCTGGTTCCACAGAAGAGGATCTTGATAACTGAAGGATCTGGTTCCAATTCTACTTTTTAAGACTCTAGGACCCACAAGTAAGTAGTAGAATAACTTCAGTTTTGTCTGAGTTTAACATCAGGAAGTTGCAGGTCATCCAGGTGTTCCTAAAGGAAGCATAAGGGGAACAAAATGGTCCAAGCACAGAACCTTGTGGAACTCCATGACTAACATTGGTCTTCATCGAGATTTCATCGTTTACATATACAAACTGAGATCGATCTGATAAATAGGACTTAAACCAGCTTAGTGAGGTTCCTTTGATGCCAATCAGATGTTCTAGTCTCTAGATAGGAACTAGATACAGCGTTGGAGGCAGGGCCCTGTTCAATCCTATGAAAGTTGCTCATTCCTATGAAAGTTGCTCATTGGCGCATCAATGGGGCCATAGAGCAAGCACGCCGGTGTTTCCTTTAACCACACCGCCCAACCCTCGGTGCAGCCTTGGTCTCATTCAAGTGAACAGAAGAGCGAATGCAAGTCCATGGGAAGAAGTATTTTTGGGCCCAATGGCCCCCTGTGACGGGGCCGGAGGTTGTAATTACACAGTTTTGCCACTTCATAAGATCTGCTTCAAAGCCCAGCCGTTCCTCCTGGAGGCTTGATTTTAAACCGCCAGACTCGCCAAACTCAAAAAGTCAAAAAGTATTTTCAGGAACATATTTTAGTGTACTGTTGTGAAATTAAAAGCTTGTGACAATCAAGCTAAAATATGCAAATTAATACATAGTGTCGAAGCAATGGCGGCGTGATCTCAGATTTAACAATTGAGTAATCTCCTCGAGTCTCGCCGTATTTATTGTTTACGTCTTTCATCATGCGAATCCAGAATCTGTGTGGTTCTCTGGTGTGCCCTCTAGTGGAATCCTTCAGTAACACGTGCAGGGTAGGCAAGTATGAGAAGGATTGTCGATGTCAGGGGTCTCAAACTCCCGGCCAACAAAAAAAACAAAGTTAAAAAAGAAAATCTTTTTTTTATTTATTTTAAAATTAGACTAATAACAATAAAAATATCCCCATAGTCGAAATTATGAGATATAAAGTCGAAGTTATTAGATAGAAAGTCATAACTATGATAGGAAGTCATAATTCTGAGATAGAAAGTCAAAAATATGAGATTGAAAGTCAAAAAGATGAGATTGAAAGTCAAAAAGATGAGATTGAAAGTCAAAATTATGAGATAGAAAGTCAAAATTATGAGATTGAAAGTCAAAAAGATGAGATTGAAAGTCAAAATTATGAGATAGAAAGTCAAAAGTATGAGATTGAAAGTCAAAATTATGAGATACTTAAACACAGTCATAGAAGCAGCTCTTTGGCTGGTTACTGTACATTTAACATGGAAATGTATTGTGAGCACATTGAAGACTACTTTAAACTGAATGCAGAGAGTTATTTAACAATATGTTTACGAGTAGTTACATTTACAACCGGCCCTTTGCGGGCGACCATGATGCTGATATGGCCCGGAGTGAAAATGAGTTTGAGACCCCTGATCTACGTCAAAGCGTGCTTAAAAAAATACATCTCCAGCTGCTGCTGCTAACCAAGGGCAGTCCCATCACACTAACGTCTCTCCACTACAACATGCGTGTGTATGAGTCCTGTGTGTGTTCCAGTCAAGGAGTGATTTGTGGTTATTGTTATTAATGAAATGTGTTTCCTGTCCTTTAGGCGCTGCCTTATGTTTGCCTTCTGATCGCTATGCTGTTCTTCATCTATGCCATCATTGGCATGCAGGTGAGTGATGCCGCTCTGCTGTGGTCACAGAGCTCATGATATTCATATCGTAGTTCACCATTGCAATGTTTTGGCCTGAACGTGAAAAAAACTTAATTTGCACATTGCTGAGACTGTATGAATCCATCGCCCTCACTGTTTCTGTGCTGTAGGTGTTCGGCAACATTGAGCTGAACGAGGACACGGCTATCAATCACCACAACAACTTCCGTACCTTCCTCCAAGCGCTCATGCTGCTGTTCAGGTAGAAGAAACTTTATTCATTTGAGCATGCTATATATATATATATTTATATATATATATATATATATAGAGAGAGAGAGAGAGAGAGAGAGAGAGAGATAATTCAGGAATGAGCAACTGCACAAAAAACAATGTGCTGTTTAACGATGACGTTGGACCAAAACGACTTCATCCTTTTAAAACAGAAACACTCCGACTCAACTGTACGACTCTGAGGCAGCAGCAGAGGAAGATTGCAGCTTGCATCTTTCCACAAAACTGTACTTAAGAGAATTATCAACAAATTACAAAATAAACTAATATCAAAGGTATATTACTGGGTATGCAGAGTGTTACCTTATTATTATTATTTATAGTTTTATTGCAAGACAAGAGACAATACATAAACATGACAACAAGAGGACGACGAGAGTAGTGAGATACAAGCCAGGAAGCATCGCATACTCAGTGTATGGGAGAACGGTGTGATTCAGAGTGTGTGTGTGTGTGTGTGTGTGTGTGTGTGTGTGTGTGTGTGTGTGTGTGTGTGCATGCGTGCGTGCCTGAACCTTTTGAAATGAAAGAAAAGACCATAAGAAAGTACATAAATGAAAGGGCAGATTACATGAATTACAAAATAAAACCCAAAGACAGGAGCAGTACCGCCCCGTCCACTGGCAGCAGACCAGGACCAGGGCACCGTCAGGGAGCTCCAGGGCAGGACAGTAGGATCAGTCAGGCCGGGTCAACCGAAAATGAAATATTGAAATATTCAAAAAAAAAAATTGTCATTTGTATCCCATGCTGGCATAAGAACAGTGGTTAACAGTGTGTTCAAGTTGGATCCAGTAGTGTGACCAAAGCGTTGAACTCAGAGTTCATTTATTAGCTTCTGCAGAAGCTTCCAACGTGCTGCAGTCGTTCTCAGTGGACGGGTTTTCAACATGTGATCTCAGTATACTTCTGAAGAATTGTTCTCTGAAATCCAAATGACGCTGCTGATTGGAGACGTATAGTCCAACACAATTACTGGTTTTCAGACTGATTCTGATGATAAGAGCATAAGTACATAACATAAACCTTTTCTCTCAATCCGATTCTTCCTGTGAGCCATCGGGTTTCAGTGCTTTCACATCAGAGACTTTATCTTTTCATCTAACATAAAGTGGACGGGCTCTTTTGGAAGAACGTGTGCTTCTGAGCACTAATCAGAATTAAGCAACTTTATATCAAAATATTTGTTTAGTTGGTGGATTATTGCTTATTTTGCCATGCTGCTGTCAATCAAATGTGACCAAAGCACACCCTCACCATGCTGCTGAGTCGTTGAGTGTTAAACACTTATAAATAAATCATTTAAATAATGTTTGAGTGTTGCTGATTGAATCGTGAATATTTAATAAATACATATTTAAGCTTTCAGTAAGACATTGATAAAGTAACATAAAACAAGGTTTAACAACCAATCACACTTTGCACATTTTCAATTCAACTTCTGCTGAGTCGGCGTTATCTGACCTTTTCTTTTCCTCATGTAATTAAATCATCGTTTGACAGAATGCGTCCTTGTCTGCGTGCTGGACTTCATGTCTCTTGTTTCTCTCTTCTTCTGTGTTTATGTGCATCAGGAGTGCAACAGGTGAGGCCTGGCACGAGATCATGTTATCCTGTTTGAGCCACCGAGCCTGTGATGAGCGCTCAGGGACCCACGGGAACGAGTGTGGCAGTGATTTTGCCTACTTCTACTTTGTCTCCTTCATCTTCCTCTGCTCCTTCCTGGTCAGTACTGACAGTGAAGGTATCCGCTGTAACTGTTGACCTCACGGATGTCGCATGTGATGCTCTGTTAGGAGTGTCAATAAATGGAATTTGACTCACTTTTAGTTTATTACTATATTTTCAAGTGTGTACGTTTTAGATTCTATAAACAAAGATCAAAGAAAACCTTTTTAAAAATTCTTGTTTAGTGAACTTTTTCAACACATGATACTTTGATGCATTTGAAGGAATAATGTTTGATATCATTTGTATATATCAGGTCATTTCATACAGTGAGTAGCAATACATGGACGATATCATAGTGATCAAGGTTGGGAGGGTTCCTTAAAGATATATTCCACTACGAATACTAATGAAGTCAGTAACACAAGTACCACAAGTAACCTAACTTGATTACTTTCTGTTACTCTTGGATTATCTAATACTAAATATGTAAATGAAGACAGGAGCAAAGAACAATGCTGATGTTTCACTGTTATTTAGCAGCTGTGGACATGCTGTCATCATCCACTATCCACAGAGTTGCTGTTGTGGTTTGAATGAAGCCATCTGTCTTGTATTACGTTAGCTGGACCTGAAGTTAGAAGCGCTTCTCTCAGCAAAGAGAGAATCTTGATGAAATAAAAAGAGCTGATCCTCCTGGTGACGGCGTGCTGTGATGTTCTGCTCCACATAATAAATAACGAGGAAGCATTTCTCTCACTGACGTTGGAGGCCATTGAGTGGCAATGTGCATGCATGTGGAAAGTAGTATATGCTCCTTATTTAAAGTATATTTAAAAAGTGTTCTCCTGCTAGTCGGTAATCTGATTACCTCTTGACTTTCTGTTGAGGAAGTTACCTTTCTTTATCCGAATGCGACTTATGCGACTTCCTGCAAGGCTAATTAGTGAACTACTGTGGATGGCCAGCTACCCGCTAACAAGCTAACCGCTAACAAGCTAGCCAGCCAGGAACATGCTCGCGCTCGTCGTTCACAATAGCTCTTTGAGCTAGCTGGCTTTCTAAAGCTTGACTGGTAGTTAATTCAAGTGACATTTTATTTTAAGCCATGCCTCTTTTGTGAAGCTTATACTCCGACAGAGCAGCGTCATATACAAGTGGATGGTTCAACACAGCTGAAATGCTACAACATAATGCTATCAGGCTCTTTGTTCCTTCAAAGACTGTCTGAGATTTGATGGTATCCACTAGCGGCTCAGCTGCTCATGTCGATGTCATCGAGATCAGTTCAATGAAATGAACTCGTTACTGTTTCATTGCTGCGACCAGGTGAAGGCATAAACTCTACTTCATGGTTGTGTTCCAGATGCTGAACCTGTTTGTGGCTGTCATAATGGATAACTTTGAGTACCTAACCAGAGACTCCTCCATCCTTGGACCTCATCACCTCGATGAGTTCATTCGGGTTTGGGCCGAGTACGATCCGGCTGCATGGTATGTTCTCACCTCCCTCTGGGCCCCAGAGAGCGGCATGCAACGTAAAGTGGGGTGAACAGATAGCCTAACTTTACTCCTCTCTTCCCCCTTCCCGTGAGACTAAGGTGACTAAATGAGGTGTCATACACAAGCCTTGTTCCTTACCTTGTTGTATGCAGTCAGCCCACTGATGATTATTGATTTATTTTAAGCTGTCTTGAACGTTTGTGTATTTATGTGCTTGTTCTTTTCCACAGCGGACGGATTTCCTATAAGGATATGTACAATTTGTTACGCATTATCTC